>NC_056729.1:1603704900-1603928709 GCF_019279795.1 Protopterus annectens
TTATTTTTACAATAATTTGAAAGATTTGTTGATAAACCTTTAGTTATAAAATTCCAAATGTTTTGATCAGTTTTAATCTTATAGACTATTAAAATGATATATAATTTAGAAATTGAATTTGACCAGTTATAATTGTTATAGATGGATTCATATACATAGTTTATGAACTTTGGTTTAGATTTAAAGGGTGAATCATTAATAATTCTGCATAGATCTTTAGAATAAAGTAAACATTTTGGAGATTTATCCAATCTACATTTGTTATATCAAATTAGTATATGATTTGATGGCTACTTAATACTTTGAGGTTGTTTATACATTGGATCCAGCATATAAAGTTTTTAGATTCCCAATTAATAAGTGTGCTATCATGAATTTTATTTATATTTTTTGAGATATTAAATGGAATTAATAATTCAAACCATAGTTTTATGTCAACATTGGAGTTTTTGAAAGTTCTAAATAAATTATAGATATAATTTAAGTATTTTAGATTGGTGAGTTTTGAAGTATTATTTTGAAAATTAGCATATAATATGTGCCAAAATATATTATTGTGATTATTCAATGGTATTTTTTTGTTAATTTGTTTTCATTTAAGAAAATAACCATATGCAAAATTTTCCAGGCAGAAGAGAAGTTTGGGTTTATCCAATTCAAAACTATTTTAAAGATAGAGGCTTTGATATATGTCTCTATATCTGGAAAGTTAATTCCTCCTAATTTCCATGGCCTAATATGATGTAAAAAAGCAATTCTGCTCTTTTTTGGATACCACAGAAAATTTAAAAGAATTTTATGTATTTCTTCTAGATTTTTTTTATTTGGAATTATGGGTATAGCTTGAACTATATAATTTATTTTTCGAAGTAATATCATTTTTATTAACTGTAATCTATCATCAAATTTTAAATTTAATTTATCCCAATTTTCTATATGTGCTCTTGTTGAGCTTAAAATTTTATTATAATTTAGAGTCAGAGTAGTATTTATTTTATCAGGTATAATAATTCCTATATATTCTAAAGAAGAGACTATTTCTCCAAGTATATGGCATTCTCTCAAGTGAAAGTCCTCCTTTCTGTTTTGTAAGATATGCTTTGATTTAGATTTATTAAAACAAAGACCAGAATTTAGAAAAAAAAATTCAACTTGTATTTCTAACTCCTGTATGGATTCTTCATTTGGAGATAAAGTGAGTAATATATCATCAGCAAACAACATAATCTTAGAATTAAATTGATTATAAATATTTAATCCCTTAATTTTTGGATCTCTACGTATGGTTATTGCAAATAGTTCTAGTGATAAGGCAAATAGGATGGGAGATATAGGGCAACCTTGTTTAGTACCCTTAGTTATTTTGAAGGCTTCTGATGTGAACAGACCCAACTTTACATAGGCCAAATTATGTTTGTATATATTCTTTATCAAATTAATAAAATTTAAAGGAAACTCAAAAAGTTCTAAGATTTTAAATAAATAATCCCAATTCACTAAATCAAAGGCTTTTTCTATGTCTAATGTAATTATGAGAGCTTCTAGATTATCCCTATTCAATATGTCAATAAAAGTTAGAATTCTTTGTATATTGTCATAAGTATGCCTACCATAAACAAAACCTGTTTGGTCTTCATTTATGACTTGAGTCAAGGATTTTTTAATTTGATTAACTAATATAGTCATAAATATTTTGTAATCATTATTGAGTAAGGAAATTGGTCTATATGAACTACAGAGGGAAGAATCCTTGTTCTCTTTTTTTATTGGAGTAATTAATGAATACCTCCAGGATGGTGGAATTATGTTTTGAACTTGTACTTCGTTTAGAATCCTATGAAGCAAAGAAATTGCTGAATTTAGAAATATCTTATATAATTCCATGATTATGCCATCTATTCCTGGTGATTTGTTATTTTTACTCTCTCTAATTTTGTCATTTATTTCTTTGAGAGAGATTTGTTTTTCAATATCGATTTTTATTTTTTAAGATATTTTATTTATTATGATAGTGTTTGTTTTTAATCCTACAATATTTTATTTATTTTTATTATTCCCATAATGGTTAGCATAATGAACTTTAAAAGCTTCTAAAATATCAGTTATATCTGACACTTTTTTATTACCTTTCCCTTCATGGACAATATCTGTAATATTATTTTCCATATTTGCCGTTTTATTCTCATTGCTAAGTTGTGCAAGTGTTTGGAGATACTGAGTGTGAACTAAATTTTAATTTTTCCAGTGCCACATTCGTCATATGAGTTAGGATTTCATTGTATTTTTTATTTAATTCCTCAGTTTATTTTTTATTTTTTATTTTTATTTTGCCTGAGGACTTCTTACATCAGAGATGTTTGTATTAATTTCTATTATTTGTTTTTGAATGTTGTGAAATTCTGATTCCCATTCTTTTGTTTTGTTTTTGAACCAGGATATAATTTCACCACATAAAAAGGCTTTTAAAGTATCCCATGATATTATATTATTTGTATCATCAGTGTGGTTTGTTTCTAAAAAAATATTGAATTTCTGACTCTAACCATGGCTTAAATTGTTTTAATTTAGTAATGTAAGATGGTATTCTTGAAGTGAAACTTAGTATTTTAAAATCTATTTGAAATTTAATGATTAAAGAGTTATGATCAGAGTGAGGACATGGAATGATAGAAAATTTTATTATTTTCCTTTTTAAATCTGGAGATATAAATATGTTATCTATTCTTGTTTGAGTGTTGAATCTGTAATCACAATGTGAGTACAATAATGAGTTTGATTCTTTAAAATTAAATGTATCAATTAATTTTAAGTTTTCTGTCCATTTCTTGAGATATTTTCCTGTGGAAGTGAGACAAAGGTTTATTTTATTAGTTGTCCCTGAGTTATCTAAGATACAGTTAAAGTCTCCTCCTATTATTAATATACCCTTATTTACTTTATTAATTAGTTCTATTTGCTTTTTAACTGTGGATATTCCTATTCCAGGAATCCAATATATGTTTACCAGAGTCCAAATTCTATTCTGAAATCTTATTATTACAATTGATAATAGCCCCTCTTTATCTTCATAGTTGTGAATAATCTGAGGATTAGCCACACTTTTTCTCCAAAGAATTAAGACTCTTCTAGTTTTTTTTATATGAAGAATGAAATAGAATTAAGTAGTTATTAGGTATCCAAGTAAAATTATCATCAGTTTTAAAATGAGACTCTGGTAGGAATATAACTTGTGCTTTTTGTAATTTTAGATATCATAGTAAATTTGATATTTTCATTGGACTATTTAAACCATTAATATTTAAAGAAAGCAATGGTATGTCTGTCATTTTTATAGATAATTATATTATAAGTTTGGAAAGAGACATTGTTAAAGTTCTTTCATTGTTGAAGATTTGTGAAAATATACTTTTATTAAAGACTATTACACATTGAATGAACTTCTTTCTTTGATAATTTAACAAATATTTCAATTTGGGCCAAAGAAAAAAGTAGAGAATGAATAATAAAGTAACAACACATTTTATTTGAATAAATAATAATTTTACTAAACTATTCCACAAACATGGAGTGATTAACAGTCCTAATCTGAGTGAACTAGTGAGTTCAATCAGCTTATCCCTCAAGTTTGCCAACAGCATGGAAAAAGATATGCAAGGTTGAGCTCCATTTATTGAAATCCTGAAGCTATCTAAAAAATATTTAAATTTAGTGAAAGAGCATTTCAAACATTGAAACTATATTCTTTGAAAAATCAGTTCATCAAAGTAATTAATCTTTTACTTAGAGTTAAAGTCATAATTGGATTACTATTACTCTTTTAATAATGATAGTATGAGGGATGAAATATTCAAAGCCAATATAAGATTATAATAATTTCTATTTTATATGAATTTAAGAGTTGGTGACAATAGGAGTATTTCATAGTATTAAGCATGTGGGAAGATTTTTAACTTATTATATATTTATAGGTATGAAGTAATCAGTGAGTGTTTTAATATCTATATCAACATTTATTCAGTAAAAAAAAGTGTTAAAATTAGAGTTTTAATCATATTTGTTCTTATTTCATTCAAACTTCAAGTATGTTTCTTTATTGCAAATGATCTTTAGACTAACAAAACATTTTAGCTATCATAGCACTTGTATATTTTGTCAATATAAGAAATAGTATAAGCCAGATGTTTAGAAAATTTATAATACAATAAATAATTTGTTTAAGGAAAGATAAGTTACTATTTGAATAGACGAGAGAGTGTTCAATGAAATTAATTAATTGTTATTGAAAGTGAGTTTCATCTTAAATTTTCTGGTGTATTATTCCTTTACACCTTCTAATTCAGTTATACAGTTAATATATCACGTCCAGAATTAAAATTCTGAACATATTTATGCTTATTTCCATTTACAATAGAGATTTTAGTCATGCTAAATATGTTAACAATCACATAGGAATGAGTCATTCATTTGTTATGGTAAAAACAATAAAAGTAATAATTCAATGTTTTGTTTATACTTTGCTCTATTAACATCTTACAACATGAGTGCAGAGCATAAACCTTTAGCTTAAATATTCGCTTGTTAATAAATAACTTTATATCATGTAAATTACCAATTTAAAACTCATTTAGTATAATCGTAAAGTTCATATACATAAATAAATTCATATGTTCAAATTCAAAACATTTCACTTAGGATACATAGGTTAGTTCACTGTTTGTGTGGACATTTCTGTTCCATCATCTGGTTATAATTAAATGTCTAAGTAATAATAATTTCAAATTTATGATACTTATAGCAATACATTCTTCTTGCTTTTTTTTTAAGTAATATCCATTTTCCATTGGAAATAATTCATGACTTATTCTTTAGTAAATAGCATGTTCAGGTTTATTGTGTATATAAATATGTAACCCATTCAACTTGAAGGCTAACTAATACCTTATATTCAATAGCAATTACTTCTGTGGTTACTTATGATTAACAAAATCTTTTTATATCTTGAAATACAAGTCAGAATGGATACAACTGATTGAAATCACTCCATAAATATTATTCTAAAAGATTCTAGGAGATTGAGACGGGCAGATAACTGACTGTCTTGACCATCAAATAGTTTAAGGTCTTCCACCTTTCCCTTCCACAGCTATCAAACCATAGATTACATTGTCTATTTAGAATGTATCATAGGACAAGCCAGTTAGTCCCTCACTATACATTTTGCTACATATAGTTTAACTTCCCAAAGTGTCCACAGTTCTTTCTGAAATGTTTAAGATTTAGTAATCATGTAAAACCTCTCACCTCTTATGTGTTTTTTCTTTTTTTTTTTTCCTCCTTCTTTTTTGTGACTCACTTATCATTTGACATGGCAGGAATCTAGTTAGCATCTTACAATTATTATCATTTAAATTAAAATGAAAAAAACAAAGAAGTCTGTGAATACCATAAACAGAATGTGATTACAGTGTACCAGTCTATTGCTGTTTCTCTGACAGTGGCTCTAACTTATATGCACAGTTTTTATTTTTCTATGTTTGCTCGTTTTTCAATAGCATTGACATTTCTGTACATTCAGTTGACAATAATAATTACAAACTTTCCCACCTAATCTGCCAAACTAAACCCATACGAAAGGGCACTGCTTCTTTTTCCTACCCCTATCTTTCCAACCCAGTCACTGGGGATAAGTTTCCCAAAATATGTTATTTTGCCTCAAGTATTGATTACTTGGCCATTCCACTCAGATACAGGCTCTTAATTCTTCTAACCATTGGTTTAAGTAAGTAGTTACTCTCTTCCAAAACATTTGACACAGTAGAAGTTTAACCTGTTATAAATATTGTTTTCCTTTTTCGAAAGGCAACTCCTTTGGTTGCCATTAATAACATTTGTATCTCTGTTCTTACCAAGTGCGATAACATATGGAATATGTACTACAGTACCTGTCTTCATTTTTGGGATGGCACTTCCTTCCCACTCTCTAGTTCTTTCTCTGTTTTGTCTATGTTCTAGTCTTATTTAAAGAAGTCTGCAACTCATTTGTGTCTCTTATGGTCGTAATCATTCCTGATCTGAATCTAGATTTTGAGCCAAATGAAGCAGAAGTACCTAGAGTGTAATTCATTCATTCCTCGGCAGTTTTAGTGTGTATTGAAACACTTGTTTGTATCCCTAGTAATTGCCACATTAACAATACACTCTCTAAGAGTTGACCTGACTATTACCTAGCCATTCATTTAGCCAGTCATTGATTATAATGCCCCCTTCAATGTGAATTTGCCCAGACATGTAAACTGAAATGCCCACAAAAAATACCTTACTAAAAGAAAGCAGTGCCTAAACAAAATGTCCTACATGGACCGACTGAGAGCCATATCACTTTACTATGAGTTCTACAGACTGCTAATAGGTGAGCTATGTCTGGCATACAGGGCATCCTCTGACCCAGTTTCTAATATATTTACTACACACCAGCTGACAACAGAAGTACTGTGTCTATTAGATGTTACCTATCTCCACATTTATTTTCTATACATAGCTGTGGAATTCTTCTGAGAATCCATTTATATATATATTTTTTTCTACCTGAATATGTATAGTAACATATCTCGCACTAGCAGTTATTTCAGAGAACCAAGTGCCTTCATTAGATGTATTTCTGTAGGTTTAGCCGTTTCTAAATAATCAAGGTAAGATGCTTCTGAGTGAGCATATCTTTACATTTAGAAATAACCAGTAGTTGAATAATAGTGTTTCTTTTAGCACTAGAATTATTTTACCTTCCTTTCAGAATTGAAGTGTAATTACAGTTCTCATGCACATCGCTAACAACATTAATCAAATGCCTTTCATTAGAGAGCAGTTCACAGTTGCTAGATTAGATTAGAGCAGTGCCTCTTCCTCAATTAAGTCAGCAGTGTAATAATTATTAATGGTATTTGTCATGTGTTCAGCTGTCGTTTCCCTAGTTTTCATATAAATTTTCTGACTGAGTATTCTGTAAATCTTACCACTCAAAACAAACAGTGGTTAATTATAAACTCACATGAGGCTAAATTTCATGTTTATGGAGCTACTTTGGAAGTGAGGAGGGAGTTTTTATTACTGTATGTATAATGGATCTTAAGTATAACTAAATTTAGTCTTCACGTACATTAACAGCCAATCCCACAAGTAAAGCAGCTCCCACAAGATAACTTACACTAAAACACAATACCATGAAAGAGACTAAACTGCCCTCGTGTAAAATCAGCTGTCAGATATGGGACGTTTTCACAAAGAAGACAAGCATTGAATAACATTTTGAAGAAAGGAAACAGGAACAACCTGTGGTTTCTGCACTATATAATACAGTTTCCTTCCCACCCTTTAACTATCATCCAATCTATGATTCAGAAATCCTGTTGCTGCAGTAGAAATTAATCTACAAAAAGACTGATGTTCAGATCAATGTTCGTTTGTTCATTTTGGCTGTTAAGATAACCACTGTGGGAGTGTGCGAAGCACTCTATGAATTCAATCTGCAACATGTTTCAGATATAACAAATAGAATTCCAGACCATTTTAGTGAAGATAAAGTAGCAATAACATGACTAGAGAGCTCGAGATTATATTTTGTAGCAGTTTTAGCCGCTAACGGCTCTTTAGAATGTTAAACCGCTAGTAAGCAGACTTCTTTAATGTTTTCTCTCATACTTGTGGGAAAATGGCAAAAAATATATTCAAGAAGTATTTATTTTAAGACACATTATAAAAAGTTGAATTTAAACTATTAGAATTTTACACAGTGAATAGTATTTGTCATGTTAGTAAGTCTGAGATAACATTTACATCTCTTAAGATACTAATGCTCTATGAATGAGAGTTTAACTGGAGAAAACCTCCGAATAAACTATCCAAGCAAATAGAAGTGTATAACTCATACACCATGACTCCATCAATTCCCCAGCTATGTCATTACATTAACATATAAATGATGACACTTTTAAAAAATATTTATATGTCTAGAGTGATAGAATAAGGAATTCATGAAATAAAAGCTATCTATGAGAGTCATACCTTAGTTGATGTTTTGAGAGAATTTGTAGTATCAATGTTCTTAATATCAGTCTTTTGTTTTCTTTTTTCTCACATCAGTCCAAGTATTCTTTCCCAAGGTTCTCTTTAAGGAAGTAGAATTTGACCAGTCCATTTCTTCCGGTAGTGAGGTTATATTGTTATTTTTAATGAAAGAAGTAGCTTTTCAATGTTATTAAACATTCTCATGTCATTGTTATGGTAAATTCTGATTTTGGCAGGGTATACAAGTTGTGCCTTTATTTTGTTTTGTTTTAGGAATTTCACTAAGAGCCAAGTTTTCTTTCTTTGTTCCAATACTTTTGATGAAAAGTCATTATCAAATCTTATTTGGGATTGTTTGTAAGTAAGTGAACTTTTCCTACATGTGGATCTCAAAACCAGTTCTTTGTCCATAAATGATAGAAATTTAACCACTACATATCTTGGATATGAATTAGGTGAAATAGGAAGTGGTTTTCCAATGGCCCTATGTGCTCTCTTAATTCCATAGGATAACTCTTCTTTCAGCTCTAAGATTTCAGGTAACCAAGAATTCAAAAATGAAATGATGTCCTCTCACTCAGACTTCTCTAGAATACCAAAAATCTTTATGTTTGTTCTTCTTTCTCTATTTTCTATATAATCTGTTTTATTTGCTAGCCAGGTATTCTGTTGTAGTAGAAATTCGCAATGATGTTCTTCTTTTAGCCTTCCATCAATATAATTTAGAGATGTTTCAATATCTGATAGTTTTAATTGCTGTTGCTGTAGAATTTCCTTAAAGACATCAGTTTGCTTTTGGCAATTTTCTTTAAGGTTTTCTAAGTTTTCAGTAAATCTGTCCATCTTCAGAGATAGATCCTGAAGGGTAGCTGACATCAGTTGGATTTCTCTTTTCAGAGTAGAGTCTGAGAGAGAGTTCTTGGAGTTGCTCATTTCCACACAGCTTGATTAGTCTTCAGGTTTATTTGACAGGAAAATTTCAGAATTTTTTCTTCAAAATTTGTAGTTCTATAGCTAAGAGGTACACATATAAGATTTTTCAAGAATTATTTGAGAATAATAAGATTTTCCTGTTTTTTTTTAGTATGGATATGTGGAGCTCAGAAAATTTGCTGCTTTCAGTTAGGCATCTAGGCTCCGCCCCACAGCAACAAGTCTTGATGGCACATATAAATCTTTCCACATCATCTATCCCATTATTACAGACCCAGTACTACATTCAATTACATGCATACATGTTTCACATACATGTTTTAGTATTGTCCTCCCTTCTATGTACACTTTATGTGTCCCTTGTTTTATTTAATTTTGTTTTGGTTTGTAGTATTTTTCTCTCTCTCTTTCTCTCTCTCTCTCTCCACTACAGGGATTGAGCTGGTTTGGATAGGTTGCAGCATGGATAGTGTAGGTGATGCTCATGATCAGGTGATGGCCTCTGCACCAATCAGTGTTCACCACTTGCTAATTGCATGCAGCCAGCTGTGTAGTACTTCCAATTACCAATGCCATGGCAACACATTACTATAAATGACTACATCATGTGGGCATTGTCCCTTTACCTTTCCTGTATGGAAGACATCCTTACTGTGTGTGGGCAGCAGTGTTACAGACAGCCAATAGGAGTTGCAGACACAGGCCAACTACATATTTGTATAAGTTTCCAGACCTGCGGACAGTGTGAGTATTGCTGTTATATGCTATATTTGCATGGAATGCAGTCTGTACGCATAGTTTTCAACTGTGGGCTATCCACATGATGGCCAGAGGATTGTCTGTTATGCTTTGTCTGTTCACCACACAGGTCTTGTCTCTGATATATCCTTGGCATTCTCTCTTTTGAGTGCTAACAGTACATGGCAATATCCATTTGTGTTTTTGACTTCATATTCCTGAGTAAGGGTATGTTGCAAGCAATCCTGTAACACCAGCAACTTTCACTGTGTGTAACAGCAATATTGCAAATATGGCCCTGTTTACCAGCCTCTGTCCTCCACCTATATACCAGGCTTTGTCCAGATGTCATGCAATAAGAGGATGTTAAGTATTGGCCTATCATTATTTAGTGCTGTCATTCCTGCTATCATTACAGTGATGTTGTGGACTCCCACACAAATTGTGGGGTAGGGTCCATATATATGAGGGCTACAGCTGGACAAAATGTGCATGATCTTGTACAGTCTAGAGGTCAGTGTATGTAAAACATTGTTATATGGCCTTTTAAGACATTTTATGAGGGAGGGGTATGAATTGTTTTTAACCTAGGCTGTTACAACATGTGAGGGATATCAGTAGTAAGACACATGAAGGTATATGGATGTACATTTCTATACATTTCACCATGGGAACAGTGGTGGGCTAGACCTTATTGTCTTACACACAGTTCTGTTTGTTAGTGTGATAGTGATGTTTTAAGTTAAGCATTGTTTAATTCATTTCACCTTAGGGGTTGAATACAGAGTGTAATTGGAGGCTGCTGAACTACATCTGTAATTAATAAGTGTTGATTGGTTATCTTCAAGTCAAATATTTTTGTTTACTGTTGTACTACCTGAAGGCCTTAGCCTAGACAGCAACATATGTTATGTTTTCAGATTACTGTATCAAATGATTTGTTTGAGAATTGCATTACTCTGTTGGTATGTATTTCAAACACCTAATTGCTATAAGAAATGGCATATACAACTGAAGTAGTGAACAAATAAACATTTCTATGTATGCAAACGTGTGTGTGGTGTCATATCCTCTGACTTCTCTGTGGGTATATGTTTCCTGCAATGATTGTCTTTTGTATGAAAGAATCAAACACTGTCCATTTTAAAAGGTGGCAACTGTAGGAATACTGGCTGTTCGATATGCTGTGCACCCTCTAAATATACTCTTCTTATACATATCTATAAGTAGTAATATACTTATATGTGTATGTATGTGTATACACACACACACACACACATATATATATATATATATATATATATATATATATATATATATATATATATATGTGTGTGTGTGTGTGTGTGTGTATCATTGGAATATTTACTGCTTCCACATTGTACATTCCCTAAGCTAGAAAGACTGTTCTGCATGATATGTTAGTGATATCATCCTGACAGTGTATAGCTGAGATGGTTTACTGTTAATTTGTTGTGTCTATATTGTGCAGGGTGGTGTGGCTATATTGTGCAGGGTCCTGAGTCTGAGACTTGCACGTGTTGGTTACTGTGTTGCAAGGCAGATCTGTTCAGTTGTGGAGGAGGGGAATGATATCAATAATTACAAGAAGTACTTATTTTGGGCCCCTTCAACCCTATTAACGGTGCCTTTGGTCAGATGTTTTGCAGTGAGAGGTTCAGATTGTGGATCCAATGTGCAAACGCAATACACATTTATATATATATATATATATATATATATATATATATATATATATATATATATATAAATAGATAGATAGATAGATATTTTGTTTTTTTATATCTATCTATCTGTCTATCTATACACACACACACACACACACACACACACACACACACACACACACACACACACACATACACACACACACACACATACATACATTTACATATATAAATACATTTCCCCTACCGTTGAATGACTGTGCTCCATAATATGTTTGAGAAAACAGCAAATTTATTTACATCTCAAATGGCTTAGTGGTAAATTACTTTAGGTATAGTGTGTAGGGTCCTGGGTTTGAGACTTGCAAGGGCTGGTTATTTTGTTGCTGGGCAGAACAGGGATTGTTGGAGATAGAGGTTATTTTGTTGCTGGGCAGAACAGGGGCTGTTGGAGACAGAGTGATTAAGGCACTTTAAAGCAGTTGTAAGTGGGTTTGTGCGAAGCTAAGTGACGTTTGCATGCGCTCAGCTTTGCTTATACCCACTTATGGCCACCTAAACCTGCACTAATTGCAAATAAAGAAAAGAAAAAAGGGAGATAGGAAAGTGATGAAGTTGGGGAAAGGAGGAGAACAAACAAGAGGATAAACAGGTAGGGGTGTGCAGGATGGGTGTAGGAAGGACCATAGCTCTGAATTTCTTTGGCAGCAACAGCTGCTTTCAATGTGGGCAATTTAGAATTTGGAGCCTCACACCCTACAGGGAGGTGTGTGGGCATTATACAATATGGATGATTGGTAGGGTGAGATTGTGTGATGGGTACATGTCTCTGGTGAAATGCAGAGTGATGTATGGGACGTGATTTTTTGTGGGACAGATGCACTTTTTTTTTAAACTGAGAGTGGGAGGGGTAAACACCTTGATAGGGAGGGTGTTTGGGAAACCAAGGCTCATGATCCTCCCAGATGGTAGTAGTGGCACTGATGTCCCATCTTGATGGCAGTCAGCATTACTCCTTCACAGCCCCGAAGGTGGCTGTGCTGGGGGCTGGGATAGAGAGGCCACCTGCCCCTCTAGCTGCACCAGCCTGCCCTCCACCTGGCTGTGCCAGGTGGGGGCAAGCCTGGCACAGCTAGAGGGGCTGCCTGTCCTTTTAGCTGTGCCAGCCTGCCCCCCACCCCTGGTGCAGTCCATCGTACAGCTCCATCTGGAGGACACTGCACATAATGCCACAAAGCTCATCATGGGTGACAACATCCTCACCGCACCCACTTGCAGGGGGAGTGAGCCCCATCCCATGCAGCGGTTCCACCCAAGGGTGCTGCAGGACCACCAAATGAGGGAGGTCTGGGTTGGATCCCAGACATGCTGGGACCCAGTGCCTCAGCCAGGTGGGGTGGGAGAGGTGGAACCACTGGGATCTGCCTTCCCATATATGCTATGGTGTGGAAATTAACAATGAATATTGGTAAGTCATGCACAACCCTTTATAACATTAGTAAAAATAGCATGCATGGATATTCCCATTTACCCAAAACAGTGCAATTATAACAGTACCTGTGACGCCAGTGCCCTGGCCCAGCAATCAAGGAGCCTCAATCCTCACAACTAACACCAGAGAGGGTGTTTCATATGAGAGGAAAGGATAACAAATGCACACAGTAAAGTGCAATTTTCCATAAGAGCACACAGAGATCACAGTCAGTCTGTGTCTGGTCACTCCCTTACTCCCCAGTTCCCCAATATGACTCCCCACTGGCACAGCTATAGGGTCCAGATCTCAGCCTAGCTGGGCAACCTAAAATCTCCAGCTCCCTCTCTGTCCAACCAGTGCTTTGTGTCCCGGCCCAAGTAGCTAACACACACACACACTTTGAGATAATAGTTTATACAACCACACAGACAAGTCTGGGGAAGGCTGGCACAGGTTCTCCAGCTGTGCCCCTTTTACCAAGACTATACTTTAGTAATTACTGCCACCAGCCAGCTAATACTTAGCAGTTGCTTAAAAGCCCTTAAAAGGGTGTCCAATTATTACTGCGAAATATTATTATCCAATTGGTAGATGTGACTAAACATTCTCAAGTCTTATTAAAGTGACCTGGTACAGGATCCTTGTATACATGCAATGTACTCTTAGCAGTTAACTTATCTCTACACAAAACCACCCACAGTTAAAAGGGTTTTTAAATATTTAATAATAAACAATTAAAACCACAAGACAATACTTTCTACTACACAGTCAGTGCTAGTCAAAAGTTCAGAGATCACCCAGAAATACTTAAAATAAATCAGTAGTACAGTTCTGACATCACAGAAAAACACTTAGTCTAACCTTTCTAATTCTTAGCTATTGCTACAAGAAAACACACTTCTAAAATAACTTACTTATAGAGGAAGGCAGAGTGCTATGAGTTGGATAGTCAAGGAAAAATGCTTAATAGTCTCTGGTTCTCACTGTTTAATTGAAACTGCAGTTCTGCTAAAACATTACATCATTTCACTCTATCCTGGTGTTTCCAGGCTGACAAAAACTGCATTTACATTCTTTTACACTTGCAATAAAGGACATTTCACATGTAAATTCTGGTCATTAACTTTAGCCTTAAAACAATAAGCAGGAAGCCTTCCTCTAGACAGACTAGAGCCGACATTAGATCAAAAGGTCACAACATGCTTTTATTGGGTCAGTAGAGAGCATTGTTGCCATATTTTTGTAAAAGCATTTTTTCATTTAAGACAACAAGCCTGTGATTCACATTCATATCTACAAATGATAGAATTATGTATAAAATTCTATTTGACTAGGCTGACAGCCTTCACCCATCTCTACCAGTCTTCACAGTGCCATAGCAAACAGAATCCATGCATATATGGAATGGCATTCAGGGTTGCAACAGCATGGCAGTTAGTGGTATGTCAGGCAGGCAATAAAATTATTATTCAACAGGGGATATTAGTATGCACATAATTTAAACAATGATAAACCAAATGGAACAATGGTCCCAACAGTAGAGGTTTGCTTAGGAACATAACCATGTTGGTTTCAGTGTGTTGGTTGGATCAGTTGAGTGATGGGGGAAGAGAACAGATTCAATTGACAACTGCTATCAATTATATCTGTCAGTACACTACTATTCACTACTCTATATTCTGACTACACTTACAGTCTACCTGGGTGATGGGGCTGCTACAGCACACCAACAGCTGTAGATATCAACAGAGCAATTGTACCCTTATTTTAGTTATACACATCAGACCTGTTTCTATACCAATGTCTTTCACTGTAGGCCCTTTGCAGATAATCTGTGTGCACATTACATTGCTGTTTCTACACATATTTCAGATTCACATATTAGTTACAGGCCCTGGAGTGTGTGTTGTACCTTTCAAATACATCTAATGTGATATTATCTGCGTGCAGGTTTCTTGGCAACTGGGGAAATTATCTGTGACAGCTTGACACTTGAGGGGCTTGTCTGGGCCAGACTGCAGAATGTGGATTTCTAGCTGATCAACATAGCAGTTGTACAGCTTTCATAGTCATACACATCATACTAGTATTTCTGTTCATATTTCTTTACCCGTGTGCCCTGTATGGAAAATGTATGTGTTGCAGTTCATTACTTTTTCTAGTCAGATTGCAGTTTACAACTGTAGAACCAGACTGAGAGTTAGTGGTGGTCCTTGGATTCAAACCATGGTGTACGTTTGTTTGTGTCTTTTGGCTTTTCCTGGTTAGGGGTTGCCACAGCAGAACTCCGGTCTGCTAATGATTGGCAGTAGAGTTTTACATGCTGAGTTGCCAGCCCTGATGCACAACCTTCAACGAAGGTACACCCATTCACGCAGTCTCCACACAGAAGACGCTCTATCTGAGAATTGAACATGACAACGTTGTACTGTGAGGCAACAACACTACCACAGTACCACCACCGCAGCTATATGCAAAATTGAAATACATGCCTAGTCCTTATCAGACTGAGTTGCTGGGAAGGTGTTTTGTGTTATTTGTGACATTTCTATGTAGTACATATTTTTGTACACAGTACTTTATTATGACATGTTGCATTATTTGTTTCCCATTTTCAGTACAAATTATCCATACACAACAGACATTGGTGTCACTGTTTGTGAAACATATCCACATTAGCTGGATTGCACATTTGACTGTTTTACAACTACATACTGGAATTTAGATTACTATATACACAGTGTAGGTTTTAAGTCTGCACCTGTTATCCTTTTACATTTTTCAGTACATTCACAGTTACATACAGCTGAAATTGGAAGGTTAACAAAGGACAATGCTGGCAGACAAACAAGTACAACACATTCTGATGGAAATATGTACTGTTGCTTTTCTCAGTTATTTGACATGCCCATTCTAAAGTATGCAGACAAGCAGTGCTAAATCAGTTCACCTCAGTTAATGCATTCTACAGGACATACACATTTCTATTTTTCAGGTACAAGTGGGATGACACACACCAGTGTTTGGGATCACCTTTATTAATTTTGACATACATATCTGTGTACAACTCAGAAATCTACAATTACTATTCCTGCATGATCTGCACAGGTGAATGCTTTTCATTTCTATGTGTTACAGTAGCCCTGACCTGGCACTTTCTTGGCAGGTTCACTCAGGCACACTCATACATATTCTAATATTCCGGTCCTGCATATTGTACCTTGTTTGCTACTGACATCTGTATTACACAGCAGCTGGGAATACTCCATTGTAAGGCTGGCAGTCTGACACAGGCATTTATTTCTGACTTTTACAGCACAATTATATATACAGGCAGTACTACCATTACTATAATTTTTATTTCTTACTGCTAATATTAGGGGGGATTATGTATTCACCGCACTGCAGATGCAGCCGGGCCAGTCACTGGGCATGAGCCTCAACATTCTGGGACCTCTCCACAGCAGCTGTATGGGGAGACATCACACATTAATCACACCTGTACAGTCACAAGTTGAACTTTTTCCATACTTAGAGATACATAAGACTGCATACTTACAGACAGGTGTATATCAGCAAACATTATACTGCAGGGTATCAATTTACATATGTTGTCTTTCCCTCGCAGGTGAACATGGTGATTGGTGTCTCTCCCCCTCACAATCTGATG
Organism: Protopterus annectens; assembly: GCF_019279795.1. NCBI lineage: Eukaryota > Metazoa > Chordata > Ceratodontiformes > Protopteridae > Protopterus > Protopterus annectens. Next base: position 1,603,721,465 of record NC_056729.1, read on the forward strand.
TCAGTATCTTAGTGGACTCCCCATAATGATGGTGGTCATAGTGAGGCACAGGTGGGGTTGTTGGTGCCTGCATCTGTGTCATTGTTTGCTATCTCACTTTTACCCACCATATCCCCGCGCACAGTCAGTATGCCCACACATACCTAGTCCCCAGCAGTCATGGATAATGAACAGGTTGAGGGTGGTGGCATGCAACAGGCTAGTGTGTTGACTATGGCGAGTGTGAGTGTAGACAACAGCCATAGCCAGAGAGCAGGTGAGGTCACACACAGGCAGATGGACAGGGGTGATCAACGGAGGACTGCTGCTCATCAAGCCCCTATTGCAAGTGCCACAGCAGGTGTCGCCAGACACATGTTATGTTTCATCACGGAGAGACAGGCACATACTGACCATAACACCAGACTGATGCTCAGGGTCATGAATGCAGCGCTATCTGCCATGCATGATGTCCTCCACGTCATTTGTGATGCCACACATCATCTTGGCGATGTCGTGGATGGACAGTGGGGTGAGACATTGTCACTGTTCAACTGTGCAATGGTTATGCTTGAGCATGTTGTGGGAGTAGGGCATCGGCCAGGTGGACATAGGTCAGCAACATGATCAGCTGTGAGCCCACGTGGCCATGCACATTCACATTCCCATAATGGAAATACCAACAGCACTACTGAAGGGAGGGTGCTGTACACACCACACCAGAGCAGGCCATAGGCATGTTATCTTAGCTAGTCCTGTCAGGGACATGGAGTCAGCAGACAGCAATCACTATTAGGGAGTAGTAGTGCATCTGTCCTTGGGCCTGGTGGTGCCAGTGATACTCTTGGCAGAACCAGTTCCCACATCCCTGCCGGGAGACAGTGAACCATACATCCTGCCATGTATGGTCCATGGCTGTCCAACATAGCCCTGTGTTTGGCATCCACATGGCTTGATGGTATGCAGAAAAACACTCACACATTCCTATCACAGGCTGGTCACCACCAGATATGCACAGCTCCTCTGCACATCCCAGTTGAACACCACTCCTCCAGACACACACACACACACACACACACACACACACACACACACACACACACACACACACACACGATGTCAGCCATATGGCTCAGCCTAGGCTTATGCCAGTCCAACAACACACCCTGTGCATGTGATGAAACTTGTGCCACACCCCTGTTATCCATACCATCGATGCACTGACATGCTCATATGGGTCTGATGCACAGGATAGCTATAGTACAGTGAAACAATTCATGCTGTGTAAGGTGCTGTCTGCTGGTAGTAGTTATGGGTACACATCGAGGTGTATGTACCTTGTTAGCCATGATGCCCTATTGCTGTTACTACTGCTGACTGACTGTAGTGTCATGTACTGTATTCTGGTTGTGTTCTAGGTATCTGTGTGTCTGCAGGTTGTAGGCATGCTGACAGTAGCAATGATGAGTAAAGCAGAGTGGAAACACAGTGACCTCTTTATAGCCAAGGTACAGCTGTATACGTACATATTTACCAGGTGTGTTTACATGCAACAGTGTGTGAGTGGCAATTGTGGTAGACAGTGTGACCTTGCATGCATACACTTGGCACAGCCACCTAGCCTTCATACATGTCACTTGGGTGTTCTGCAGGACCGCATGCTCACATATACAGAAGAGGTTACTTGAGTACTGGCACTAGGTCCCTCACAAGCTTAGGCATTACTTTAACTACAACAGATTCATCTATCAGCACCTGTTGTCCCTGCAATTTCTGTCCCATCCACTCAACCATCATGCAGTTGATGAGGGTATGCCTGGTACTGTGTATGACAGGTTTAGAATATGTATTCCTGACACAGGTCAGCCTGCGTTGGTCTAACCTGACAATCACCAGCATGTCTATCTGCTACTTGATATGCATGTCTAGCTTCCCGTGATGGTAGTGCACACAGAGTTATAGTCCTGTACATGGGACAGCTGACAAAGGGATGAGCACAGCCCCTACCTGCACAGTCTTATGAATGATAGTGTTAGATATAACACAAATAACACAGTGGTACTGTAGTGTGGCAGTGTCTGCCACTACTATTGCAGTGGGTGACAATTGCAGGGGCTGTTAGGATTGCCAGTGGTGGGTTCAGAGGTCCTTAACATGTTAGAGCCATCACCCCCCACACACACACATGCACACACACTGCTGCTTGGGGACATGCACTGAAACACACATGCACATGGAGGTGACACTTCTCAGAGAAGATGACCTAACCATCTATTAATGCACAATACACACTGATACAACCATTGCATGCATCACAGTGGCTTGGTGTTAGACATTGTGCAATTGTACTTGTACATTGGATGACATCTGCATGGGCTGACACTAGTTTGGCAATGGGGGAGTTCACAGGGGGGAGGAGACACACAATATGGTATAGCCATCACATACACACACTAAAGACAGTCACAGGAGCTGTGCATAGTAAAACACATACACAGTTGCCAATAGAGATATTAGTAACCCTACATATCTAATTATATGTACAATAGTGCTGTGTGCACATGAAATGCTCCACATAGATTATATGCCTGGGACATAACACACAACATCTTACAACAGGTAATCTTATGAATGCCTTCATGGATGGTGGGATAACCCACTAGGCATAGCGAGTGGTCTTGTCTACTGCTCCTACAAACCTGCACAAGTGATAGAGTGACAGACTTTGTATCAGCATGATGTGTCAGTCAGGTACGATGTCTGATGCTGGCATGTGTATCACTACGGTAACTGTTACATATTTGGCAATGATATCACGGGAATGCTCATTGGTAGGGGACACAGACCACATATAGGTTGCAAACGTGGCTATCCCGTGTACATCTGTACATATGACTGGTATGGGCTGTATAGTGTTACATGATGCATGTGATGCAGATGCTATTAACAGGGTCTTTAAAGCAGTGTCATATGTAGGGGTCAACAGGCCTTAAAATGGTATATCTTACACAAACAACATCCACAAGGATATGCTTCACATGCACTACTATAGTTGTCAGTACTGAGATTAGAACCCCTGACTAATTATTTCAACTACAATATTATGCAGTTATTGCACACACCATAAAGCTTAGAGGGCTGACAAGTATATACAGATACATCTAAGGTGAATGACATCAGCAGGCCTTGTAACGTAGTGCAATGGGATGTGTACTGGGTGGTACATGCCTCAAAATGGTATAACCCACACCCCCACAGGATATGATCCTCACCCAAACACACACACATCACAGGTTTATGTGATTCTCACACACACGCAGTATCACAGTTGCCAGTACTTGGTTTAGTACCCCTACCTATCTAGTTATGTGTACTACAGTGTGTACTACAGTGTTACACAGTTATCACATGCACCATGGAGCTTGCAGGATTTAACAGTGTCATGAGGTATGTCTAAGGGGATTACATCCAGAGCTCTTGTAAAGTATGGCAATGGAAAATGTACTGGGTGGGAAGGGCATCAAAAGACATTACCTTACAAACATACATACTTACAAATACCTTCACACACACACACACACACACACACACACACACACACACACACACACACACACACACACACATACACACACACTTGTTACAACTGAGCATAGATACCCCTGCTTATCTAGTTATCTGTACAATACTGTTACTTAGTTATGACACGTGACATGGTGCTTAATGGGCAGAGTGCTGTCCAAAGGTACTTCAAAGGACAATGACATCAACAGGACTGCTAAAGTAGGGCACTAGGAAGTGTAGTGTTTGGGAATGGCCTAAAACTGTTTCACCTATGAAGAAACACACACACACACACACACACACACACACACACACACACACACACACACACACACACACACACACACACACACACACACACACACACACACACACACACACACACACACACACACACACTTACATTTTCCAGGACTGGGATTAGAACCCTACTTATCTAGTTATTTGTACTACACTGATACACAGTTATTGCATGTGTTATAGAGCTTATAGGGCTGACAAGTGCCCAAAGGTACTTCTAAGGTGAATGACATCAGCAGGACTGATAACGTAGGGCACTGGGAAGTGTACTGGGTGGGAAATTCCTCAAAACACTTAATTCTACAAACACACACACACACACACACACACACCCACCCACCCACACACACACACACACACACACACACACACACACACACTTGCCAGAACTGGGAATAGAACCGCTGCTTAGCTATGTAGTTGTACTATAGTGTTATGCAATACACATGGCTGACAAGTGCCCAAAGGTACTTCTAAGGTGAATGACATCAGCATGACTGCTAAAGAAGGGCACTGGAAAGGGTACTGGGTGGCAACATCCTCAAAATACGTCATTCTACAAACATACACACTTAAATTCCCTCACACATTTGCCAGAACTGGGAATAGAACCCCTACCTATCTAGGTATTTGTACTATAATTTTATGCAGTTATCACACATGCTACATAGCTTATAGGACTGACAAGCCAGGTGAATGACATCAACAGGACTGCTAAAGTATGGCACTGGGAAGTGTTGTGGGTGGGAAAGACCTCAAAATACTTTATCTTACAAACATACACACATACACACACACACACACACACACACACACACACACACACACGCACACACGCACACACACACACACACACACACACACACACACACACACACATATTTGCCAGAACTGGAAATAGAACCCCTGCCTATCTAGTTATTTGTACTATACTGTTACATAGTTATTGCATGAGCCACAGAGCTTATAGGGCTGGAGCTGTGCAAAGGTGCTTCTAAGGGGAATTAAATCAGCTGGACTGCTAAAGTAGGGCACTGGGAAGTGTACTGGATGGGAATAGTCTAAAACTATTTCACCTACAAGCTAACATACACTTTCACACACTTACGTTTGCCAGGACTGAGATTAGAACTCCTACCTATCTAGTTATTTGTACTATAGTGTTATGCAGTTATCACATGTGCTACAGAGCTTATAGGGCTGACAGGTGTCCAATGTACTTCTAATGTGAATGACAGCAGCAGCTCTTGTGAAGTAGGGCAATCGGAAGTGTACTGAGTGGGAATGGCCTCCTACTACTTAAACCTACAGGCACACACACACACACACACACACACACACACACACACACACACACACAAGACAGGTGATGTGATATTATAAGTCCCACCTCAGTACTATTACACAATGGAGCCCACCTTCATGTTGGCATGTGTCACTGGTTATGACCGGTATGCCACTGTCCTCAGCAGGACATCACTCCATGCCATTCGGGGTATCCCTGTGTATGACTCACTCTCTGTGTGTCCCCCTGTGTCTCACTCTCTCTCTCTCTCTCTCTCTATCACTGTCTGTCTCTCTCTTCCCCATGTCTATGTGTGTTTATGCTTGACATATTGTTATATGTTGCCCATATATGTGTCTGTGTATCACACACAACAGATGCAGATGTATCACATATGGGCCACCTACAGCTTGCTGATGAAAGTCCTGTCTGATGGGTGTATGTAGGGACAGTTAAGATGTACATAGCTGTCTGTACACAAAGACATATATGAACAATACAGTTATATAGTCAGATGTGGGTTCCAACATGGCCTGTGATTCTCTAAGTGTAGTAGCATGCCCAGTATGACCTTCTATATTGAGAGTGGGACTCCATTACAGATATAGTTGTACTCCGGCCCGGGATTTTGTGTGCTACTGCCATACCTCTCAAAAGTAAACAGGACTTTCCTAGATGTACTGGGTTTGTTTTAGCATTTTCTGACATATCTGACATCTGACACTGAAATGTATTGTGCCATTACCTAGTGACAGACATCCTCAGATCATCACAGTTTTTAGTAGAAAAAAACAAGATGTATGATGCACAAAACAACATTATGAGCCTGACTATATACATTCTTGCCCAAAACGGCCAGTTGACAGGTGTGCCTACAGCTGGCTGACTGAGGAAGCTGTATAAACAGTCCAGCAACTTGGTGATATGCTGTCCAGAGATCTATTTGTGTGGTATTCTTCTTACCTGAGAAGTCATATCCTGGTGTGGCCATACCTCTCAACTGTACATTTTTTGGCAGATTGTCCAGGTGTTGCTCTAGAAGTTTAGTCCAGTCTACATAAACTTGTATTTTTATGGCATGTTAGTTGCATATAATTGAAGACTGACATTATAAAATAATGACAGACATTAGTGTTTCAGACTTCATAACCTCCAGACACCTCCTGCTAATGCAAAATCCATTATTCTACCAACTTTCTCAGCATGTAAGGACAATATTTACAACATGTGCCTATCATTGGGCCTTTGCCCCACTTTTATTTATGACCTTATCCAGATGTCTTGCTTTTGGAGGTTGAGTGGTATGGGTGTGGGTACAGAGTGCATTCTACTGTGCAGAAATGTCCATTATATGTGTAGTATATTCCACATAGCACTGTGACTTCCAGGTATGTCAATGGCAGAGCAGTACAGAGTAATGTGTTGAACCACTGATAGTTGTGTTTGAGTTGGGTTGCTATGACGTTAGCAGGGTATTCACCCTGAAGTCCTTATAACCCACACAGATGAGAGTGTAGCCCATGTGACATGTCAGCACACAGAACCCTTGTCTAGCAGGGTCACAGGTAGAATCACAGGGCTGTATTTTGTGTTTCACGTGCACTTATACAGTGAGTACATCACTAGGGGTATTGAGGCACTTGGCTTGCTATTGACAAGGAGTGTATTCCACAGATGGGGGAGTGTGTAGTACACATATCTGTCACATCAATACGTAATACTAATATCAAAGCCCAGGTTGATGTTACACCTACAGGTTGATGGAGTGGGCCTTGGGTTCCAGATGTGCAACAGTCCCATCAAGGCAGGGTCTGGATTGCTTTGTATGCCAGACAGGGGTCACCTCAGCAGAGTCTGTATGGAATGGGGTAGAGGGACAATGCTGTTATTCTATCTGTGCACGGTAGGTGTTTGGGATTTGGGGTACGGTCTTAGTGTTTGCAAGACCCTAGTGTGTAGAATCTACATGGTCTGTGATGTGTAGGTTTGTGGAGTTCTCATGTGATTTTACCTCTGAGGTGTCCATTGTTTGGATTTATGTTTTGTTGCAGACCTCCACTTACATGGACATGTGTTGTGTATTTGCAGATGATGTTTACTGACTCCATACACCGCATGGCACCTATGTTACTGCACAATTTGTTCTGGTGTGCACATTCTCCATTTGGCTGGCCAGTGGTTTCCCTTCCCCTTATGTGTGGTTCTTTGTCCTTCTGTAGCCCAGTCACAGGCTTTGGCCACAGTGGTTGCTGTTATGTATTTGTAATTCTGATGTGAGCAGGGTACATGCCATTACATCACACACAAGGTTTTGGACTTCACACCTCTGAGTGTACCTATTTATCAGGTTGTCCATCAGTGCACCACTCCATTTGCTATGGTCCTTGGATGGTTTGTGTTGCTATATGTTCTTATGAGACTACATGTGGGCCTAGCAGTCATACCATCACAGACTGACATCTGGACAGGCCCATATAGGACAGTCAGACAAAGGCCCAGACATGGGGGACAAGGTGTTAATAATGTTCTGCCATACATAGACAGTTGGGAGACCGGTTTGGTAATTGCTTGTTTGCGCTTATGGGTATGACATCTGCTTCCCCACTGTCTGCCATTGCTGTTTTGACATGACTCTTTCTTGTTTTGCAAATAGCTGGCAGACAAATGCCATGTTAGGACAAGCAGAACAGATATATAAGGCATACTTGTGCTCCTTCTGTGACAACCTGTGTCATTCCAGGGGTATGGCTGTTGGCCAGTGACACTGTCGGTGCTGACACAGAAAGGTGGCAGCTTTTTAAAAACTGGCATTTCATTGACCTTCAGGTACCTGCTGCCCTACTAGGCACCATACCTCTCAACTTCTGAGAGCCAGACATATGGACAGAGCCATAAGTAATTGGGGGGGCAGAGGCCTAAATATAGGGACCATTTTTAAGTATTGGCCTTACATACTTAGAAAGGTGATTCAGTAATAGGTTTTGCATTATCATGTGTGTTTCTATAGGGTATGAAGTCTGACACTACAATCTGTCATTATTTTCTGACCTTAGTCTTACATGATTTGTCAATGACTTGCCATGTATTTCATGATATACAGACCAGAAGTATGATGTAAACCTCTGGACGTTCTGCAGTAGGTCTGTACAGTTAAGAGGTAGTGTAGACACTGTGTAGGTTACTCCAAGCTGTGTACTGTCCATATGTGTGTCCCCCTGTCATTGACCTGTCCAGCTTTCCTGCATTAACAGATACTGATGGCTGGACAGTGCCTACAACTCCTATTGTAAGTGTAGCTGACATGCAGAATAGTTGGCACTGCAGTTCTTGGAACATGGCCCTATCAACCACAGTATTGTACCTAGGCCACTAGGACACAACAGCCGGGACTAAGTGCTAGCCACATCCTGACAGTATTAACCACACATATACATAGTTCATTGACCCCTGCATATTGTGGTCTTGCAACAGATTATCATGTTGATTGGGACAGCCCTGGCAATGTGCTCTGCTGCTATTTCCCTACAAATATTACATGTTACTGCATTTCTATGGGAATATGGGTGCGGGGGGGGGGGGACTCACCTGTCAACTGTACACATTTTCACAGACTGTGCTGATATTTGCTTTACATTTTGGTTCCATTTAGCATAGTATTGTGTCCTGTCTTGGAGACTAGAGGCATATCACTAAAGACCATTGGTCAGACTGTAATGGCATACATTTGAGTTTCAGTCTTCTTACCCTTCAGAGCCTTACTGCAACTGCAAGACCTGCTGTGCTATCCCTGTGTAAGTCTCTGGGGGGGGGGGGGCGGTATTTCATCATTGTCACCATTTCTGGGTGTTTGCCAGTCATTTCTTTATGGTTTTCTATGTTTGACTTGCTGGGTGAAGCTGAGGAGTGTGTATGGGACCCCCACACTGACATCCATGCCTGTGACCTATGACCCCCAGCCAGTTGTCCCCCCCCACCTATGCTGCAGTGGGATTTGTCACCTTGGGTACTACTGCATAGTGTGGGGGGCGCCGGTATTGGGAAAACATTTCCTGGTGTACCACATAGCTGTCAGTTGTCTGCTGCTATCCCAGTAGGCCACCCCATTCCCTTGCATGCATGCAGCGATACTATAAATATCCTACCAGAACATTCTACTCCATTAATTTATTGTTAAGAAAACTGACTTACCTTGTTCCTGCAACAGTTGTGAGAATGGTGCTTGAGGGCTGCCTATGTTGGATGCATGCAGGACACTGCCTATACATGGTAAGGTACAGGTAGTGTGCTGTGTGTGGCATCCATTTTTCTGTGTGGGCAAGTCAGACAGAGGTTTCAGTCCCTGGGTCCCTACAGTGTCAGTGTGTGTGCTATGCTTTGCTTCTTTGCCAAGGCCAGGGCATACTGGGCATGCCTCCGTTTGCCTACAAAAGCTGGCTCAGGGGGCTCCTCCTCAGAGTTCCTCTGTGCCTGTGGGGACCTTGGCAATGGCGGAGGGCCGTGTGGCCCTTCCCTGTGCTGTTCCTGCCGCAGCTATTTCTGCAGGATCATATTGTGTAGCATGGTACATACTATGAACATGTGGGCACATGTGGCTGGAGAGTACAGCAGGGCTCCACCAGATATGTCAAGGTAGCAGAACCGTGACTTGAGCATCCCAAACACATGCTCTATAATGATCCTGGTTTGCGCGTGTGCCTCAGTATGGTGATCTTAAGTGGGTGTGTGTACATTTCTGATAGGTGTCATCATCCACGGCTCCAGTGCATAACCAGCATCCCCCACAAGATGGCCATATGAAATGCCCCCCCCCCGGCAAATCCCTGATGCAGCTGTGAAGAATGCCAGATGTGAGAGTCATGATAGCTTCCAGGGTTGCCAGCACACACATTAAGGATAATGCCCTAGGCATTGCACATGACCTGGCAGTTGGAGTGAAAGCCCTTACAGTTTAGGTAGACACTACTCTGTTCAGTAGGTGGTACATTGGTGTGGATGTGCATACAGTCTATGGCACCCAGTACCTCCGGGTAGTCTGCTACATGCTGGAAGAGGTGCATATTGCTTGTCCTCTCCTAACGCGTGCTGGGGAAGTAAATGTGCTCACCAGCATGTGGTAGCATGGTATCCAGGAACTGGTGGAGTACCCTGGATTCAGATACCTGTGAGACCCCCATGATGTCCCCAGTAGGTCTTTGGAAAGTACCTGCAGCTAATATTCTTAAGGCTACACATACCTTGGTATCCACTGGGATGAGTTCCCCTCTGTTGGTTCTGGGTCTGAGGTGAGGCCACCACAGCTTGATGAGTTGCTGAAGTATATCCCTGTCCACCCTGGAGCTCTCTAGTATCTCCACATCATATAGCCCGTGGTAGGTTATCCTGGGTCTGAACACTCCTCTCCTCCTCCTCAGTTTGGTGCGGTTGTCAGCATTATCCTCCTCATCGCCCTCAGCCTCTAGCACATACTGATGTATCAAAGCAACTGCAGCTCCTAACATTTTATCAGTTAAAATTCCTCTGAGTATGTACACCAATGGTCCAGAGTTTGTGGGGAAAAAAAGGACTGACAGGTGTTTGCATAGTTTATACTGTTGTGCTGCAGATGATCCCTTGAAGGTGAAATGCCAAAGTACCAGGATTAAAGTTGTTTGGTACTTCAAATCTGTGTATGCCTTTTGGATTTATTAAGTGCTGCAGATGCTGCCTGTATGATTGGCTGACTATGATACAGTCCACATGCTAGTCATATTATTTATACTGATTGCTTTTATTCTACTATTCCTGTTTTTTCCCATTTCCACCCCTTTTAAGCCCAGAGGCATGCCGCGCAATCCCGCTGCCCAAATGTAAACAGTGCTGCTATTTCTGGGGGAGGGTTGTTTGTTTAAATCCCGGTGGGTGCCATGCAAACTTGTTTAGCTAAAATAAACACTTTTAAGCAGAAATGGCCCTCCCCAGGATGTGAACACACTCCCCATTTCATGGAATAAGTAAATACAGCCTCAGACACACCCCCTTGCTTAAATGTGCTTATCTAAGCTCAAATGGAAGCTGTGGAGCTCCATTGTGCTTACAGCAAGCATGACACACACCCTTTTCATGTCAGCTACTTTTCCTGCTTGCACCACTGCCTTATAGCTCCTACATAGTTAGGTGCAGCCAGACAATGGTCTCCCATTTTGGTATTTAGTAATATTTGCTCATTTGCATACCCCACTGCCTTAGTCCCTTGGTACACCACTACACCAGAGCCTTTCTCCTTAGCAGTTGGTGTTACCTGTTATTGTTTTGATTCTGCATGCTATACACTAGAATGGCAAAATGCAGATTTCAATTAAAATTTTCTTTTCACAGTTTTTTTTATTTTCTGCACAATCTCATTTGCGCGCCACTACTCTATGCTTAAATGGACAAAATTGGCCCCAAAAAGATAAACTTTGATTTTTATAATTTTGCAACTCTTTTCCATGCTAATGGCAATATTTTTGGCCATTGGCATGCCTAATGATCATAATACATACTTTACTTTGAGCTGCCATGCCCCCATTTTGATTTTTGCATAAATGTGCATAGTCACCATATGAATACATTTCTGCAAAGGACACTGTTCTGGCACATATGTCTGCCTGCTTACTGAATTGCTAATTAACCTCATTTGCATGGTTTTCACCAGCAAATGAGGTAATTAGCTTTATTCAGTGATGTCTGTGCTGGAATGGTGCTGGCAGGCTCGTGCACGCCCCAGCCTTGTTTACTAAATCGCTCAGTGGCCATATTCCATGCAGAAGCTGCTGCACTATTCTGGCACGGAAAAATACTTTATTGAATCCCAGGGAATGTCTATACTAGGGAGCTTTCTCTATTGTCTTTAAGGTGAAATGACTGCTAGTTTGAAATGTGTCGAAAGGCAATTGCTTTATGACTTCCAGGATTTGCCAAAGATCTGAGGAAAAGCCCTCGCCCATGTATTTTCACAGGTAGATGCTAAATGCTACCAGCTGCCATCAATGGCTGTTTTTGGGCCTGGGAGCTAGGATTCAGATGACAAACAATTATGTCATTCTGCAAGTTATCCCAGCAGTAATATTTGAGATATTAATATGAGAACTCTCTGAGAGAGACAGCATTCTGTTTTCTGCCTTGGACTTGACAACATCAAGATCCACTCACCACATCTGCCTTGCTCTTAAGTAAGTTACCTAGGGTATAGTAATTCTCTTGGATTCAGTCAGGAATATAGTGAAGCATAGTTTAGATTTTTTTTCATTTATCGGAGATTGTCCTGCAATGTTGTTTTAAATATTTCCTATTATTTTGAACTCTAATGTCACTTTAAATATATATGTAGTATTGTCTTGTTCTTTTATTATCTACTATTAAATATATTTAAACTTTTCATTGTGGCTGATCTATGTAGAGAAATTTAAGTTTTTAGAGCACTTGCATATTTATTTGGTGACACTGTGGGCCACTCCTAACAGCCTTGCTCTTGGTCAAACTACCATCTGTATTAATAGTAACATACAGAAAGATTGGACACCCTGTTGAGGGCCTTAAAATAGCTGATAAGGAGCTGGCTAGTGGCAGTAATAACTGCCTTATGGTGCCAGTGGAGAGGAGTGCGGCTCCTTGATTACTGGTCCATTGGGCGGGGGGTCATCATACCTGTCATATAAATATACACTTAGAACAATCAAGATAATGAATCCCAAAAATACATACCTTTTTGCAAGATCCTACAGCAAAAAAGTACATATGCTGTGGTTTCAAAACTGCGCAAGGCCCAAATTAAACTTAATTTGCCACTGACCAACAGTCTAATCACCACTGTAGGCTTAGCCAATAATGTTGTAAAAGAAGAACCATTGAAGGTAAGATAATAGTTCAGAAAATGATGGTAAGAGGTAGAATACATTTGGGAGATATGAACAGAATATTATTAGCTCATACTAATGTAGAGTTAATGAGAAATAAGCAGCAGCTAGATAAAATGGGAAAGAAGAATCATGGAAGGAATGCTGATGACTGAGATATGATACTATGTCTCTGATAAACGTGGAAAGTTGCTAGAATAACATATTTTGCATTCATGTGCATTTTCTGAAGGATAAGAAGCTTGAAAAACAAATGTCTGTCATTTTTTAATGAATTCAATCCTCAGTTATTTGCCAGAAAACCACAGACTTTATAAGGAGCAGGCCAAAAATATGAAGCAAAACTCTAGACATTTCTGCAAAACTCTGGACAGATGAGAGGTATGATCAAAAGCTATTTTAATGAAGAAAAATATCTCCTTCCTTAAGGAAGATTAACCTATTTAGACAGTAATTGGACTGATTGAAATGAGGTAGCATTTTATTAGCCTTATAGCAACAGGATTCAGAGCACAACCGGTCAAAATGTTTGTTGTTATTGGATAATCCAGCTGCATTGCATAAGCCTGAATAGTCCCTCTTAACAGAGGAAAATATCAGCAAGGTAATGCCACTCTATGCAAGGACATTAGCAGGCATACACTATGTACATTATAGCATACACTTGCCTGGATGGGGGTAGCAAAACCATCAGGGAAAAAATACTTACAATTCCTTCCCTTGACTCTGTCACATCCCCATTCCCCTCCCCACTTGAAAAGCCTGCCTCAGCTGACTTGCAAACATGGGGGGAGGGGGTAGAGGGGTGGTGACTTAACTGGACTTTAGTATTATTGGCTGCAGCTGTAGTTGGTGGGCTGCTAATTCCCATTAAATGCAGCTGCAATCAGTTGTTTCCACTGCCTTACGTACCTTGTCGGTGGCTGCTGCATACCTGGAGGTGGTGTTACTGAATCCTGATCCTGATCCCTGAGTCTCAACTAGTGACAGTGAGCTCAGATTCTTGCCATTGTTCCATTTATGTCTTGGTTGGAATAGTATAGTATTTTGAGGCAGTATTTTTCTCTGTCTGTGCACCCTGTACAGTAAGTCTGTTCCAGTTTACTGAAATCTGATTGGTGCTACTCTGCCGTCTTGTGTGTTTTCGCGTTATGTCACCTGGCAGCTGGACCTGATTGGAGACAAATGCAATGGAATGGAGGACTTCAGCAAGCCAAACCTGAGGACCATTTTTAGGAGGCAAGCGACAGGGATTAATTAGTGGGTTCGTTCATGATTCGGACAGTAGGTAAATGTATGTGTGTGTGTGTGTGTGTGTGTGTGTGTGTGTGTGTGTGTGTGTGTGTGTGTGTGTGTGTGTGTGTGTGTGTTTCATCAACTGTGACTGAGAGATACACAGAGAGGGGGAGAGAAAGACAGACAGGGAGAGAGAGAGAGAGAGAGATGAAGAGAGAAAGATGGAGAGACAAGTGTTTAAGGCCTAGGATCCTCTTTGTGAGGTACTTTTGCAGCCTCTCCAGTTATTGCAGGTGTCTAGTGAGGTACATGCCAAATGGGGCATTGTATTTGATGATTGGCCTAATGAGGGAAGCGTAGAGGGAGACAATGACCTCTTTCTTCCTGGATGCAAAACCCTTAGTAATGAGATGTGCCACATAGGAGGACTTTCTGACCACAGTTGCAATGTGGTGGTCAAAAGAGAGGTTGCTGTCAACCTGTGTTCCCAGATCTCTTATAATGCATTCTGTATTCACTGGACTACCATCAATGTGGTAGCTCATGGGAACTGGGTTTTTCCAAAAGGGGCTGACGGCACATTTTTGGGAATTGAGCTTAAGGCCATGCTTCTGACACCAGTCATTGGTCTCAGTGAGGCCTTTCTGTAGGATGTCAACATCACTTGGGGAGTTGATAATGGCTCCCAACTTGCAATTGTTTGCGAACTTTATCAGCCAGAGTCCCTTCATATTGACCTGGACTTCTGAGACTAGATACCAAACAGGAGAGTTCCAAGAACTGATCCGTGTGGGACTCCACTCGTGACTGGTCGGCAGTCTGATTTAGAGTCAGCTACTTTTACACTGGGGGTTCTAGCTGTGAGCCAGTTTGCAACCCACCTAGTGATATAGGGGTTGATGCTTAGCTTATTAAGTTTTTCTATGATTCCTGAGTGGGGAATGGTATCAAAGGCCTTTGACAGATCAAGGTAGGCTGTAGGGGGCAAGAGAGAGAGACAGAGACAGAGAGAGATGGAGACAGATGGATGGGGGGAGAAAGAAAGATGAGGAGACAGACGAAGGGGGTAGAGAGAGAGATGGGCGGAGAGAGAGAGATTGAGGCAGATGGAAAGAGGGGGGAAGAGAGAGAGAGAGAGACAGATGTACAGAAAGAGAGATGGAGAGAGAAAAAGAGAGATCGGGGTCATAGCTCCCATTCTCTTAGCACAAAACATCTGGACAAAGCCAAATATAATGGAGGGTAAAGCCCCAAAAAATAGAGACAAATTTCACATATTGCTCTTACAAACTTAGAAAGTTGCTAGAATAAAAGGTCTTGTGTTACCATGCATTTTCTGAAGGATGTGAAGTCAGAAATTCAAGTGTTTGTGATTATATAGTAAATTCAGTCCTATCTGATCTGTCACAAAAATCTTGAAAACCAGAAATTTTATGAGGAATAAACCAAAAATATGAGTCAGAAATCAGGACATTCTGCAAAAGTCTGGACTGTTTAGAGGTAATGGAGGGGGAGATACAGACAGAGAGAGAGAGAGAAACCAGGACAGAAAGAGAGCTGGGGAGAGAGAGGGGGGAGATGAAGGCATAGCTCTCAACTGTCCAGATTTTATCAGAATGTTCAGATTTTTTTACTTATATTTTTGGTCCATTTCCTCATAAAATTTCAGTTATCTGGCAAATCATCCATAAAGCATTGAGGACTGAAGTCAGAAAATAATGGCAGACATTTGATTTTCAGACTTCATATTGGGTGGGAGGTTGGAATAATGTTTAGGGTATTTCCATTACAGACACAAGGTGCAGGGTTTGATTCTCACATGGGGTAATTGGCTAGGTTTGAGATGGCCTACAAGGACATTTAGCCTAGTACTAATCTATGAACCTATATCCTTCAGAAAATTCATTCTAATGCAAAACCTGTTATTCTGTCAACTTTCTAAATTTTTAAGAGCAATATTTAAAAAGTGTCCCTACTTTTGTCCCCCCCCATTATTTGTATCTTTGTCCAGATTTCTTGCTTTAAAAGGTTGAGAGGTATGGGGGGGGGGGGCAATGGACTTAAAAAGGCCTTTGGCCGACAAAGTTTGCTGATGATTGCAAACTGGCTGCAGTCATCGAGCCCCTAAATGATGTCAACACCCTACAAGAGGACAGGCAAATGACTGGTGCCAAAGTCATGGGCTAAAATGCAATGCAAAAAATGCATTATCATCCCCTTCAGCAAGGGTGTTGTCCCTGCAGATTACCACATTTATAACAACACCATAAGCATGCAATCAGTGGTGACACATTTGGGCACACAGGTTGACAGCAACCTTAGCTTTGACCACTACATCTCCACAGTGGTAAGAAAGGCTTTCTATGTCACCCACCTCATAAGTAAGGACATTGCATGCCCTCATGCATTCCTCACTCATCAGGCCAATAATAGAGTACAATGCTACCTTTGGTATGTACCTTATCAGGTACCTGCAACAACTGGAAAGACCTCAAAGGTTTCTTACAAAGAAAATTCAGGGTCTTTAGCATATGTCATACATTGACAGACTGAACTCACTGCCACTATACTATGTGTCTTTCAGACATCTCAAAGGTGACTGCTGCCTTGCATATAAAGAAATCTCAGATCCTGCTTTAATGGAAATGCTGGACATAGGTTCATAGGTTCCTAGGTGTGTACTAGGCTAATGGCCCTGGAGCCTTTACAAGCCTAGCCCATAGAATTACCCTGGCACTGTGTCACCCAACCTTAGTTCCTAGTGCCTGTATCGAGTAGAACCACTGGAGTGATCCCTGGGGTGAATTTTCTATTTCCCATCCACTCATCAAGATTTCTCTTGAAGAGGGCCAGTGAGGTGCTCTGCTTGACATGTATGGCAAGTCTATTCCATAGCATGGGCAGTCTCTGGGTTATGAACCTGTCCCTCCAGCATGTTCTGTTGATTGTGGTAATGAGGTTGAGGTCTCTGGAGCCTGTGGTGTGGAGGGATTGGGATTTCTTTAGATGTAGCATTTCTAACAGAGCTGGATCAGATATGGCTTTGTAAGTCAAGCAGAGATCACCGCTAAGTAGGTGATATGAGACAGAGAATAATTGGAGTTTTTTGTCTGTCCATATAGGACAAGTGTTTAAGGCCTAGGATCCTCTTTGTGAGGTACTTTTGCAGCCTCTCCAGTTATTGCTGGTGTCTAGTGAGGTACATGCCAAATGGGGCATTGTATTTGATGATTGGCCTAATGAGGGAAGAGTAGAGGGAGACAATGACCTCTTTCTTCCTGGATGCAAAACCCTTAGTAATGAGATGTGCCACATAGGAGGACTTTCTGACCGCAGTTGCAATGTGGTGGTCAAAAGAGAGGTTGCTGTCAACCTGTGTTCCCAGATCTCTTATAATGCATTCTGTATTCACTGGACTACCATCAATGTGGTAGCTCATGGGAACTGGGTTTTTCCAAAAGGGGCTGACGGCACATTTTTGGGAATTGAGCTTAAGGCCATGCTTCTGACACCAGTCATTGGTCTCAGTGAGGCCTTTCTGTAGGATGTCAACATCACTTGGGGAGTTGATAATGGCTCCCAACTTGCAATTGTTTGCGAACTTTATCAGCCAGAGTCCCTTCATATTGGCCTGGACTTCTGAGACTAGATACCAAACAGGAGAGTTCCAAGAACTGATCCGTGTGGGACTCCACTTGTGACTGGTCGGCAGTCTGATTTAGAGTCAGCTACTTTTACACTGGGGGTTCTAGCTGTGAGCCAGTTTGCAACCCACCTAGTGATATAGGGGTTGATGCTTAGCTTATTAAGTTTTTCTATGATTCCTGAGTGGGGAATGGTATCAAAGGCTTTTGACAGATCAAGGTAGGCTGTATGAACCACCTTACCTTCATCCACAGCTCTGGTGACTGACTCAAAGAAGTCGACCAAATTGAGCAGGCATGATCTACCCTTCACAAAACCAAACTGTGAAGGATCCAGAGTTTGGAGATTCCCTATAGCCTTGTTTATTATATCCATGATGATGTGTTCCATAGCTCTGGAAGTTCTTAAATCAAATGGTATAAGATGCACTCACTCTAGGGAACTCAACCTAGTATGCGACATCAACAGGATTTGATGGCGAGACAAATATGTCAGACAAAGGTTACCTCTCCTCTGGAACAAACTTCCAATTCAGGTGAGGCAGAGCCCCTCGCTGACCTTATTTAAGTGGAATTTGTATGATTGGATGGGAAACCACAAATTCACTCTGGGAGTTTCATCTGTGTCCCTCTCGGTTAGGGGCAGTAGTTGTTGACTTAGTTCTGCTTAATATTTTGATATTCCTGGGAACAGGAGTTGTGCTTGGCTAGGCATGTAAGGGCTCTAGGGCCATTAGCCTAAATAACCTCCTATGATCCTATAAAAAGTAGTCAAACAGATTTTGCAGCATGCATCTTTGTCTGCATTTGTGCATGTCTGCAGGGGCAAGAATGAAGCTGGGTCAGTGTATATGTTAGTTTATGTATGTATGTGGGAGCGTGTGTGCATGTCTGTAGGGGCAAGAATGAAGGTGGGTGATGTGCATGTGTGTGTGTGTGTGTGTGTGTGTGTGTGTGTGTGTGTGTGTGTGTGTGTGTGTGTGTGTGTGTGTGTGTGTGTGTGTGTGTGTGTGTGTGTGTGTACACACACGCGTGCATGTGTGTGTGTGTGTGTCATGCATCTCAGCTAAACAGATTTTGGTAGAATGTCTAGATGTTTGTCTTATGTTTCTGATCTGTTCCTCATAAAACATGTAGTTTTCTGGCTAATCAATGAGAATAAATATAAGTTTCAGACTCCATATCCTTCAGGAAATACACGCTAACACAAATCCTGTTCTACCAACTTTCTAAGATTATAAGAGCAACATTTAAAATCTATCCCTATTTTTGAGCCTTTGTCTCCCCATTATTTTAGGTTTTGTCCAGATTTCTTGCACTAAGAGGTTGAGACGTATGGTGATGAGTGCCTCTGCCTGGGTTGCTGCACTATGGGGGAATTAGATAGGGAATTGTGAGTCTAGGTGTATGTGTGTGTGTGTGTGTGTGTGTGTGTGTGTGTGTGTGTGTGTGTGAGAGAGAGAGAGAGAGAGAGCATGTGTGCATGTGTGTGTGTATGTGGGGGTAAATGGGTGTGTATACCCATAACTCCAAGTGAGTGCTGTGGGGGGGGGGGGCTTGCTTCACATTATTTGATGTTTGTATGTTTGACAATGAGATAATGGGCTAAAAAGTAAATATTGCTGTTATAAACTTAAAGTTGCTGAAATAACTGGATCTATGTTAGCATGCAGTTTGTATGTGTGAGACAGAGAGATTACAAAGGCCCAAAACTAGGGACAGATGTTAAATATTGCTGTTATAAACGTTGATATAAAACACAAGTGAACCAGAACAGAACAGCTGCTAGAATCACACCATTCAATAAGTAACCATGAGTATAAAGTTAAAATCTCTTCTTTATTCCACAAACGATAAAAAGGACGAAATGAGCGCTTTCACGTATGCACCATACGCTTATAAACTTAAAGTTGCTGAAATAACTGGATCTATGTTGGCAGGCATTGTGTGTGTGTGTGTGTGTGTGTGTGTGTGTGTGTGTGTGTGTGTGTGTGTGTGTGTGTGTTTGTGTGTGTGTGTCTATGAGACAGAGAGATTGCAAAGGCCCAAAGGTATGGACAGATTTTAAATATTGATTAGAAACCTGAACAATTGCTGGAATAATTGGATCTGTTGGCATGCCTTTTGTGAAAGATATGAAATCTAGATTCTGGACCAAGCAAAACATGATGGTAGAACAAAGGCTGAAAAATAGCGACATATTTTAAATATTGCTTTTATAAACTTATAACGTTTCTGGAATAACTGCATCTGTGTTAGCGCGTGTGTGCATGACCCAGTAATATGGACACATTTTAAATTTTGCTCTTATGAACTTAGAAAGTTGTTGGAATAACTGGATCTGTGTTAGCATGCATTTTTGTGTCAACAAAGACCCCAAACTGTGGGCAGGTTTTAAATACTGTAGTTACAAAACTAAGAACTGCTGGAGTAATTATCTGTATTAACGTGCATTTTCTGTGTATGAGAACAAAGACTCAATAACAGGTACAGATTTTAAATATTGCTCTTACAAACTTAGAAAGTTGCTGGAATAACTGGGTCTGTGTTACCATACATTTGTGTGTGAACAAAGACCCCAAAATAGGAGTTGATTTTAAATACCACTGTTATAATTTGAAAATGTTACCGGAATACCTGGATCTGTGCTAACATGCATTTTGATGTGGTAGAGGGACTTCTTGCAGTGAATAGCTCAGGATATCTCCCCCTGTTGACTAGGTTGTGGGCTGCTGCCTGCAAATGGTTTAGGCTGCTATTACATTCACCTACACCAGAGCAACCAACAGCCCAGATGGTTTCCTTTTGGACTGGATTTTGGGCTGCTTATTGCAAATGGTTTAGGCTGCTTTCATAAGGTATGAAAATCAGAGCAGTTAGCAACCTGCGGGTGGTGGTGTGTGGGGTGTATGTTTTGAATGGACCTGTATGAAACTGGCTACCTTAATGGAGTACAGAGGCTTGTTGCAGTGAATCACTACCACTAAATGCCAGTTAAGAGTGACTGTGGACATCTCAGACTAAATTTTGGAGGTGCAGCATGGGTGCATGGTGGTAGGTAGCAGTACCAGGTTCAAGACTCCAGAGAGTACCCCTGCATTACCAGGCTATAATTCATACCACACCTTTTGGCCACCTAACCTGGACTGAAACACTAAAAGCAGAGGCGTGTCCATATTCATTAAGGATATCCACACCTCCAGGCTAGTTGCTCAGCATAATGCATCCGAGATTATCCAAGTGCAACTAACTCTGGGCAAGACTGCAATCCAAATTGTAGCTTGCTACAGATCCCCCACCATAACCCAGGATTCCCACTCCTCATTTCACACTGGAAAATATTACAGTACAACCTAACACCCTAATATTGGGTGATTTCAACTACCCTACTATTAACTGAGAAAACTACTCATGTACCAACTCTTGTGCTCAACATTTTCTGGAATTCATAAATTCCAATGCCATGGATCAACTTATCCACACCCCCACCAGGGGCAGCAATATCCTAGACCTGGTTATTACCAACATAGGCAACTAGTGTTCCACACCAGAGGTCAATTCCTCGTTGGTCAGATCCGACCACAAGCTAATCACCCTAGACATCCACATCCCTCCCCCACCCCCCATTAGGGAAACCACAGTAAAATATTTCTCCAAAGCCAACTTCACGCTTCTTAAGACAGACGTGGCAAACGTCACGACACCCATGCTGACGGACAATAGAGGTATGACTGCTGAATCCTACACAAATGCACTTCATAAACATTTACACGAGTGCATGGATCATGCAATCCCTAACAGAACCAAGATGCTATCCTCCAAAAAAAAGAAGCCAATCTGGTGGTCCCCTGCCATAAACAAACTCTACAACAGAAGAAAGAAACTGTTGCAAAAAAGAGTAAAGTCCCATAATTGGAGAAACTCTCTGGTCAGCCTCAGTAAGAAGCTGAGATTCCTCATAAAATCCTCCAAAGCTAGTTATGAAAACAAAATCACCACTGACTCTAAAGACAACCACAAAGCATTCTATAGCTATGTCAAGAATCTGAATGGCAACACTCAGATCTGCTCTGAGTTACAGCACAATGGCACTAAATATACAGAACCAACTGATATTGCCAACATCCTGGCAGATAGGTTCAGTGCTAACTTTACCCTTCTGTCATCCCCTAAAGGGCCCATCTCTATACCAGAAGAATGCAAAGTTCCTGTAATCATGGCTGCACAGGTAAAAAACACACTATCCAAAGCCAAGAACACAGCATCCATGGGACCTGACGACATCCCAGGCTGTGTTCTACATGAAGAATGGTGGGCACCCCACCTAAGTACCATGTTCAATTATAGCCTCACCTCAGGCTATGTGCCCACTGAATGGAGCACAGCAACAGTTATCCCACTCCACAAAGGGGGAGCCACCACAGACCCCGGAAACTACTGCCCCATTAGCCCAACGAGCGTGGTCTACAAGGCTATGGAGTGTATCATCATGGAATTTATAAACAATGACATTGGTAATCTCCAAACTCAGGACCCCACCCAGTTCGGGTTTGTAAAAGGCAGATCATGTCTCCTAAACCTGATAGACTTCTTTGAAGCAGTCACCAAAGCCGTAGATGAGGGTAAGGTGGTTCACACAGCCAATCTAGATCTCACCATCCCCCACTCCGGAATTATAGATAAACTCACTAAACTAGGTATAAATTCCTATGTCACAAGATGGGTTGCCAACTGGCTCACTGACAGAACCCACACTGTGAAAGTAGCAGACTCCAAATCCAACTTCAGACCAGCGACAAGTGGAGTACCACATGGTTCAGTCCTGCGTCCTCTCCTGTTTAGTATCTACTTCTCTGAAGTACAGGCCAACACAGAAGGTCTTTGGCTAACGAAGTTCGCATATGACTGCAAACTAGGAGCCATAATCAAAACTCCAAAAGATGTGGGCATCCTACAAAAGGGCCTCGCTGAGACAGATGCCTGGTGTCAAAGCCATGGCCTCAAGCTCAGTGTCAAAAATTGCATTGTCATCCCTTTTGGTAAAAACTCAGTACGCATGAACTACCACATAGGTGGTAGTCTACTTAACACCGAAGGTATGATAAGAGACCTTGGGACACAGGTGGCAGTAGTCTCTCCTTTGATAATCACATTGCCACAGTAGTCAGGAAATCCTTCTATGTGGCATACCTCATCACAAAAGGTTTCTCTTCCAGGAAAAAAGAGGTCATTGTTCCCTCTACTCGTCACTCATTAGACCCATTATAGAGTACAATGCTCCTTTTGGTATGTACCTAACAAGACATCTACAACAACTGGAAAGGCCACATACCTCACAAAGAGGATTACCGGCCTCAAAGAGATGCCCTATGCAGACCATCTCAAAAACCTGCAGCTTTACTCTGTTGCATATCGCCTACTCAGAGGCGATCTCTGCCTAACACACAAAGCTATGTCAAACCCAGAGCTTTTAGACATGCTCCACTTAAAGAAATCCCAATCCCTATGAGCTACATGCTCTAGGGACCTAAACCTCGTCACCACAATAAACAGAACATGCTGGAGGGATAGATTACTGAACCACAGACTTCCCATGCTCTGGAACAAACTACCAATCATATCAAACAAAGCTGCTCATTAGCACTCTTCAAGAAAAATCTTGATGACTGAATGGGAGATAGGAAATTCACCCCGGGGATCACTTCTGTGGCTCTGCTCGACAGTGGCCCAGGAAAATAATTTTCTTGGGTGGCGAAAGCCAGGGTACATTTGGCTAGGCTTATATAGGCCTTAGGGCCAATAGCCTAGTACCTACCTATGAACCTATGAACCATACCATAAGAGTACAAATTTAACAAAACTGTCTAAACCCCTGATTCTGTAGTATCATTCAATCTGCAAAGACAATGCCCAGATCTAGGTGAAGTTTTGCTTAAGCCCCAAATCTAAAGGGACAGCCAGGATCTGTATTGCACAATCACAGTACTGTTTTTCTGAACCTAGCTAGTTTATGATTACTTGTGCATTTTTTGTCAAGAAAGACATACTTCTCAACTCCACATGTTCGGATTTTTGCTTCATTTTTTTTTTTTTTTTTTTTGCTTTTGTCTGTTCTTCATAATTTTTTTGACTTAAGGACTGAAGTCACTGAATAATGGCATCAGACATATCCTTCAGAAAATGCATGCCAATTATTCTATGGTCCTTTGCCCATTCCCCACACCCCACACATTATTTCTGCCTTTGTCCAGATTTCTTGCGCTAAGATGTTGAGAGGTATGAAACATGAATATATTAACACTCAGGCCTAACTACTGTTTTTTTCTGCTAAATTCAAAATGTGTACTTAATGAAGAAGCATGTCCTCCCCGCGGTCGAGTGGCCTCCGAAAGACATGTGTGAATGTGCGTGCCTTCGCTGAAGGTTGAGCGTCGGGCTGGCTACGCGGCACCATAAAAATCTACTGCCAATCATTAGTGGACCGGAGTTCCGCTGTGGCGACCCCTACCTGGGAAAAAGCCGAAAAGACAAACAACTTAATGAAGAAGTAGTCAGTGAAGCTAGGGCAAATGTGACTCTTACTACAAAAGTGTAATGTATTTATTGACTGAATATAGTTGCCATTTGTTTTTACCTTATAACCCTAAACTTACTTCTGATAAAACCCTAACTCAAAAACCGCAGGCGTTTTTGTCTAAATGTAATACCTAACCCTAAAACTCGTAACCTAAACTAAAACTAGTAAGCCATACCTCTCAACTGCCCCCCCCCCCCCATTTTTAGGAAAGTCCCTGATTTGGCTCAGAAGTTTGAGCTACTTCTCTTAACGGTGGTGAATTACACTTGACGGATACTGGCAGTTAATGGAGCCTAGTAGTCTTTACATAGTCTAAATGGCAGTTGCACTAATTTCCTAAAACAACTTCTCTCATAGCTCTCAACCTTCCAGCTCCAAAATGAGGAACACTAGCCCTGATAATGTGGAACAAATGGGAAAAATGTGGAACACCTACTAATGGCTTGCTAACAACGTCAAGTAGGAAGGTCATTGGATGGTTAAAATATGCTGGTTTTACTTACAAAGAAAATCTTTTAATTAATTAATTTCATTTCTATTTACTATGGATTTCAGTTTAAAAAAATGCTAACACTGAATCTGTTACAGACCCTTTCAATGTGGAACTTCAAGGAACATGAACTTTTTAAGACCCCCCAAATGAAGTACGTTCCTAGTAATGAGGTACCCTTGAGAGATGCTTCTCGTCGGGGGGATGTAATGGTGGCCGAAATGCGATTCTGGATAGGACGCCAGGGAATCGCTGGATACATGATGCGCGCGCACAAACCACTCGTGTGTGATGTGAGAAATTACACGTACACAAACGGGCATGGACATACAGAAATTATTGCCCTTTCATTTACAGCTGTGTCTAGGCCGGGAAATCTGGCAAGGCAAGGAGCTGACCAGCTAACGCCATCAGAAACTGTTATGACACTATGCAGGAGGCCATCGTCACTAAGCGCTGGCTAACGGCTTCCCATCCCAGTATAAAAGTACAAACGTCAGTACTTTAGTTTTGTTGGACTTAATGAATATAACTTGTAAAGTAAGGAGGAGCTGCGTCACCGCACGATTATTGTAATGAACGAGATTACAAAACTAAAAATTCATCTCAATGAAACCCCAGAGCGCAGCCTTCAAGGATTGAAGCACAGAAGCACTTTCCCGTGTGCAGCTTAGAGAATACCTGCAACAGGGGCAGCTCCCCAAGAGCCCCCAAACTGTCCTCATCCTGCGGCATAGCTTTAGTTTCAAAAGATCAGGCATATAGCCAGAAATAATCAGGGATTTTTAAAAATCGTAATACTATTAACTTGAGATATTGACAGAATAAGATAATGTAAATGAATGTACACTTTCTGAAGTCTATAACTAACTATTGTCATTTTATTAACTGTAATTCACCGCGCCATAGCTCTACCAGCCCAGGACAAATCTCAACAAAATCAGGGACAAATCCGCAAACAAGATTAGACACTTTTAAAATATCCGTAGCTTTAACTTCAGAGACACCGACAAAGAGACTGTGAATGAATGTATAGTTTTTGAAGTAAAAGAAGACTGTAACTCTTAATTATTGTTATAATTTATTACGTGTAATACACCTTTTCTCCAAAAGACACCAGTTTTAGGAGGGATAAAGAGGGACAGTTGAAATTTGAGTCAACATCTGAAGAAAAAGAAGTCTATAATAACTTAAATTATCATAAAATCTTTATTAAGTGTAATTCATCACCTTTTCTTTAAAAATCACTAATTTTAGGAGGAGTTGAGAGGAAAAGAGCTAAAATCTAAGTCAAAGTCATGGATCTTTAAGAAGTATACAAAGAGGGGGTCTGGCGCGCCACTTTCATTCCGCAAAGCTTTCTTAGAATCTTCCCGCCTACGGTACACCGAAGCTGTTTCAATCACATTGCATCTGCACGGTTGTGGTTTTTCGAAAAAAATATTTTGTTGTTTTAGTATTAAACTGCTTATAGGATGGTACAGTGGTTAAACTGTTTTTGCTGCCTCCCGGCGCCTTTTTTTCAACTGGTGTTCATTTTATGTGGCATCTGCATAGCCTCTCTGTGCCCACATGGGGTCGCCGGTTCCCGGATTCCTCCCACATTCCAAGGCCGGGCTGGGGTGATTTTACGTCCCCCTAAACTGCCCGCGGGGTTCCAAGACTGTGTTTGTGGGCTTGCGATGGGTTAGCGCTTCGTTCAGGTTTAGCTCCTCTGTCATGTGCTCAGTGAATGCCAGGACAGACAGCCGCAACCTGGTTGTACTAGATTAAGAAAAAAAATCTCTGAACGTTGATACTTTGTATATGACAACGAAAACAATAACAAATTTCACAGCAGAGACATTTTTAACTTAAGTCTATTGTAGACTCTTCAGTAGCTGTTCATTGTTTTTATAACAAATGCCCTAATTTGTGAATAGTGGAAGCCAAGTATATTCAGCCTTAAAACTGACCCTATTTTAACAAAGATCTTACATGCATCTTTCCAGTAGTGTGTACAGAGTTGTTGTAGCCTTTTGAAATGCACTGTGTTAGGCCACCTTAGTTTTCAATGCAAGTTTTATGTGATAACCAGGTGGGTGGATCATGGATGCACACAAGAGTTGGTTAGCCCTGTTTGCAGCGTTGCCCCATCGCTCACTGGTAATTCCTCAAAGCACGTTAGGCACTCCTCCCCCAACTGCTGCTTTTTCTAACCTTGAAAAGCAGGCAGAACACGTGTGGTATAAAAAGGGTTGGAAAGAGTTAATGCGCTTTCTCTGGGGGTGCCCTTGCCTTGGAGACGTAAACCAGGTGCCCACCCTCTCCCACACCCCCAATACGTCACCAAGCCGATGCAGTAGCCACAAGAGCTCGCCGGTTGCAGCGCATTTCGTCTGGTTACGCAGGTTTGTTATTGCGCCAGAGTACCCAATAAGTACCAAAATATACCCGATCCGGACTGTGCGGAGCAGCACCGTGGTCAGTTAGCCACTTAACAAGGATTGGGAGGGTTTCAGTCCCCAGTGATACGACGAATTGGGCGCTAATTTATAAAGTGGGTCGTTTCCGGATTGTAAAGTTTTACCGGTTTCCTGAATCCCCAAAAAATGGAATCCGGAGGCAAGGTAAGTCTGGTTATCCTGCTATAAATGTATGTGTAGATTTGCTGTGTGCGTCCTGCTTGACCTATTAGGTGGTCAGTCCTGTACAGTCAGATCATCTTTAAGCACTGTGTTGTGTGGCCGTAGTCACATCATTTGCAGCTGCTTTAATGTTTATACAGAGTAAAACGAGGATGAAATGTGCCTTTATTTCAGCGAAATGCTTTGTATGGTGTTGCTGTGGATACTTTTTATTGTATTATCACGTCATGATATGTGTGAGGCAGTCCGAGAAGGAAACATGATTCTGGTGATATATACATTCATTATTCATACAGATGGTACATCGCTGGGAAATGACTAGGGTTACCCGCCTGTCCGTCTTTGCGAGGGACAGTCCCACTTTGGGCAGTTGTGTCCTCCGAAAAAAACTAAAAAATGGCAAATGTCCTGAGATGTTAAGACAAAATGTATTTCTTCAGTTTTCTAAAATAGTTGCATAAACTGGTTATTTTGTATATGAAATAGCATAAGCAACAAAAATGCTATAAAATTAGCTCTTATTTTGGCAAAAAAGTGAAGTTCTGTCCTTTGCACTGGCCACGGGTATGATATGTCCTGCAAAATTTCACGTTTTCATTCACGTTTTCAAAAAAAATGACCCACTTTGGGCATTTGAAAAGGTGGCAACCCTAGACACACACACACAGCGACAGATTTATTTTAAGACTTGTGTGTGAGCGGCGACCGCGTTTTCGTGTATGTAGCATCTTAATCGCTTTGAAAAGAGACGCAGTAGGCAGCTCAGCCAAACAGAAAACAGTCTTAACTTCTGCATTAACATGACGAGCCTGCATTTTGTTTTGTTATACGGAAAGCATACTACCTGGGTACAGCGTGTTTCTTAGTTGTTATATAGTGTCATGTTTGCAAAAGACCTCTGTAAGGAAAATAAAATGTTGTCAGAGACTGGGATGATGTCCAGTCCACGCTGCTGTGTAGAAATGTTCGTATTTTATTTACGAATTTTAAGTAGAATGGTATGCTGTGTTGTTTGAACCTGTTAAACGTTTATTTATTTATTTTAATTTTGTTTACGGGGTAGAGCAGTGATCAGATCTGCAAATTTGCATGCTCAGCCTGGGTTATATATATAGTAACAACACTAGAGTTACATTAAAGGTACGATTAAATTATTAAGGATACTGACTGACATTATGTAACATAGCACAAATGTAACAAATTTATACACATATTTACAAGAAGGTTTAAAAAGAATCTTAAAAAACACAATAGTCAAAGAGAGAATAAGGAATGGTACTTTCAAAAGGTACCAAATAGAGACAATATAAGTACCAGTCCTACACAGCTGCAGGTAAAGGCCATACAACATTAATTATGGGACGGATCATCATTTTAGATTCTTAGTGCTTGAGATCATCTCAGAGAGTTTAAGAGGGGGTGACATTAGGAACTGAACTGAATCCGCTGAACAGAAGTGGATTCTATCCTTAAATGCTGATATAGCACTTGGTGTAATGATGTAGTCTCTCTTAAACTTTTTTTTGAATGTCAGACCCTTGAAACATTGACGCTGGTATATAGGTTTGTGTTTTTATGTACTGGCACTTTAACCATTGTATGCTTAATTTATGTGCTGATTGTTTTATTAATGTGCTATTTAAATGACTCTGTTGTTCTTTAGTATTCAGTCTGAAGAAGCGGTAGGAATATAACGTGAAAGCGCTTACTCTTTTATTTCTTATTTTTATTAAAGTTTTATGGACTTTACCTGCAGGTTTAAAAAGAAGTAGGATCAAGAGTATAGCATGCCTAATACAGGTGTTATAGGTGAGGTAAATGTAGTCCAGCCATACAAGTACGGTGGGAAATTTTGGCAGTAGTTAGAGTAGAATTGTAGAATGCTAAGAAGCTTGCTGTCTGTATGTGATTTCTTGTTTGCAATGCCTTGTTTGTTTCCTTCCTAATGTAGATTCGAACTTATTTTGAAAACTTTAACCTCATCTGTACAGGCTATCCAGCTGATGTGGCACTGTAACTGTATGTGGTATTGTACTGTTTCTCTAAATCCAGTGCATTGCTGAAAAGGGTCCTTGGACCAGTTCACTTACCTGGATATCAAACTGCAGTAAATAAATATATAAACAAACAATTTAAAGAATAAATAAACATGTATTTTAAACCGTTTCATGGCTTGGCGACAGATTTTTAAGTTTGTTATTTTAGCATGGTCATACCTGTCCTGAGTCAGTTTCATTTAATTGACTTGCAATATATAAAGAGAGAGAAGGAGATTTATGTATGTGTATATATAGCTAGATCTATTTATATATATATATATATATATATATATATATGTATATATATATATATATATATATATATATATATGTGTGTGTATGTTGTATGTATGTACGTTTATATATATATATATATATATATATATATATAAATGCACACACACACACACACACACACACACACACACGGACCTTTAACAAATTGAACCAAAACCATACCTTCCCTTTTTTTCAGTATGTTACAGAAATTTTGTGATGTGTGGATTCTTGCACATATTGAAACATTTGTTGAAGTGAGAGAATAAATACATTATCGTGGTGTTATTTATTTTGTAAAATGGATAAGCTGTCTGGACACAAGTGCCTCTTTTCAGGGGAGAACCGGGAGCGCCATCTGGTTAAGTGACTTGCTGCAACTCGCAGAAGGAGCAAATGGAGGTTGAAGGAATTCAGCCCAGGTCTGCAGGGAGCAGGTTACTGAAATCCTCTGCATTAAGTACACAGTAGTTCTAGAGTAAGCAGGGGGTATGTTGTGTGTTAGTCTTTAAAAGTCACATTTTGTAATCCATAAGGGAGAGACAGTATATCACCAGTTGGTTTACATGCCTTTTCCATGACTGCAATTTTACTTCTCTTGCTTTATGGATAAAATCTGAATTTGTATTTACTTATTTTTTTTAATGTTTGTCTTTCCTTAATATTCACACCACTTATGTATGGGAAGCAGGAGACTTTACACCTGTCAGGTAAATGATTCTCTCATCAAGTAATGGTATGTCATCTTGTAGGTTTTTAAACTTTTGAATGACCATCAGCACAGAGAGACAGGAGTTTCTATGTCATCTGTGCTAAACGCTTACATTTATCTTCAGCTATAAAGCAAATGTGGCTACTGTGTCCCTTTAGTTTAACTTATTTTTCTGTTGCAGTTTCCCCTGAGCAGTTGTGAAGATACATTTTCAGCTCACAGTTCATTGCAGATTTCATAATAGTGACCTGAAAAATCTTAAAAACACACAAAAAATATTTTTTTGTAAGGGGAACAACCCCATCCCCCTGAGTACAGACTCACCACAGCATTAAATTCTCAGACTTCATCTGTTCAATCAGAAGTGCAGCACAGACATGTAGGTAAGCTGTTGTTGCTGTACATTCGCATAAGCACTTACATAAAATTGGTACAAATCAACAAGAACTCAAATTAAACAACAAAATCTCCTGCAGCCTTAGCGAACCAGTACAAAAATTGGTGATGATGCAAACTTCTGTAGTTAGCCAATGGAACTCCTTACCCTTGTAGCTGAGAATAATTGGAAATAAAGACATGTTCAAAAGGACATATAACATGCCTTCCTTTGTCCATCCATCAGTTTTTTTAAATAAGGTATTCATCTCTCTTTTTTTAATTTAACTGTTTATGTTTATTTTATACTTTTGTTAGGTAAGCAGACTGGACACAAATGTCACTCTTCAGGAGTGACCTAGGAGCACTGTCTGCTTAAGTGACTCATTTAGAGTCACACAGCAGTTAAATGGGGATGGAATCAGTCCAACATTATACATTTGGCAAACAGTAACAACTAAACTGTTTATTTGCTCACTGTCTTATTAGTTTTGATAACCATGTTGATTTAGTCTTGGCATTTACCAAATAGGTTTCTTTTGATCAAACCACCCCCTTCTTGGTAAACATGCAAACAAATAAATACAATAAATCTCGTCCGACCCATATTTTTGCAAGCACAGAAAGGGCTGGTAACTGAAATTGTGCATGCATGTATGTTCGTGTCATACACATATTTACATATATAATTTTTGTCATCAACAACTCCCTTTTTCCAATTTTTAGATGGCGCTGGTGTGTCACATGAGCATCAGTCAGTGTGACCATAGTGTACATATATACATATATAAAATGTGTCTATATCCATGTGCTTGTGTGTATGCGCTATGGCTGTTACTTTGAAAAGTATAAATGCTCAGATGAGTGGCAAATGTATGTCATATTGAAGACTATATGAGATCATTTATTTTTCCTTTAGATGTGACATTTAATAGAGGTGTCATCTGCTCGAGTCAGTGAAATTGCTAAGGTAGATGTTAAAGATCCAATGGCATTTATCAAAAGAGAAAAAAAATTCTTAGTTCTGTTTATAGTTGTCTAACACTGTCCTTTCATTTTATGTTTAAGTTGTTGTTTACCACTGTCTTTTCATTTCAGCAGTAGTGCTTTGAGTTTGTTTGTTTGTTTTTTAATGGTTTGGCCATTTATTGTTGTGTACCACTGTCCTGTTGTTTTCAGTTTAAATTGTTGACCACCACTGTCCCTTCATTTTAATGCTAGTTTTTTATTATGATTTTGCCGTTTATTGTTGTCTACCACTGTCTTTTCACTTTAAGTTGTCTGCCACTGTCCTTTCATTTTTTTTGTTTGTTTGTTTTTTTAATGATTTGGCTATTTATGTTATCTACCACTGCCATTTCATTTTCAGTTTAATTTGTTGTTTACCCCTGTCCTTTCATTTTAATGGCAGTGTTTTTGTTTGTTTGTTTGTTTTTTAATGATTTGGCTATTTATTTTTGTAATCATTGTGATGCCTGTGCAATGGCCCAGCAATCAAGGAGCCTCAGTCCTCACCACTAACGTCAGTGAGGGCTGTCCATATTGGGAAAGGATAATAAATACACACACAGTAAAGTACAATTTCCCTTAAGAGCACACAGAGATTAGTCAGTCTGGGGCTGGTTTCTCCCTTTCTCTCCAGGTCCTTGATAAGACTCCCCACTGGCACAGCTATAGGGTCCAGGTCTCAGCCTTGTGGGCAAGCTAAAACCTCCAGCACCCTCTCTGTCCAACCAGTGCTTCGTGTCCCTGCCCAAGTAGCTGACACACACACACTTTGAGGTAAGAGTTATATACAACCACACAGACACTCCCGGGGAAGGCTGGCACAGGTTCTCCAGCTGTGCCATTTTTACCCAGACTATGCGGTAGAAATCACTGCCACCACCCAGCTAATATTTATCAGCTACTCAAAGGCCCCTTTTAAAGGGTGTCCAATTATTACTGTGCAGTATTATTCAAATGGTAAGTGTGACTGAACAGCAAAGCTTATTGGAGTGGCTTGGTACAGTATCACTATATACATGCAATGTACTCTTAGAGCTTACATTATCTCTACACAAAACAGCCACAGTTTAAAGATTTAAAATATTTAATAATAAATAAAACACAAGACAATACTTCTTACTACACAGTGCTAGTCAAGAGTTCAGAGATCACAGAGAAATACTTAAAATAATACCGTAGAAAAGTTCTGACATCACAGAAAAACAAACTAGTCTAATCCTCCTATTTCCTAGCTATATCTAAGAGAAAACACAGTTCTAAATAACTTGCATCTAGAGCAAGCAGTTCTGGTGATGTTGGATGTTTTCAAGACAAAAATGCTCAGAGCTCTCTGATTCTTTCTTTTTAAATTGATAACACAGAGCTGCTTCACATGGCATCATTCTTCACACTTCTCTGGTGTTCCCAGGCTAACAGAAACTACATTTACATTCTTTACACCTGGTCAGAAATCAGAACAATAAAGGACATTTATACATGAAAATCCTAGCCATTAACTCTGGTCTTAAAACAATAGGCAGGATGCCTCCCTCTAGAAATATCTGCTCTGAATTTTGACATCAAATACAGGCATAAAATGCTTGACTTAGCTTTCTTACAGCAGAGTGCACTGTTACATTTTTACAGTTCAATATCCAATGCAGTCTTTTCACATTTAAGAGAACAAGGCTGTGGCTTACATTAATATTTACAAATGACAGAATTATCTACAAAAGTCTATCTGGCTAGGCTGGCAGCATTCACCTGTCTTCACAATTATAATTTAAGCCTCCCCAACTGTTTGGCTTTTTTTAAACATGAATGTACCCATAAATACAAAAAGTAAAAAGTCATGGTCATTCAGAAGCCATGTAGCTGAAACACTGGTACATCCTTTGGGGCTCGTTGGGTCTTTCTGGCACTTTTTTATGGAATGGTTTGTGTGACTCTTTTTACCCTTTGATTTGGGTAATCTAGGTTTACAGACATTAAATGTGCAGTCATTACTACTGTGTCATATATGTAGTATTTGTAGACCATCTTGGTGAATGTAGAGAATGTTTGCTTAAGTAATTACTTTACCCAGTATGCAGTTATCCGGATATGTAATTATCCCCAGTATGCAGTCATCCACATATCTAATTATCTCCCAGTGTGCAGTCTTAGTTGGGTTTTCTTGATTTTGTAGCAGATTGCAGGTATGTTACATGGTCCTATGGGACTGAAGTTTTTAATTTTACTATTATGTCAGTAGTTGTATACAAGATATTTCAGCTTTCCTCTATCATTATGTCTTACTTCTTTCTTATTGAGAGGATTGCAAATAATTTTTCCACAGGCATATTCTCTATGCACAGTAGCTGTGTGATCATGTCATTGTTTACTGGCAGCATGATGCATTTCTAACTTTTCCCTTTCAAATTATTGATGTAATTAAAGCACTATAGTGCATAGAGTGTCACAGTTAAAAAGCTTGTTACGCTCCTTTCTGACTTCAGAATGGTGCTTATCAAGCATTTATTAAGTATCCCACTAAGTTTGCATCACAAGCCAAGGATTATAGCAGACATTGTTAGCCAGTAATAACAGCATCAAAAGGTAAAGCAGCTTTAAAACTATTAGATCCTTTGTCCTTATATACTTATTAAAATGCGTGGCATAATGTAATCTCTAATAGTTTTTAAGGCTGTTCATTCTTCAGAGAGATACTTCATTTCGGGTCTATATTAGAACACCGAACTTTCAAAATTTCATGTGTTCTAATATTGACCCATTTTCAGTGAACGCTGAAAATATCGAAGAAACAGAAAACCAAATTTTTTCCTAGGGAAAGAGTTTGGTTGTCCGTTTCTGTTGCTTTGGTATTTTCAGCGCTGTGGTGGAAAGTTATGGTCCGGGTTCAGGTAAGTGTGCGATTGTGTAGACATGAGGGTTAGGGCGGGTTAGGTGAGTTAGGGTTAGGGTGTGGGTCAGGTAAGTGTGCGATTGTGGGGACGTGAAGGTTAGGGCGGGGTATTATGTTTAGGGCGCGGGTGAGGTGACTGTGCGATAGTGACGGACCTTAGGGTTAGAGTTTGGGTTAAGGTAAGTGGATAGTTAGTGGTGTATGTGTAGTTTAGTGTAAGTTTAGATGTATGTGTGTGGATTGCTGTTTGTTTGGTGTGGTTGTGGTTGTGTTGTGTGTATGTGTTTTGGAACAGTGAATTTTTTCCCTAGGAACAAATTTGCTGTTCTGTATGTTCGATGTTTTAAATTTTCAGTTAATAGGGTTCAATATTAGAACACTCGAAATTTTGAAAGTCTGGTGTTATAATATAGACCCTTCATTTCTACCCACTGTCTATTTGTCAGAGCTAAATGCTTCACTAGCTTTCAAAGGCTTTGAAAGCTAATAAAACACTTGTGTTCCTGCACTTTTTTATCCTCTCACTTATAGTAGATGGAAAGGACTAAACTTCACGCACCATAAAATAAATCATGATAAGATCTTACCAAGCATATCACTTATTATGTATTTTTGATATGAATTACAAGATTCTCCTTGCAAGCTCTGCTGTTGATGTATTTCTTGGCTTCCGTATTTTGAACATATAATAAGTTGGAAACAATTGGAGACCCAATCATAATACTCTATACTGTGCCATAGTGTAAATACTACCTTTATCTCTCCTCAGAAAAAAAGCACATACGTATATCAGGACTAATCTGGTCAAGAAAAAGTAAGCAAGTAGATAAATCAAGACAATTTTTATTTATTGTTGATTGAGGTATAGCACTGATCCCAGTGGACCGATTTAAGATTCAGTCCAGAAGTAACACAAAAAAGAAAGAAAATAATAAGAAAAAAATCATAAGCAAAAAGTACATAAGATAAACCAATCATTTAATAAGTAACAATTATGTAATGTACATAAAGTTAACCCTGCGGTTGGGTGGGCGTTCGAAAGACATGCGTAAATTGGCGTGCCTTCGTTGAAGGTTGAATGTCGAGCTGGCACCTCAGCGTTCGTCAAAATCTACTGCCAATCATTAGTGGACCGGAGTTCCGCTGTGGCGACCCATAACCGGGAAAAGCCAAAAGGCAGCAGCAACAACATAAAGTTAAACAGATGTATATTGTACATTATAGAAGTCAAATTAGTATTCAGCAATAGTCAATGTGCTGTGGTTACAGAGAAAATAACATTTACAAGTGATATGTACTAGAGTATTGAAGAGAGATGGGTGGTTTCTTAAGCTGAATAAAGCAGATGCAGAAAGGAGGATGAAAGAACCCGGGAGAAGTAAGAGATGGGGTAGTGTATAGGTAGGAGAAATGGAAGGAGTTAAAGACATTTGAGGGATGCATTTGGTGTTTTGTTAGGAAAATGTCAAATAAATGTTTTAGATTGTGGTGCTGTGGTAGCGTTCTCACCTCACAGTAAGACGCTGTCCGGTTCGATTCTCAGCTAGAGCGTCTGCTGCGTGGAGACATGCGTGAATGGGCGTACCTTCATTGAAGGTTGTGTGTCAGGGCTGGTAACTCGGCACGTAAAAATCAACTACCAATCATTAGTGGACCGGAGTTCCACTGTGGCGACCCATAACCGGGAAAAGCCGAAAGACACAACAACAACAAGATTGTAGTAATTAGAAGTTGATGCTAAAGATGTTTTTAAAGCAACTTTTGACAAGTGGTTTTAAAGTGTTTCTACAAATTCAGAGTAATGAGTTATGCATTTTCATTGGTTAGTAAAATCAAATGGTAAATTCAGATTGGCAGGGCTTTCTCTTCCTATTTTTATATATTTTAATTTTATTCATATGTGTGACAACTGAGTAATTCAACTTGTCCAGTGGACACTTTTCAACGGTGCATAGTCAAAGGGCATCTAAAGGGCATCTTGCCTATGAGAACAAATTATATGAAGAAAAAAAATGTGGTATGCAAAACAATGAGGCAAGTAGTTGCATTTCAAAATGGAGTAGCAAATAGAAAAATGCTTTTTATAAAGCTAATGACAATGTTAAGTAAGACAAATTTTAGTGAAATCAGCATTTTACCTCACAGAAAGAAAAAATCTCATCTAGTGAAATAAAAATGTTAAGTTATGTCTGTCAGTAAGAAGAAAAGTATTTAGTACTTAATAAATAAGCACCTATTCAGGCATGTCTAAAGGTCATCTCCCAGTGTTTTCTCCTGTCTACCTGATGAATCTGGGTGTCTTGGGACAATGCAGCAATTGCCTCATTTACACAGACAATCCTCTCCTCCTACCACCCAACACTACGACCTTTGAGAGATGCACTTATATAGCCAAACTGGAAGCAAAGCTCTCTTCACCGAAGACTGGACTAGACAGTCAAGAGGAGAAGGAAAACACTTGCACCACACTCATCACGTAGGGGGGGATTAAGTACTTACAGAATTGTACTTACCCCTAACTATATATATATATATATATATATATATATATATATATATATATAAGAGAGAGAGAGACAGGGTCATATTTACTGCAACAGATGCCTGGTGACAATGCCATGGACTCACACTCAATGTTGACACTGCATTAGCATCCCTTCTTGCCAAAACTCTGTACCCATTAACTACCACATAGGTGGTAGTCTCCTTAACACCGAAGATGTGATAAGAGACCATGGGACACAGATGGACAGTAGTCTCCCCTCTGATGATCACAGTGCCACACTAGTCATGTCATCTGTCTACGTGGCACACATCATCACAAAATATGTCATCCAGGGAAATATAGGTCAGTGTTCCCCTCTACTCATCACACATGAAGCCCATTATAGAGTACAATGCCCCATTTGGTATGTACCTCACAAGACATCTACAGCAACTGGAAATGACACAGACATACCTCACAAAGAGTAATACCGGCCTCAAACTGATGCCCTATGCAGACCGTCTCACAAACCCACAACTAGACTGTGTTGCATACCGCCTACCCAGAGGTGACCTCTGCCTAACATACTAAGCTATGTCAAACCCAGAGCTGTTGGACATGCTCCATGTAAACAGATCACAATCTCTACGAGCTACACGCTCTAGGGACGCAAACCTTTTGACCACAATAAACAGCACATGTTGGAGGGATAGATTCCAATTTCAGAGACATCCCATACTCTGGAACAAACCAACTATCCCCCCCCCAACTATCCATAGCAAACAAAGCTCCTAATTAGCAGTCATCATAAATAATCCTGAAGATTGTATGGGAGATAGTGAATTAACCCAGGCAATCACCTCTGTGTCTCTGCTTGACAGGGCCACGTGAAATGTAATTACCTGTGTGTCAAAGGCCAGGGTAGCTACCTTTAATACCTTTAATATTGCTAATTAAATGTGCATGTCATAGGTGAGGTGTAGGCCATGTACACGTAACACACCTATGCATAATGCATGCTGTGCATGTTTGCTGTGAGACTATGCACATTCCAGTAATGTGGGTAGCTGCCTAAAACACATACAATACACAGAGCATCCCGCACAATTGTGGCAACACTGTAGTGGACATTGGATAGGCAGAGTCGATACACATGCACACAACATACACAACTTTGTCATACGCAGTACACGTTAACATGCTAGACATGGTGTATTCAGACACCCGCTGTAAGGTCACACTACAGTATCCCAAACGTCATCCACACAGCACACATAATATACCTGAGGGGTAGATGCCTCACATGTGGCTGTGCGACACTCTTCAACACATAACACATTCATGTTAGGCAATGCCCCCTATTGTGCACCTTACAAACCCATGTAACAACTGGCTGTGAAATGGTGAATGTAGCCATGGTACTGCAGTTCCGGTACAGCATGGTATGTGCTGGTGTGGCACACATTAGTAGCCTTGAGTGACCACATGATGCTACATGATGATGGCTCATGGTAGTACACCCCATCCAGTTACAGTGACCACAGTACTACACATAGCATTACCTGCTGTGCACCTCAATGTTATGTGTGTGCAAACATAGGCACCTATACACAATATGCATAGCAATCACCATTTGTACAAAGTGACACATATATGTCTTGTAATGCTATTGAGTGTATAGGTCACTTGACACACACTTTGTCTGTGTGATGTTTAATGTTGCAGTTGTGCTGTGGCATGCCATGTCATGTCTGGCACTGGCATGTCCACAATATGTCCTACACTCTCCAAAACCACTGTACAATGGCTATGTTGAGCAATGGTATTCCATCAGGTATACATGCACCACTCATCCTGTGTGTATACATAGCATGCATGTGCTAAACCTGTGTCCACAATTATCTGCTAAAGACACAGATGCTCTAATCAGAAATGGATATCTATGTGACACACAGATACACATCCAACCATGGTATGTATACATGTGAGAGATTAATACTTGCACAGCAATGTCGTGTCCAAGTACACAGTGCATTCCAGGGTGAGGCCAATCACTGAACAACAACACATATGCATCAAAGACATGTATACTGTTATTGGCAAGGGCTGTCTACACCCACACTGCATGCTGTTGGGAAACACACGTCCTGCATGCTGACACGTATGATATAACTGTTTGCCTTGTGATACTGTACCCCACCATCACCCGCTATTGAGTATGTTCTGGACTGCTGGTGTGTGTGTTTTATTGAGGAGTGCATTTGTGTGCATGTGTTCACGTGTACATGTGTGCATGTCTTCACATGTTCATGTGTGCATGTGTTCACTTGTGCATGTGTGCCGACATCATGTACAGGTCGGAAAGTGTGTTTCCTGTCTTCCTCTCACAGGTGCTGACTTTGGGCTGGTTCATTGCAGCAGGGAAACTGATGTCACTGAGCAAAATAGTGATACTGATGATAGATGTGTTGAGGCACAGGCATGTTTGCCAGGGTCTGACGTTGGGCCACCAATCGACAGTACACAAGTGTCCACCCCATCCATGCACACAGTCATACTGCCAATACATCCAACACCAATGCCCTTAGCTGAGGGATAGCGTACAGTCAGCATTGGCCAGGACAGTGTGATATCCATGGCACATGCATCCCGACACAGCAGCCATACCCAGATGTCTGGAAGGGTACCACATAGGCAGATGTCCAGGGGTTCTCGTTGGAGCACTGCTGCTCATCATGCCACTGGCAGATATGCCA
This sequence comes from Protopterus annectens, assembly GCF_019279795.1. Classification (NCBI taxonomy): domain Eukaryota; kingdom Metazoa; phylum Chordata; order Ceratodontiformes; family Protopteridae; genus Protopterus; species Protopterus annectens. Next base: position 1,603,761,576 of record NC_056729.1, read on the forward strand.
CTGGTCTTACAACCTCACGCATGTTCCAGGCTGTCATGGAGGCGCAGGCACGTATGGAACGGTACACCAGACAGGGACTAAGGGCACAGAGGGCATATAACACCGCCATCATTGACAGTATCCGTGACCTAGCAGGTGCCATCCGTAATTACACCGAGATCACTGATAGACATTGGGGAGACCCATTAGATGTCCTCCGCAATGTCATGTCCATGTGTCAGGACAGTGCAGGACGGTTGAGTCATCGACGTGGACATATGCCAGCAACATCAGCAGCTGACAGTCGCCATGGACGTCCATCAAGTCACAGCCGCTGGGGGTGGGTTGTCCGTAGAATGTCCTAGAAGACCACGTGCACTTGGCTCTGGACAGTCCCAGCAGGGACCTGGGTTCAGTGTGCATCCATTAACTTCTGGGGATAGTACCTAGTCTGGCTTAGTACCTGATAGTGTCAGTAGCACCCCTGCAAGGCACAGGTACTGTATCTGTGGCCAGAGACAGTGATCTGTAAAGCCTGGCAGGTACAGTCTGTGGCTGTCCCACAAATACTCGTATATGGCAGCCACATGGTGGAACTGTGTGCATGCAGACACACACACACATAAGTCAGTCACCTAGGGCTAACACATACCCGCACACATTACATCAACCTTGGCCCATAGCAGTGCTCTTGCCCCTCACACACACACACACACACACACACACACACACACACACACACACATACATGTCGATTGGATGGCTCACTGTAGGCCTCTGGCAAACCAACAACACACCCTGTGCATATGATGAAACCTGTGCCACCTCCTGTTATCTGTAACATCGATGCAGGAACAGGCTACCATGGCGCTGATGCACAGGGTGACTTTATAGCAGTGTAGCAATGTTAGCATGTTGTCAGCAGTAGAGTGTAATAATATGCTTGAAGGTGTAGCTGAGCAGGCATTTATGCATTAAAGCTATGTGATGTGTGTAGTATTGGCAGCATGTGTTAGAGAGTGGACAGTATGTGTGGGATGTGTGTAGCACAGATTTGCAGATGTATATTTGTGAACATGGTGGAGGTGCACTGTCTGCATGTACTTGCATAGTGGACACATGGGCAGGGTGACATGCCCTCTATTACACAGTGTTAACACTCCATAGTTTCTTTTGGTGGCCAGTATGCATTGTACTACACACATTTCGGAACCTGACTACACATGTGTGTATGACATGGTTTGACACTGTGCTGTGGGTGATACTGTTACTATCTGTCATTGTTTTGCATTCTGGTAGTATACATAACTTCAACAGCCTCACCATAACCAATCGTTAGATGATGTCTTGACAACTGGCACACAGATGTAGGACACACAGCAACATTTGGATCTTTCAGGTACTATACTATGTCAGTAACCAGTGGTATTCACCTGCACCCATTACTGAGACCACTCCTGTTTGGCATATAGCTCTCTTAAGTACAAGCAATCACAGTAGGGATATGTCCGTCCACGTCTGATAATGCATACTGTGGCCTATAATGCATTCTCCAGATGACACACACATCCTCCACAAGAGTATCATACAGACAGATACCTGTTGTCAAACCCATGCTGTAAAGCTATAAGCCAAACTAAGCATAGTCATCCACCTTTATGGAACATATTATTCCCACAGTACTACATAGGTAGTAGCCACCAACATGATGAACAGGTACCGATGTGTACATGCAACCAAGTGTTACGTCATCTCTCCTTTAATCACATTTCCAAAGGTATTTTGAAATCCCTCGGTGGATCACATAAGCAGTAAGGGTCTGCATGCATATCCACAAAGGTTGTTGTACACCTATAATGAATAGTCATCATTGACAGACTTTGCTGCGTTTGAACAGGTCTGACATATACCTCGGCCGTAAACCCTCACTCACACATTTACATAGAAACCGTAATGAGCGTGTGTGACACGGATGACCTAGGCCAGGGATCACTGCAGTGGCTGGCCTTGTCACAAGCATACAGATGTGACCTAAGGTCTGGGAAGCAGCAGCACAGTCTGGCAAAGATAACAGCTGTATTCTTGGAGAAAGCAGGGTTCCCACACATGCAATAATTGAGGTAACATGTACGTATATGTATTTGCCACACAGCTAGCTCACATGTGCAATGCATACTGATATGTCATACAGTAGTAAAAGCAAAACCCACAACATATTGACCAACAGTGTCACACACATACAGCACACACACTCACCAAGTGCACGATTCAAACCCCTACCTAATTACTTCATGATACTAGAGGAGTACGCATTAACACGACATGCTATACACATTACTGGGCGGTCTATTTTCCACAGGTATATTTGTAGGATGATGACATCATCAGACTATACAAAGTGGATTACATTAAGTGACATTAGGTGGGCTACATTGAAGGAATGTCTAAACATGTGATCATCAAAGGGGAGTTTACTATCTACCTGTGTCCCCAGGGCCATAATGACTTCCTCCATACATACTGGATTACCACCTATGTGGTAATTTATGTGCACTTTGTTTTACCCAAAGGGGATGACTATGCATTCTTTGGCATTCAGCTTGAGGGCATTGTTTTGACACCAGGTATCTGTCTCTGTACAAAACTTCTGGAGGATGTCTGTGTCAGCCGTACAGTCAATTATGGACCACAGTTACAAGTCATCTGCAAACCTGTTCAGCCATACACCTCCCATGCTTGCCTGTACCTCTGAGCAGTATCTACTGAACAGGTGGGGTCCCAGGACCAAGACCTGAGGGATGCCATTTGTGACTGGCTTAGAGTTGGACATGGCACCCACAACTCTGAACATGTGTGTTTGATCTGTGAGCCACTTGGCCACCCATCCTGTGACATAGCTGTTAATGTTCAAGCTGTCATGCTTGTCCATGATGACAGAGTGGGAAATGGTGTAGAAAGTCCTTTGTGAGGTCCAGGTGGGCTGCGTGGACTACTTTCGCCTCCATCTATGTCCTTGGTAACTGTTTGAAATAAGTCATCTAGGTTTAGGAGCCAGGATCTGCCTTTAACAAGGTGAAGTTTTGTAGAGTCCAGTGTCTGGAGGTCTCCAATGTCTCAGTTTATGGGTTCCATGACAATTTGCTCAATAGCTCTGTAGACCAGGCTGAGTAGACATATTGGGCAATGGTTTCCAGGTTCTGTTGTGGCACCCCCTTTGTGGAGCTGGATGAATGTTACTGTATGCCATTCTTTGGGTACATAGCCTGTGGTACGCTTGAGTCTGGACAGTCAGTGTAGGTGATGGTGTAGTTCCTTTTGGGCCTAGTGTAAGACGCAGCCTTGGACACCATCCAGTTCCATTGATGCTGTGTTCTTAGCTTTTGTGAGGCTGTCTTTACCTGCATGTCCATGACGTCTGGGGCTCTGCATCCTTCTGTGATGGACACAGGCCGTTTTGGGGGGTGATGGGTGGGTTTACACTGAACTTGTCCCCCTGGATGTGGGCAATGAACGTTGGTTTGGTGTATTTCTTTCCATTTTTCAGTAGCTGACAGCATATTTGAAAGTTGACACCTACGTGTCTGGTATAGCTACTGAAGGCTTTGTAGTTGTTATTCTTACATTCCTTGGCTATTTGTCTTTAGAAACTGTCCTTGGATTATTTTATGAGCGATCATTGTTTCTTCCTGATAATGATCACTGATGCCTTTCCTTTAGTGAAGTTGGCTCTATCATGTGTTTGTTTCCTCTTTCTGTTGTCTAGCTTATTTATGGCCAACAACTGCCTGATTGTTGTCCTATTTTTGGAGGAGTACATCTTGGTTATATTTGTGATGTCTCATTCCATGCATCCCTGTAGATGCTCATAGGATGCACTTGTAAATGATTCTGCAGATTGTATACCATTATCCTATAGCAAGAGGTCTTTGGAACGTTCCACTGGTCTTGGGAAGTGTGCAGTTTGCTTTTGCAAATGTCTTCACAGTGGTTTCATTGACTGGGTGGGGGGGGGGCGGGATGTGGATGTCCAGTGTGATTACTTAATGATTTGATATTACCAGCGAGGGGTTTATCTCTGTTGTGGAACACTGGTCAGAGGGATTGTGAGTGTTTCACATGGAGCATATCTAACAGCTGTGTTTGACATAGCTTTGTATGTTAGGCAGTGAACACCTCTAAGTAGGCGATATGCAAGGGAGTACGGATGGAGCATTTTAAGATGGTCTGTGTATGGCATGTACTTCAGGCCACTAATGCTCTTTGTGAGGTATTGCTGCTGGCTTTCCAGTTGTTGTAGTTGTCTTGTGATGTACAAAGCAAAAGTGGTGTTGTACTCTATTATAGTTCTAGTGAATGATGAGTAGAGTGGAACAATGTCCTCTTCTATTCTGCTTGAGACACATTTTGTGTTGAGGTGTGCCACATAGGAGGGTTTCCTGACTACTGTGGGGATGTGATTATCACAGTTGTGTCCACTGTCCACCTGTGACCCAAGGTCTGTTGTCACACTTTCAGTGTGAAGTATACTACCACCTATGTTGTAGTTCCTGGCTACAGAGTTTTTAATAAAGGGGATGACAGTGCATCTTTTGGCATTGAGCTAGAGCCCGTGGCTTTGACAACAGCCATCTGTCTCAGTGTGGCCCTTTTGTAGGATGTCCACATCTTTAGTGTTTACAATTATGGCTCCAAGTTTGCAGTCCTCTGGATACTTCAGTAGCCACAGACCTTCCATGTTAATGTTTACTTCAGGGAAGTAGATACTACACAGCCTGGGAAGTTATCTGGTCCCATGGCTGCTGTGATACTGGCTTTGGAGAGTGTTTTTTACCTATGCAGTAGAGATGGTTATCCACATTTGTCCATAGATCCCTTATTATCACATCCATATTTAGCCTAAGCATGTGAGCATGCCCTGTATGACCTTTCAGTGTGATGCTGAATGAAATCCACTACATTTGTTGGAGTGTGTGAGCATGCCCGGTATAGACATTACACTATATGTGTATGGAAAATCAAGTTGTATTTTTACAGCAGGGCTCACCTTTGTGTCATAGATCAACAGGGATCATACTGTGCCTGCAGGGCTTCCATGAGACACTTTGCATAGACTTATCAACATTTCTGCATACAGGGGGGACAGCTATTCTTTGTACATTTCTACCCAGGGGCACACCTGATTGTTACTGTGGGTGTACATAGGATGTGGGTTTCACCTGACACTTATACACATTTGCTATGCCTGCACTGCTATGTACGGGACACCATTTCAGTCTGTACTGTTGCCTATCGTACTGGCTTGAGGTATACTACTGTACTACAGATCTTCGCGTCCAGTGTCACGTATATTAGATTGCGACTTCATAGCATACACAACCCACATCACACTGCATGGCCTGATGTTCTCTGTCTGCATAGGCATGTGGGGGACGTTACCCATTTGCCTCTTTAGGGGCATGATACAGCATTTATTTGTATTTGCATTAGTGTACAATTGTCCTGCTGTGTCTGTGTCACTGAAATGCTGTCATGGCTTAGTGGTTCAGTACTGTGACTATAGCGCACAATATCCTGGGTTCGAGCCCTGTCACTGCTTTTTATTTTCATGCTGGGCAGACCAGACTGCTTAAGGAACAGTAAAGCAGATATGAGCATGTTTAACTGACTTTGCTCAACTTTGCCCACAGTAAAGCAGATATGAGCATGTTTAACTGACTTTGCTCAACTTTGCCCGACCTTGCCCAACATTGCTCAACATTGCCCGACATTGCGCTAGTTAGCACAAGCAATTTTGTTTACATATACTAGATATTGGTAAAAGCTGCTTAGCACTGCTTTATATTGCTTAAAACATGGCAGTCATGCCTCAGGTGGTGCTGCAGGGCTGCCTATATCGGATGCACATACTACACTCCCTGTACATGTTTAGAAACAGGTAGTGTCAAGTTAGGCATCCCTTTTATTTTATGTGCGAGTTAGAGAGAGGTATCATTTCCAGGGTTCCTACTGAGCCAGTGTATGTGCTATGCATTGCCTCTTTGCCAAGGCCAAGGCATACTGGGCATGCCTCCTTCTGCCTACCGGGGCAGGCTCAGGTTGTTCCTCCTCCGAGTCACTCTGTGCCTGTGCAGGCGTTGGCAATGGTTGGGGGCTGTTTGGCCCTGCCCCATTCTGTTCCTGCTGCAGCTGTTTTTGCAGGATCATATTGTGTAGCATGGCACATAACATGACAATTTGGGTACATGTAGTTGGTGAGTACTGCAAGGCTCCACCAGATGTGTCCAGGCACCGGAACCATGACTTGAGCATCCCAAACACACACTTGATTACATTTCGTGTTTGTGCGTGTACATCGTTATGGAGTTCTTGTTCAGGTGTGTGTGCATTTCTGATGGGTGTCATCAGCCATGGCTCCAGTGCGTATCCAGCATCCCCCACTAGGTGATTGTCAAAGATGTCCTTATTAGCAAATGTCTGGTACAGCTGCGACAGATGCCAGATATGGGAATCGTGGGAGCTTCCAGGGCAGCCAGCACACACATTCAGTATTATGCCCTGGGCATTGCACATGACCTGGCAGTTGATGGAGTGGAAGCCCTTGTGGTTGATGTAGGCCCTACCCTACTCACCAGCTGGTGCTTTGATGTGTATGTGCGTGTAGTCAATTGCACCCACTATCTCAGTGTTTTCTGCTATTTGATGGAAGAGATGCATATTGCTGGCTAATACCTCATGGGAATTGGGGAAATATACATGATCACCGACATGTGCTGACATGGCATTCAGGAACTGGTGCAGTACCCTGGATGCTGATGCCTGTGAAATCCCCATCATATCACCAGTTGGTCTCTGGAAGGTACCTGTTGCTAGTATTCTTAGGCCAACACATACCTTGGTTTCCACTGGGATGGGTTCCCCTCTGTTGGTTCTGTGTGTGAGGCGTGGCCGGCACAGCTCAGCAATTTGCTGCAGGAGCTCTCTGTCCACTCTATAGTGCTCCACTATCTCCAGCTCATGTAGCCCCTGGTAGGTTACCCTGGGTCTGTACACTCTTCTCCGTCTCCTCACTGTGGGTTGCTCAGCAGCATTTGCAATGGCACCACCCTCAGCATCTTGCACATGTTGACTTATAACAGCAATGGCATCCTCTAACATTTTTTTGTCTCAGTTAAGCTTTTTAAGTTTTCACGTCTCTTTGTAGACTGCAGTGTTGTAGTGTTTCTGAGAAAAACATGGGGGAATGTTGTTTGCAGAGTTTTAAGTGCTGGGCTGGGCTGGGCTAGTCTACTGCCTGTGTAATTGGCTGATTCTGATTGATTTCACTTGGCAGCGCTGCTAGTTCTCCTTGGTTAACTTCCTACTACTTATTTTCCTTCCTTTTCCCTTTCTGTTTCCACAGGGGGCAGCACCACGCAAACACACGCACACACAGGCTTACACAAGCTTACATAGGCTTAGGCGGGTGCACATTTGTGTATACAGGCTTAGACAGCCTTACACCGGCTTACACAGGCGCACACAGGCTTAGACAGGTTTACAGGCGTGCATACAGTATATGCAGGTTTGCAAGAAACTTTAGTGATAGCCACGGCGTACACCTTCGGTTTCTGTGTTTCAGTGTAGACAACTGTAGACACGCCTCTTCCACTCCTGAGTAACTCACAGCAAACACATGCCACTCTGCTCCAATAAGCTTACAGTCTTTTTGATACATATCCCCTCATGATGTCACCTATCTTCTACTCTGTTACTCCCCTAATCCTACCTTTACACTCTAGGGACATGGTTCACATGGCAGGGAAAATTGGGATTCACTATCCTTATACTCATTTGCATAGGATTGCCTACTAATGCTTGGTTACATCTCTCAGACTAAGCTTCCCTCCTTAGCAACCACTACTCAGTAGCCATGTTGTCTTCAGCCTGCCATTCACCTGCATGGCAGATGAATATTTTGAATAAAATGCCTGTTTGTGGCTTTTATTTTTTGTTTTTCTGTTTTTTAGAGCGCCGCATGTTTGCGCAGCGCTGCGCTACACTTAAACATCAGAGATCGAGGAAAAAAAATTATATTTTATTATTTTGCAACAGATAAAAATGCCAGTGGCCGTATATTTGGTCATTGGCATGCTTCCTCAACTGGATGCATCCTTTATTTGGAGCTGTCATAGCTCCGTTTTGCTATTTGCAGAACGGTACTCAGTTACCAACCGAGTACATTTCTGCAAATAACACTACTCTTACTCGGACAGGTTAGTGTTTCCTGGATCGCAAATTTGCCTAATTTTGCATAGCTTTCAGCAGCAAATGAGGTAATTTGCATAAACTAACACTGTCCGTGCTAGAGTCGTTTTAGGAGCTCTCTTGCACGCCCCTGCCGGCTGTTCCTGGATTGCTCTGCAGACATGTTGGCTGGCTGCAGTCTTACTCTACTCCGTGCAAGCCTTCGTGAATCCGGCCCATAGTCTTTCAAAACCTACACCACCAAAACGCACACAAAGAAGCACAAAACACACACCTACATTCACGAAGGCTCTCAGTAAAAATCTGCCCAAACAACCAAGACCTCCAAAGCAGAAATGCAAGCAACCTCCACCCCCCAACACAACCCAAATGACACATAGCCAGCATACTCAGTGTGCCCCTCAACTAGAGCCCTTAAGGCATAATGTGCCCAACACTCTAGTCATAGGTGACTCTATAGTCAGGCACACTGATGTTCCACTAACCAGGCTAAACAAGGAAAAAGCTACTGTCAGCTGCCTGTTGGGTGCCAAGTTCCACCACATAACGCACGCACTCAGGTCACTCCACAACAAGTACAAATATGACTCTGTCATTGTCCATGTTGGTGTGAATGACCTGAGACGTACCTCCCTGGACTACATGAAAAGAGACATGGAGGAGCTCTCCGATCTTGTAGCCCAGGCAGGTATGACACTAGCCCTGAGTAGCATCCTGCCATCACCCAGAATGATACCACAGTACAAGGACAAAATTATTGACTTTAACAATTGGCTAAGCTTCTGGTGTCATTCTAAGGGAAGCCAGTATCTGTCTGCCTGGGATGACATGATCGACAGACCATGCTGCTTTACCAGAGATGGCCTGCACCTGTCACCCTTGGGATTTTGGATACTGGCAAAGGCTCTTGCCACCCCTATAGTGCCTTTTTTAGGCAAGGATCAAATGACAAATTCACCACCATAACATGTACAAGCAAGCAAATTCTGAGGGTAATGCTACTCAATGCTAGAAGTCTAAACCTCAGATTGCAGTCACTCGAGGCACTCCTTAAAATGGAGAACATTGACATCTGTGCAGTGACAAAGACCTGGTTCAAAGCTCCAGAGAGCACCCCTGCATTACCAGGCTATAATTTATACCACACCTTTTGGCCACCAAACCCAGGCCGAAACACTAAAGGTGGAGGCGTGTCCATATTCATTAAGGATATCCACACCTCCAAGCTAGTTGCTCAGCATAATGCATCCGAGATTATCCAAGTTCAACTAACTCTAGGCAAAACTGCAATCCAGATTGTAGCTCGCTACAGAGCCCCCACCATGCCCCAGGATTCCCACTCCTCTTTTCTTGATACACTGGAAAATATTAAGGTACAACCCAGCACTTTAATGATGGGTGATTTCAACTACCCTACTATTAACTGGGAAAACTACTCATGTACCAACTCTTTTGCTCAAAGTTTTCTGGAAATCATCAATTCCAGTGCCTTGGATCAACTTATTCACACCCCCACCAAGGGCAGCAATGTCCTAGACCTGGTCATCACCAGCATGGGCGACCGGTGTTCCACTCCAGAGATCAGCTCCTCGTTGGTCAGATCTGACCACAAGCTAATCACCATAGACATCCACACCCCGCTCCCACCCCCCCATTAGGAAAACAACCGTAAAAAATTTATCCAAAGCCAACTTCACACTTCTTAAGACAGAAGTGGAAAACTTCACGACACCCATGCAGATGGACAATAGAGGTACGACTGCTGAATCCTACACAAATGCACTTTATAAGCACTTACACGAGTGCATGGATCATGCTATCCCTAACAGAACCAAGATGCTATCTTCCAAAAAAAGGAAGCCAATCTGGTGGTCTTCTGCCAAAAACAAACTCTACAACAGAAGAAAGAAACTGTTGCAAAAAAGAGTAAAATCCCACGATTGGTGGAACTCCCTGGTCAGCCTCAGTAAGAAGCTGAGATCTCTCATAAAATCCTCCAAAGCTAATTATGAAAACAAAATCGCCACTGATTCTAAAGACAACCAGAAGCATTCTATAGCTATATCATGAATTTCAATGGCAACACTCAGATCTGGTCTGAGTTACAGCACGATGACACTAAATATATAGAGCCAACTGATATTGCCAACATCCTGGCAGATAGGTTCAGTGCTAATTTTACCCCCCTCTCACCCCCTAAAAGGCCCATCTTTATACTGGAAGAATGCAAAGTTCCTGTAATCATGGCTGCACAGGTAAAAACCTCACCCTCCAAAGCCAAGAACGCAGCATCCATGGGACCTGACAACATCCCAGGTTGCCTTCTACATGAACTACAGAATGAACTGGCACCCCACCTAAGTACCATGTTCAGTCAAAGCCTCACCTCAGGCTTTGTGCCCATTGAATGGTGCACCATGACGGTTATCCCACTCCACATAGGGAGGGCCACAACAGACCCTGGGAACTATCGCCCCATTAGCCTGACGAGCCTGGTCTGCAAGGCCATGGAACGTATCATCATGGAACTCATAAACAAAGACATTGGAGATCTCCAAACTCTGGACCCCACACAGTTTGGGTTTGTAAAAGGCAGATCATGTCTCCTAAACTTGATAAGACTTCTTTGAAGTAGTCACCAAAACCATAGATGAGGGTAAGGTGGTTCACACAGCCTATCTAGATCTCACCAAGGTGTTCAACACTATCCCCCACTCTGGAATTATAGATAAACTCACTAAACTAGGTATAAATCCCTATGTCACAAGATGGGTTGCCAACTGGCTTACTGACAGAACCCACACTGTGAAAGTAGCAGACTCAAAATCAGACTTCACACCAGTGACAAGTGGTGTACCACAGGGTTCAGTCCTAGGTCCTCTCCTGTTTGGTATCTACTTCTCTGATGTACAGGCTAATTCAGAAGTCTTTGGCTAACTATATTCGCAGATGACTGCAAACTAGGAGCCATAATTGAAACTCCTAACAATGTGGACATCCTACAAAAGGGCCTCACTGAGACAGATGCTTGGTGTCAAAGCCATGGTCTCAAGCTCAATGGCAAAAAGTGCATTGTCTTCCCCTTTGGTAAAAACTCTGTACCCATCAACTACCACATAGGCCTTAGTCTACTTAACACCAAAAGTGTGATAAGAGACCTTGAGACACAGGTGAACAGTAGTCTCTCCTTTGATAATCATTTTGCCACAGTGGTCAGGAAATCCTTCTATGTGGCACACCTCATCACAAAAGGTTTCTCATCCAGAAAAAAAGAGGTCATTGTTCCCCTCTACTCATCACTCATTAGACCCATTATAGAGTACAATGCCCCTTTTGGTGTGTACCCAAGACATCTACAACAACTGGAAAGGCTGGAAAAATACCTCACAATGAGGATTACTGGCCTCAAACAGATGCCTTAAGCAGACCGACTCAAAAAACTCCAGCTTTACTCCGTCGCATATCGCCTACTCAGAGGCGATCTCTGCCTAACATACAAAGCTATGTCAAACCCAGAGCTGTTGGATATGCTCCACTTAAAGAAATCCCAATCCCTCTGAGCTACACGCTCTAGGGACCTAAACCTTGTCACCACAATAAACAGAACATGCTGGAGGGATAGATTCCTGTCCCAGAGACTTCCCATACTCTGGAACAGACCACCTGTCTATGTCAAACAGAGCTCCTCATTAGCACTCTTCAATAAAAATCTTGATGATTGGATGAGGAATAGGAAATTCACCCCGAGGATCACTTCTGTGGTTCTGCTTGACAGGGGCACAGGAAAATAATTTTCTTGGGTTGCGAAAGCCAGGGTACCTTTTGGCTAGGTTTGTATAGGCCCTACGGCCAGTAGCCTAGTACCTACCTATGAAAAGTAATTGAAATACCACAATGAGCTTTTATTTCTGACAAAAGTAGATGAACCCACAATTAGTGCTCTGTATGAACCAAGGCTAGTTAATTAGTAAACAGTGTAATGTTGGTTACAGAACCTGCATTTTACATTAACCATACAGATGGACTTCTTTTAGTTTCTGACTAATGCTGTAGTCATATTCAAGGCTTGTATCTGTCTGATGAGCTTTCCCTCCTTATCCTTTTGTCAAATCTTTACAACTGAACTATGGTCCCTGTGATGCCCACGCACTGGCCCAGTAATCAAGGAGCCTCAATCCTCACCACTAGCACCAGTGAGGGGCAAGCATATTGGGGGGATAAAAAGTACATACATGGTAAATTGCAGTTTCCCTTAAGAGCACACAGAGATCACAGTCAGTCTGGGGCCAGTTTCTCCCTTTCTCTCCAGATCCCCAATAAGACTCCCCACTGGCACAGCTATAGAGTGGAGCCCTTAACCAGGGTTCCAAGCCAAGTCCTCCCAGCACTCCCTCTGTCCAACCAGTGCTTTGTGTCCCTGCCCAAGTAGCTGAGACACACACACACACACTTTGACATATGATTTATATACAAACACACAGACACTCCTGGGGAAGGCTGGCACAGGTTCAATAGGCATGCCCCTTCTGCCCAAGCAATAAGGTATCCACAGCCACCAGAACCCTACTTATCAGCTACTATAAGGCCCTTCCCAAAGGGTGGCTAATTTTGCTGTGCAGTAATACTGTTATCCAATTAGTAAGTGTGACCAGAACTTTTAAGGTATTGGAGTGGCTTGGACAGTATCACTAAATACATTCAAGTACTCTAGAGCTTAAATTATCTTTACACAAAACATCCACAGTTGAAAGGTTTAAAAATATTTAATAATAAATAATAAAAGTACAAGACAAATCTCTTCAATTCAACGCTGTGCTAGTCAAGAGTGCAGACACAGGAACTTTAAAACAATACTGTAGGATAGTCTGACATAAATATAGAAAACAGCTAGTCTAATCTTACTATTTTCTATCTATTTTTAAGAGAAATACTAAAGTCTAAGATCCTACTTACATACAGAGCAAATCAAGTGCTGGTGATGTCAGTTCTGAAGACCAATGCAAAATGCTATCTCTTTCTCTCTGACATCTCTTAAACTGATAATGCATCACAGCTGGTTCATTTTAGATTACATTATTCTTGACACTTTTCTGGTTTCCAGGCTACCAGAAACTCCAAATTTACATTTTTTAGTAAGCTTGCACCGGGTCAGGAAGCCACAGCAATAAAATACATTATACGTGTAAAATTAACTCTTGCCCTAAGACAATAGAAATAATTCCTTCATCCAGACATCCTGTCTCCTAGCTTTGAGATCAGACAGTCATATAATACTTTACTTTATCAGCTTTCTTCCAGAAGGGTGTACTGTGGTTATATTTTTGAAGTTCAGGACATATAACACAGTTTTTCCTTACATTTAGTTTTGTTAAATTTGTAAAACAGCCTATGGATTATATTAATATTTCCAATGACATAGAATTATCTACAAAATTCTATGTAGCTGGGCTGGCAGCCTTTCAGTTTTCACCCCCCCCCCCGAGAACTCAAACTAGTTTTTTTCAAGTGACCCTTGAGAAACGTTTGACAGGGTTAGGTCTGTCTGAGGATACCTTACCCCATTCCCTGTCTTGAGAGCCCATATGTGTTGGCATTACTAATTCCAGTGCGGTGCTGCACTGACATATATGCTTGCAACTTAGGAACTTGGCATTTTGCTGGCTGTATCGGTGTAACCATGTCAGGGGATTGTGATCTGTAGTAACTACAGTGAATTTCCTTCCATACAGATAAGGCTGAAATTTTTGCATTGCCCACACTATGGCTAGACATTCCTTTTCTACAGCTGCATAGCATTCCTTCCTAGGTTGGAGCCTATGATTGAGTTAAACCACTGGGTGCTCTTCTCCCTCTGAAAAAATCTGGCTAAGTACAGTCCCCACCCCATGGTTCAAATCATCCACCTGCACAACAAATGCTTTGCTATAATCTGGACTGGCTAACACAGGGGGGTCCTCCCAAAGCTTATTTAAGCTTCTGGAATGCCTGCCCATATGCTGTGGTCCACACTACCTTATCTGGCCTGTTTTTTCTTGTCAGGTCTGTGAGGGGAGCAGCTATGGTACTATAACTTGAGACAAACTTTCTCTAGTACACTGCTGTCCCTAAGAATGCCCTCACCCACTTTTTGGTAACAGGTGCAGGCCATGTCTGAATGGCTTCCACTTTGGCAGGTTCTGGCCTGGTCTTACCACTCCCCACTCTTATGTCCCATGTAGGAGACCTCTGTCATACCTGCCTGACATTTGCTGGGCATAATGGTCAACTCTGTAGTCTGCCCAGTACCTCCCTGACATGTTGAAGGTGCTCTTGCCAGGAATGGCTGTAGATGGCAGTGTCATCTAGGTAAGCAAGAGCAAACCCTCCTGCTCCTGCTAGGATATGATCTACCAGCCTCTGGAAAGCTGCTGGGGCATTTTTCATCCCAAAGGAGTCAAGGGCACCTATCAGTAACTCTTGGTAAGATAATTGGTGGTAAGATACTTAGTCCTAGGCATGGGGTAAGCATCTGACTCTGTGTGACTATTTAATTTCCTGTAGTCCACACAGAACCTGGTGCTGTCATCCTTCTGTGGCACCAGCACCACTGGGGAGACTCAGGGACTGTTGGACTCTTGAATTACCCCTACATCCAACATTTCCTGTATCTCTTTCCTCAGAATCTGTTTGACTCTCTCAGACACCCTGGAAGGGGCCTTCCAAATAGGCCTTTGGGGTCTTGTATGTATCTGATGCTGCACCAGGTGGGTGCACCCTGGTTTCCCAGTGAACATGTCCCCAAACTCCTGTAACACTGCTCAGATTTCCCGAACCTGGGTAGGAGATAGCTGCTGGGGCATTGCTACCCCTTCCACTGAGGTGTCAGTCTGAGCCTCACTGAGGAGATCAGTCTCCAGATCTCCCTCTGACCCCTCCTGCAGTCCACTGCAAATACTCTGTACAAGGGCCTCTCTATCATGGTAAGGTTTCTTCATGTTAACATGGTACAATTTGTGCCCTTGCCTAGTAGTTCTACCATGTAGTTAAAATGACTTACCTTTCTTACAACCTTGTAGGGTCACTCCCAAACCGCTTACAGCTTGTTGTGTCTGACAGGAATGAGAACCATTATCTGCTGCCCTACAGCAATACTCTCTAGTTCGAGCATTCCTGTCATACCAGACCTTTTTCTGATGCTGGGCTTCTGCCAGGTTCTCGTGGGCCAAGCCCATGAGTTTCCTGAGCCTTGTCCTGAGGTTTAGGACATATGCCACAACAGACTTCTTGTGGGATTACACTCACCTTCCCACTCATCACAAATTGAGTCTAGAGGCCCCCTCACCCTATGCCCATACAGCAACTCAAAGGGTGAAATACCTGTGAAATCCTGGGGACCCTCTCTGTAAGCAAACAACAGATAGGGCAAATATTTGTCCCACTCCCTCTTAAACTGGTCTGCAAATGCCTGTAGCATGGACTTGATTATAGAATTTAACCTCTCAACAAGACCATTAGTCTGGAGATGGTAGGTGGTGGTCTTAAAGTGCTTCACCCCACAGTACTTCCACAGACAAGCCAGCAGGCCTGACATGAAATTGGCACCTCTGTCATTCAGTATTTCTTTTGGGAAACCTACTCTGCTGGAAATCTCTAACAAAACATGTGCCACCTTTTCTGCCTCAATGGAGTACAAAGCCACTGCCTTAGAGTATCTTGTAACATAATCTATTACCACTAGGATATACTTTTTACCTGTGGAATTTGGGGTACTCAGAGGCCTCACAATATCCATAGTTATCTTCTGAAATGGCTCCTCAATCACAGGAAAAGGCATCAAAGGAGCTTTCACCTTATCTTCTGCCTTTGCCTACCTTTTGACACTGCTCACAGGTCCTGCAGTATCCTATTACATCTCTGGAAATTCCAGGCCAATAGAAGTTCTGCATAATACGTCTCTTCGTACATTTTATGCCCGTGTGACCTGCAAAGGGGATATCATGGGCTATGGCTAGAAGCGCCACATGGTAGGCTCTAGGCATTACCAACTGCCTTATCCTCTCACCTTCTAGCTCTCCCTCAGGGATCCACTCTCTGTACAGTAACCCTTTGTCCCAGTATACAGATTCCTCCTTCCCTTGAGAATCGGGTATCTCCCTAGCTACCTGCATCAGGCCTTGCAATGTAGGGTCTGAGCGCTGAGTCTATCTCAACTCTCTCTTTTTAAGCCTTCCCAGCTCCCCTGCCACAGGAATTCTGACATCCTCTGACAGCGGCGCCTCACTGTCAGCATGGGTACTACTACTCACCTCTGCCCTTGCAGTCACTCTGTCCAAGGGACCATCAGTACCCACAAGCAGCTGTGGCTCACCTTGAGTCTCACTGCTACAGTGTAGCTCCCTCCCTAAAGTAACCAACTCACCAGTTCTGGCTCCAAGTGCACGGTCTGTGTGAGTCTCCTCCAGGCTACCAGACACACATGCTTGTCTCCAAGCCTGACTGCATGTAACTGCATGAGCACATGGTACTGCATTACCAAAATCATTCCCTGTCAGGATATCCACAGAGAGATCCTCACACACCTACTTGCTGGCTTCCTTTTCCACCCTCCCAGTCAAGGGGAACCCTAGCCACAGGTATTTGGAATGGGGTCCCTCCTAAAGCTCTGACTGGAATAGACTGCCTAGGCAAGTAGTGCTCCTGTGTAACCATTTCAGGCTTCACAATGGTTATGTCAGAGGCTGTGTCTCTCAGCAATGGCCTCTTTGCCATTCACTACGATAGGATATAACCTCTGGTGGTAGTTTGGTACCCTTGTTTTCTCAAGACAGCCTACTATTGGCATTTTGTCTTTCCCACTTACTGGCTCCCTCACCTTTTGTTCCCTACCTTGCCTGCATGGACATCTATATGCCACATGGCCCCCACTGGGTGCATTTAAAACATTTAACCCTCGGTCCTGGACATGTACCTGGACTAGTGGCTTCCCTGCTACTGGCGAGCCTGTTGGGGCAGTTTGCGTTGGCCACCATGGATTCCTTTAGACCCATGAGCAGCACTGGGTGTTCTTTTCCTGTGCAGTGATGCCCTTATTGCTAGGTGTAGGTCTCCCTTCTTCCCCAACTCATCTGAAGTAGCACATTGTCTGTCAGATAACCAGATCCTCATGTCCTCAGGCAAAGTGCTAAGGGCTTCTTCCCTCACCAAAAGGTCTGCCAGCTCTTCAGAAGTGGTGACCTGACATCCACTCATCCACCTATGAAAATAAATTCTCTGTTCAGCAACATATTCACTCACAATTTTATCTGCCGTACGTCTATGCTCACAAAACTTTTTTCCTATAAGTTTCAAGTGTTAGCTTAAAAAATTCTAACAGACAATTCTTAACAGCAGTATAATCAAAAAATTCATGATCAGAACGTTTAGACAACACAGTTACAACTTTACCATGGAGGAAGGAGGTCAGGAACCGTACCCAGAGCCTTTTGTCAACATCATACTGTTTATATACCCTCTCAAACATATGAATAAAACTATCAAAATTATCCCCCTCTGTAAGCTGAGGAAGAAATTTACTGACCTTTTGTGCTTCTGGGGCCCGGTTACTCCCTTCCCTATTACCTGCATGACTCTGGCAAAGAGTCATCATCTCCTTTTCATGCTGCCTCTGCCTCCCTTTCTCCTGTAGCAGTTTATCGTTCTCATCAGCCTGTAGATGTGTCAGTCTCTCTGCTGCTTTTGTTTCCAAATGCCTGGCCTCCAGCTCAAGTCTCTTTAGCTCCAGGTGGATTTTTAAGTCCTCTGCAGCAAGGTTGAGCTGTCCATTCTCTGAGTGTTGTACATCTCCATGGCCAGTCTGATTGCTATTTTCTGATGCAACTGTGACCAAAGCTGCAATCATGCCTGCCTTAGTCAGGTTGCCATGCACCAGTCCCTTAGCCTGGCACATCTCGGCCAACTGGCTCCTTGTCAGCTTGCCATACTTCTCTGCTGATATGCTTGCCTGTTCTTCCTGACTAACTAAGCTAACAAAAGAAATAGAACAATTGTGATCTGAACTCTGAATATTCTGATTTAGAGTACACAAACACTGTGATCACTGTACACAAGCAACAGGGATTCACTATCCACACCAATACAAGCTAATTAGTATGTGATGTGGCTAACTCACCACTGTCAAACAATTAATATTCGATGTGGATATCCCACCACTGCCAAACAATTAAGATGTGACACCCATGCACTGGCCAAGTAATCAAGGAGCCACAATCCTCACCGCTAGCACCAGTGAGGGGCATGCATATTGGGGGATCACCAGTGAGGGGCATGCATACTGGGGGATAACAAGTACACACACAGTAAAGTACAGTTTCCCTTAAGAGCACACACAGTGATCACAGTCAATCTGGGGTTGGTTTCTCCCTTTCTGTCCAGATCCCCAATAAGACTCCCCACTGGCACAGCCATAGAGTGGAGTCCTTAGCCAGGGTTCAAATCCAAGTCCTCCTAGCACTCCATCTGTCCAATTAGTGCTTTGTGTCCTGCCCAAGTAGCTGACACACTCACACACGCACACACACACACACACACACACACACACACACACACACACACACACACACACTTTGAGATATGATTTATATACAAACACACAAACACTCCTGGGGAAGGCTGGAACAGGTTCACTAAGTATGCCCCTTCTGCCCAGGCTATAAGGTAGTAATCCACTGCCACCAGAACCCCTGTTTATCAGCTACTCTAAGGCCCTTCCCAAAGGGTGACCAATTTCGCTGTGCAATAATACTGTTATCCAATCAGTGTGACCAGAACTTTTAAGGCTATTGGAGTAGCTTGGACAGTATCACTAAATACATACAAGTACTTTAGAGCTTAAATTATCTCTACACAAAGCAGCCACAGTTTAAAGGTTTAAAAATACTTACTAATAAATAATAAAAGCACAATACAAATCTCCTCAATTCAACACAGTCCTAGTCAAGAGTGCAGACACAGGAACTTTAAAACAATACTGTAGGATAGTCTGACATAAATATAGAAAACAGCTAGTCTAATCTTATTATTTTCTATCTATTTTTAAGAGAAATACTAAAGTCTAAGATCCTACTGACATACAGAGCAAAGCAAGTGCTGGTGATGTTGTCAGTTCTGAAGACCAGTGCAAAATGCTGTCTCTTTCTGTCTGAGATCTCTTAAATTGGTAATACATCACTGCTGACTCTTTTTAGATTACATCATTCTTGACACTTCTCTGGTTCCCAGGCTACCAGAAACTCTAAATTTGCATTTTTTAGTAAGCTTGCACCTGGTCAGGATGCCACAGCAATAACATACATTATGCATGTAAAATCTAGCAATTAACCCTTGTCCTAAGACAATAGAAAGAATTCCTTCATGCAGACATCCTGTCTCTGAGCTTTGAGATAAAACAGTGATAAAATGCTTTACTTTGTCAGCTTTCATCTGGCAGGGTGCACTGTGGTTACATTTTTGAAGTTCAGAACATGAATATAACATAGTTTTTCTTACATTTAATTTTCTTACGTTTGTAAAACAGTCTGTGGATTATATTCATATTTCCAATGACATATCATTATCTACAAAATTCTATCTAGCTGGGCTGGCAGCCTTTCAGTTTTTCACAGTCCCAAACAAAGAAAGCTGCTTTGTAGAGCTTCAGATTAACTTTTTGTAAGAAGCAAAAGTGTAAATACTTCCTGGGGGAAGGGGCATAATAATTTATTGGTATTTTATCAGTATATGTTGCATAGTATCAGTACAATGCATTGTATTTTTTAATTTTGGCATGTAAATGGGTGCTGGGTAATAGTATAGATTCTTTCAGGGCTTACATGGGTTTGTGTGTATTCAAAACTATTGACAGGCATATTAACTTTGACTGACAATTATGTGACCATTACATAACACATATTCTATGCACTATGCACGTATCTATATTAATGTCATTTTCATTTATAGTAATAAATTAGACATTGTACACTTTATAGCTTTGTTTTATATATAACTTTTAATCCCACAATCAGACATTTGTGCAGCACTTTTATCATTGGTGAGACTGTGACCTTGCTCATTAAAAGAAAGTTCCATCCTTCAAAATAGTTAATCTTAATCCAGAGTTGTTTTTTTTCCCTATATTATTATTTAGATGCTATTTAGTACGCCAAACCAACTGATTATCTTTTAATCTCTTCACTTCAATTTCCATGCTGTTGATAATGAATAGCCTCCAATTTTTGCCATTTCAGATCTTATATTGGTTTACAATGGACCCTGTCTCAGTCTGTGTGATTTAGACAAAGACATATTGTTCTCTGTAGCACTTAATATTAATCAACTTTCACAGTTAGACTTCTTGAGATTGTGTATTGCTGAGGCCATTTAACAGCTAAATTGACACTCTTTTTCAAAGAATTAGTATTTAATCAGTCTTTATAGGCAGTTCCGATTTATAATGCAGTAACATTCACTATAAAAACTTACTATGACAATCTACATTAATTAAAAGATATGATTATGGTAAAAGTGACTAGAGATCTGAACAAAACAGACTGGGATACAGCCCTGAAAAAGTATAGGAACTGAATGTGGTTATGTGACTATGGATAAAATTCTTTATGCTACTGTTGAAGCAATGGTATGTAATTCCAAACCATTGGAATAATAATTTAAAAGCTCTTTGTGTAAAGAAAAGGTAAGTGTGTTTGGTCTTTAAGAACTATACCACTCAAAGAAATAAAACAGAGTTAAAGTGAATACATTTTTTCAAAGTAAGCGAAAAAAGATGAACTTGAAATGCTCTTGGCCTGTGATAAATTTATTTAAAAGGAGTATTACAAATATATAAATCCCCAGCTCTTCTTACTGAAAATAATTCATTGGTGTCAGACCCAAAGTATATGGCGATTAAGTTAATCAAGTACTTTACTGGACTGTGTGAATGCAAAATAGACCATAGCTTTGCAAGTCCTAGTTGTGAATATTTAAGTACAGACTGTCCTGTGATATCAAATGAAATGTTGACTAATGGTTTCAGCAAAACCTAAGCTAATAATTGTATGAGACCTGATCTTTTACCTGCTGTATTGCTAAAAATATTTTTGAATGAAGTAACCCTTGTTTTATACAGGATATTATAATAAGCCACTGATGCCTGCAGCAGTGCCTTCTGTTTCAAGTATCCAACATTCCATCAGTTTTTAAGGGTGGTTGTTTATTTGATGTTGACAACTATAGACATGTCATCCAAACATCCATGTTAAGTAAATGCTTTAGGTGATGTATAGTTGACCTGTTCATATACCGATACCATAGTCCAAAATGGCTTCTTTGTCAGAGGCAAATCTGCCTTAACTGTCTACCTTAACTAATCTGGTTAAATGTTACACTATTATGATCATGGTTAATGATATGGGTTTATCAGGAGTTGTAGTTTTCCAGTTTTCTTAGCTTTAGTAAAGACCTTTTGATTCTTTACATTATTCTGCTGTCTATACTGCACTGATTACAAACAAACAAATCCATATATTGTGAAATGGAGTATTCCCATACTAGTTATATGAGTATACACTGACGAACTGCCAGTTAAGACAGAATTTCCTGAAGGGTCAGTTAGGGTCGGTGCTTTTTAACCTAGCGTTCTCTGAAGTAACTAAAAACAATAATTGCTGGATAGGTAAAGACACAGACAACTTTAAAGTTGGATGTATTGTGGATGCTAGTTAAGATTTTCATTATCTTGAATAATATTATAGAATTAAAAGAAATATGAAGTTGGGAAATAAATATTAGGCAAAAATTTAGTAGTGAAAAGTATAAAGTCATGATTTTTGGTAGGAGTGTGGTTAATAGTTGTGTATGTCTTTCCAAGAATGAATTAGAAATTGTGACCTATTATACAGATTTGGTTGTTTATTAGTACTAATTTCAGATTTAATATGCGTGCTGAAGAGAGTAAAGGTAACTGTTGGAAAATATATTTTTAGAGATGGAAATGCAATTGTAACGCTATATAAAATCTTTGTTAGTCCAAAAATTTAATGCAACAGTATATATATATATATATATATATATATATATATATATATATATATATATATACAATTAAAGTTGTTAGAATCTATTTAGTGGAAATTTACCTTCTGTACAGTGCTTGGATTATCATGATGGATCCAAGAAGCCGAAAATTTTTACTGTTTAATATTGCTATTAAAATGTAAATTGATCTTTACATATGGAATTTTTAATGTCTTCTTGCAAAGTAGCCTGGATTTGGATATTTCTAAAATTTCAAACACTTTAAGGCAGACAAATGCCAGTTTTGTATTAAAACGAACTTCAATGAAGAAATGAGTTCATAGCAAAACAAAATAAAATAAGTTAATGCATGCCGAGAAGTACAGAGTGTTAGGGTTCACACAGCTATAAATATAAAACTGCAGTTTTGGACTTAACTACCACTTGGGCTTGCCTTTTCATTTATCATTCATTTTTCCCTTAACCTGTTTTATTCCATTCAGGGTGTGGGAGAACAGGAGCATATTTTGGCACGCAGTGGGATATAAGTTGAATAACTCCACATCTGGAATACACACATTACCATATATGTATTTCACATAACATACGTCTGTTTAAAACTAAGTTAGACACCTGGTTTGGTAACTGGTGAGTGTAGTAGTGTAAAGGTGTTAATGTTCTTAAATGGCCTTCTGACCTAAACACTGCTTTTCAAATATATGAATTTATGAGTTAGATGTGGAGGAACATGCTTTAATCTATGCAATTAGTCAATTTTAGGAATAATATAGAAATAAATTAATTATACAAGCTTTACATTTGATACTTTTATATATGCAACTGCAGACAATTTTATGGAAATAAGATAAATACACAAGCTTTACAATCACTTTGAAAAGTATTGCTGTACTGAACTAACAAGTTTGATACCCCAGGAGGGGTATGTGGAAGGTCAGACAGTTGTTTAAGGACTAGAGATGTAACTAGTAGAACACTGCTGTTTAGCTTCTTTTGAAGAGAATTTAAATGTATTTCTTACATCCTTTATTTAGCATAAACTAGAGTCATTAATTGAAAAAGAAAAAAAAGACATTTTTAACAAGTTAAAACACCACTGATTTACAATGTCATCCCCTTGTCTAAGTGAAGGAAAATAATTCCTTATGTCTAGGATGAATTTTGTTAAAGGGACTTAAGTTGCAATGATTTAAGAAGAAGACACAGTTGGTGAAAAACACAATCACATCAGTATGACAAACAACATGCCTCATAATGGCCATCTTGAAGGAAAGGATATAGAAACATAATGTATAACATTTAGAATCATCCAGATACATTAGCATTGCACAGAATGTTATAGGTTCATAGGTAGTAGGCTATTGGCCCTAGGGCCTATATAAGCCTAACCAAAAAGGTGCCCTGGCTTTTGCCACCCAAGAAAATTATTTTCCAGTGCCCCTGTCGAGCAGAGCCACAGAAATGATCCCTGGGGTGAATTTCCTATTTCCCATCCAATCATCAAGATTTTTCTTGAAAAGTGCTAATGAGGAGCTCTGTTTGACATAGATAGGTAGCCTGTTCCAGAGTATGGGAAGTCTATGGGACAGGAATCTATCCCTCCAGCATGTTCTGTTTATTGTGGTGACAAGGTTTAGGTCCCTAAAGCATGTAGTTTGGAGGGATTGGGATTTCTTTAAGTGTCAAGATATTATGAATAAAATATATTTTAGAGTTTTCCAATAACCCCTTGCTTCCTAGTTAGCTGAATTAATACAATTTTTAGAACATTAACTTACAAAAGTAATTTCTATAAACTACATATTTTGAACAGTACATTATTCTAAGTAGTGATGGTGTCCATTTAACCACATTCTGACTTCTGAGCAAAGTATTCAGAGTGATGTGCCCAAAACTGCAGTTACCAAGACCATATTTTATTTTTCCTGTGTTTTCAAAGTATCATGCAGCTGCTAACATATCTACACTGATCATGCTTAAACATGAGAATAAGCTTGTACTGTCCACTGAGTTTTTTGCAGCTGGGATTTGCTACCGAGCATCCAAGGAACCAGTAAGGTACACAATCACTGAGCAGACACTGTGGATGTGCAGTGTATTACTAAAATGTGTGGCCAAACACTGCATCATGTCCTTAACAACAGCTAACTGCAAAATTAAGTCTGGAAATGCTTTATACGTTTTTTTCCCTTGTGTTTTTGCAAGGCAGGGGAAGTTATTTCATCGTTTTTATAGATTCTGAAATTTGTTTAAGATAAGAGGTCAAGTGTAAGTGAAGGATTTTGCTAGGCATGAAGTGATTGAAAAAGGGACAGGAGTTCTGTCTAGTATCATTTCAAAGAAGGAGTTTGAAAGCCTTTAAGTAGTACGTACTTGCCTGTACTCTCTGAAGCAGAAAGATTTTGACACCATCAACATTCCAAGCCTATCAGTGGAGATTATGTTTCTGAGTTTAGACTACTGTATCCTTTTTGTTCTAATTTAAGGGCACATGCTCTTAAAACCCTCTTTTAACAGCTTGACACACATTATTTCCAAGCATATGTTTGTGCAGCATAGTTTTTATTTTTAAATTTCTAAGATAAGAAGCCTTACTGTCTAGATTGTTTTGTTATATTGTATCTGTCATGGACACACTCAGTCTGTAGCATTACCTCCAGGCATAAAAACTCGTGACTTCATTTGTAAATAGTAAAGAGATGTTCTCAGACAAGAAGCAGTTTAGAGAGTCCTACTCTTATTTTTAACCACCTTTCTGTCGTGTGGTACTGCAAAGTATCTTTCCACCACTATATTCTTTTGGAGAATGTGGTACTTCAACACGGATACTGATAGTTTTTTTTCCCCTGTAAGCAATGAGGTTTTAGACTGGTGAGATTTTTCACAGAAATTATTTTGAGTTGGAACCCCAATCTCAGGAAGGGGAATTACCTCCAGGATTTGGTTTGGAAGGTACTTTTTCTTTGGTTGATCTCTAAGCATCTGCTGATATTTGTGGAGTGTATTCTTGGTGCAAGCATTATCAGTGGTAGACTTTTTTGTCTGCTGTCCTCTCTTCTTTGTCATACATATGTGTAGTAGTTTGCCAGATATTTTCATTGTAAATTTAACTGGTAGATGGTCTGCTCAGATGCCTCTTTTCAGACAGACAGATGGATATAAATATGCATGTATATACAGGCAGAATTTTCTCCAAGCGTTAGACATTGTCAAGTTCTAAACTGTAGTGAGTCAGCAGTATCATAGGATCACAGGAAGTTACTAGGCTATTGGCCCTGAGGACCGTACAAGCCTAGTCAAGAGCTTAGCACATGTTTAGACAAGTCATCACCCAAACACCCGTCCAGCTGGGACACAGGTGGAATCCCAGGGAGTATTTTCTGTTTCCCATCCAGTTATCCAGGTTGCGTTTAAAAGTGATAATTAGGTACTCTGCTTGACGTGGAGATGGAGTCTGTTCCACTGATGGGGGGGTCTCTGGGACACAAATCTGTCCTGCCAACAAGTCCTGTTGATGTCACAGACCAGGTTGAGGTTGGTGAGTGGGTTACCCGAGTGGAGCTTGACTTGCGGATATGCAGCAGCCCCATCAAGGCAGAGTCTGAGATTGCTTTGTATTCCAGACAGAGGTCACCTCTGAGGAGTCTGTATGAAGCTGATTAGAGGGACAGGGCTTTTAGCCTATCTGTGTAGGGTAGATGTTTGAGGCCCTGGATTCTCCTGGTGAGGAACCTCTGTGGTCTCTCCAGCTGCAGCATGTGCTTTGCGAGGTACATGCCAAAGGGAGCGTTGTACTCAATAATTGGCCTTGTATGGGAAGAATACAGGGATGTTATAACCTCTTTGTCCCTGGATGAGATACCTTTACTTATGAGGTGGGCCATGTAGAAAGATTTCCATACAAGTGGAGCAACATGGTGGTCAAAAGTCAGGTTGCTATCAACCTGGGAGTCCAAATCCCTCATGACTGATTGTGTACTTAGGATAGTGTTATTACTGTGATAATATGTGAGGACTTCACTCTCCTCAATGGGGTGTCCAACAGGGCCATTGTTCCTGTTAATGAGGTTCATGATAATCCATTCCATGGCCTTGCAGATCAGGCTAGCTAGGCTGATGGGTCTATAATTTCCCAGAGAGGGAAATTTTCCTCATCCAGGGACAAGGAGGTCATAACATCCATATCTAAACTGCACTCCCTTACTCAAAAGGTCTTTAACACAGTTGAACAATGGTTTACTCTACACCGTCTCCTTCTGAACCCCCAAAAAACTAAACTCTTCCTTTTCACTCCTACTTGTAAGTCTCCCTCAATAAACTTCATAATAACATCCAATAACACTACTCCTATATCCCCAGACCCAACTACCAAACTACTAGGTATCACCATAGATAACAACCTTAACTTCAACACCCATATTAACAATACTCTAAAATCGGTTAATAGAAAACTAGTCTCTCTCTATAGGATCAAACCCTTCCTCTCTCCTGCAGCTAGAATAACTATTGCTCACACCCATCTAATTTCTCCTCTCCTCTATGCCTCACCCATATATACTAATCTCTCTAAAAACAACCTTAATAAAATGGAAAACTCCTACAGTAACATAGCCAGATTTGCTACAGGTAACCCTTTCAGAACCCACCACTGTTTTAACCTAAAGCAACTAGGATGGCTTGAATTACAAAATCAGCTTAAATTCCACCAACTGACCATTGCCCATAAAACCCTTTACCATCCTACCAATACCCCTATACTATCTACCCTCATTACCCCCTACAACAATCTAAAGACCTTACATTCATCACATAAACTTCTTGTAAATATTTGTAAGCAAAACAACTGGGCTGGGAGACTCTCTCTTCTCTAATTCTGTGGGAAAATCCTGGAACCTTCTTCATAGCAGACTTTCCTCTCTTCCCTCTATGTCACTCTTTAAAAACAAACTGAAACTTTTCCCTCAGAACACACTGGTTGTGCCCCTGTAGGTTGTGCCTCTGTACTAAACCTGACTGATCTATTACTGCTCTTACAGGGATCTAGCTACCCTCCTCTTCTCAGTAGTCTTGTTCACTTTCTTAGAAACAACTGATCTAGTCCTTCAAGATATTTTACTCACATCCTCAGATTTTATTAATGGAGACTACTTTTACTCTTATACTGTATATTACAGCTCCTACTTTTTCATTATCACAACTTGTTTACTAGTACTTTATATAACTCAGCTGCTATCTTTTTACATGTTGTATTGCAACTAACTTTGTATTGTACTAACTCTGTGTATTTTAGCACTTTGCTATAATCAAATGACTTCTGTGATTTTTCTCTGTTCTGTACCTGCAGTGTTCATTGTACATATTAATTTTTTGTGTAAGTGATTGTATTTTGCTTCCTCAAAGCTTATCTCCCCGGGCCTCTACTGAAAATGGACATATATCCAGTTAGACTAGCCTGGTCAACAAATGTAAAATAAAATAAATAAAATAAAAATCGGTGGATGCTCTACCTTTTTGTAAAGGGATGAATGACAGTGGCTGTCCTCCACTCGGCTGGGACAAAGCCGGTACTCAGGCTTTGGTTGAATAGGGTACCTAATGGTGCTGCAAGTTCATGCCTGAGTTCATGTAGGATTCTGCTTGGGATATTTTCAGGTCCCATGGAGGCTGTCTTTTTTGCCTTTGCTTTGAGAAGAGTGACGCCCTGTTCCTTAGGGATAAGGGGAGAGGGCAGGTACTGGGGATTTCCTGATTTACTGATGGGGGGACAGAGGGGTGAAGTTTTCACTGACTCTGTCAGTCAGTAGGTTGGCTATGTCTACAGCATTTGTGTATGTGGTGTCCTTGACCACCAGTTCTAAACAGATCTGGGTGCTTCCTTTGAGACTTCAGACATATGTGAAGAAGGCCTTATGATTGTTTCTAGTAGATGTGGCCAATTTGGACTCAATGTTGGCTTTAGAGGATTTCACTAGAGCTCTTATTTGCTTGTTCATGCTAAGGAGATATTGCTTCCAATTTAGCACCTGCTCCTTCTTGGTCCTGGGCAGCAATTTTTTTCCTTTTGTTATATAGTTTCTTTATTGCAGATGTCCACCAGACAGGTTTACTCTTCCTTGCGGCAGCGGAGAGTGATGTTGTCCTGTCAGGTATTCCTTTATCCATGCATCTATATAAATGCTTGCATAGTACTTTGGTGTAGATTTTGACATTGGTGCCAGTTCCTACAGAGGGGGAGGGGGCTGTGAAGCTGTTTATACCATCCCTCAGGAGGTTGTAATCAGCTTTGGAGAAGTTTTTTGTTTGAGCCTAGCTGGGGGGGGGGCAGGGGATATGGTGACTTTGAAAGTGACTGCTTTATGGTCAGATTTTACCAAGGAGGATGATACTGTAGAGGTGTTACAGTGGTTACTCATGTTGATTAATACCAAGTCCAAGATGTTATCCCTCTTGTGGGGTATCGACTAGCTGTTCAAGGCATTTGCATTGATAAAACCGAGGAATCTCTGGGCATTTGTGTTCTGGTATGAGTAGTTTTTCCAATCTATGGATGGGTAATTAAAGTCACCCAGGACCAGGGTAAAGGGTTGAATCTTGATAGATTCGAAGAGGTCTGGATAGGTGGAGTGTGCATCTTGAGTCAAATTTGGGGGGCCTGTAGTTAGGTATGATTTGAATAGGGGTCTTGTCAATGGTTAACTGCACCTAGATTGTCTCCTGTGTGTCATACTGTTTGACCAACCTGAAGGTGTGTGCATGTGTGTGCATGTATGTGTGCATGTGTGTGCATGTATGTGTGTGTGTGTGTGTGTGTGTGTGTGTGTGTGTGTCTTTAATATATATATTGAAACTCCACCTCCTTTGGCTTTGCTGCCCACAGCTTGGGGTCTGAATGTATGATAGGATGAGAAACCAGTTACGGCTAGGGTGATCTCTGCAGCTTTGAACCAGGTTTCTGTGACTGCATTAATGTTAGCATTTTCCAGGGTTAAGAATGCTTACAATGAATGCAGTTTCATGTTTAGACCGCTAGTGTTTAACAGCATGACCTTTAATTTGCGTTTTGTTTAAATTTTTATGTTAGTAGTATGGACCTCATGATTTTTCCTAAAAAAAAGGCACTATGAGGGAGGCAAGGGCCTTTGTCAGAAGCCTGAAGCCCAAGTGAGACAGATGCAGGCCATCTCTAGCAAAGCATCGTGGTCTGTTGATCATATCTTCCCAAGCTGTCAGGTACTGGATCCTCCTGGAATGACAACAGAAACTAAGCTAATTGTTAAAGTCAGTCATTTTCTGTTTTATTGAAGCATCATTCTGGGTGATGGTAGAATGCTGCTTAAGGCTAGGGACATGCCTGCCTGGGACACCTATTCAGCAAGCTCAATCATGTTTCTCCTCATATAGTCCAGGGAGGTAAGTCATTCACACCAACATGGACTATGACAGAGTCATAACAGTACCTGTTGTTGAGAGACTTGAGTGCGTGTGTGATATTGTGGATTCTGGCGCCTGACAAATAACTAACAGTGACTTTCTCCTTATCCAGCCTTTTGAGAGGCACATCTGTGTGTCTCACAATGGAGTCTCCTATGACTAATATGTTGGGTTTATGGTTAGGCCTTAGTGGTTTACGAGACACAGGTGTGTGGCATACCTCTCAAACTGTTATAGCAAGAAATCTGGACAAAGGCACAAATAATGGGGGGACAAAGGGCTAAAAATGGGGACACTTTTTAAATGTTGCTTTTACAAATTTAAAAAGTGAATTGAATAACACGTTATGCATTAGCATGAATTTTCTGAAGGATATGACGTTTGAAACTCAAATGTGTGCAATTATTTTCTGACTTCACTACTGCTTGATCTGCCAGAAAACCACAATTTTATGAGAAACAGACCCAAAATATGAGTTAGAAATCTGGACAGTCCGCAAAAATCTTTACAGTTGAGAGGTATGGTGTGTGGACTGTGTGTGGTATGTAGTGTGTGGGTTGTGGAGTTCCTGTGTGTTTTTGCCTCCGAGGTCTCCTTTGTTTTGGGTTTTTGTTGAGAATCTCTGCATATGTTGGTGTGTGTTGTGTAGCTGTGAGCAGTGTTTGAGGTGTAGTGATTGTGTTGACAACCTTCTCAGTGCCAGATATACTGGCTTGTGAGGGAGAGAGCAATGACACTACGTTCTTAATGTAATTGTATCTCTCACAAATTGTGTCCCAGGGTGGTAGTAGTAGATGGTTGTCCATGTACATGAGGCAGTATACTAGTCTTTGTTTTGTTGGACAGAGAGTGAAACAAGTATGTTGTAGATGCTTTTGAGTTTGTTTGCTTTTTCCATAAATTAGGAGATGAATAGGAATTTCTGTCTCATTTATACGTGCTGTGTGTAAACTGTGTATTTAAGTATGGTTTATGGGCATAGTACAAACTACTGCTGTATCAAAGGGCACACTGGCTTCACATGCAAAATATATAGCTGAATGTTAGTGAGAGCAGGAAATGAACCTCTGCGGTACTGACTTATAGTTTGTAATCATTTTGTTATATCTCCAATCTTCTTTTCTGTTTTTATTTACTAACTGGGTAAGCCTAATGCTGACAAGTGCCTTGTTTCAGGGCTGACCCATGAGCATCATCTGGGTTAGGTAAATTAATCATAGTCGCACAGTTTCTAAGTGGAAGTTGGTGGAATAAAACCCGGGAGTACAGGATGAAGGTCATTAGGAATTAACTTCTTCTTCTTCTTTCGGCTGCTCCTGTTAGGGGTCGTCACAGCAGATCAACTGTTTACATTTCTTCTTCTTCTTCCACACAGGATTAGCAATTTAACTATAATCTTTGGGATTTAGGGGAAACTAGAGCCCCCAATAAAAACCCATACATATATGCATAGGTACGAAAACTATGTTCTGATTTTAACTGTTTTGATATTGTCATCATTGTTTGAAAAGAGGAAAGAAGTCTGATTCGTCTCTCCCCTTCTTATAACAGCAAGTTAGGTTGTACACCGTGTGCACTGTAGTGTCATTTTCTTGTTAGATCTGTTCATACCACATCAAATGTTTGATACTGTATCTTGCTTATCTTTTTAATTGCACCAGTAAATTTTTATTTCTACCGGAAGCTGCTTTACCTTTACTGTCATAATATATGTAAGCCTTGTGGCATACCAGTCTGGTAACATTACTGTATTTTGCCATTTGATTTTTGTGAGATAAATGCTGAAATGACATATGTAGCAGTCTGCTATGGAGTAAAATCTTTATTAAATATTCAGATGTTCTAGCAGTAGCCAGCTGAAATTTTCACCTTAAATGTTGCTGATTGCATTCTTTGGGAAGGTTTTCAGTTTTCAGTTTTCAGATGGAAACTCCTGTGTTAAGATCATCTCTAATAATGAATAAAAGCTGATTGTTCTGCAAGTCTTTGCCTTCTCAGAATGATTTTGTGATTCTGTCATTGATGTGTTACTCCTGATTTATGTTTTTTGAGCTCCTTTGTTATTCATACTGCCAGAAATAATGTGTTTCGTCTCTGCTATGCACACAGAAAGGCAAGATACAAGATAAAATCATAAAAGAAAGCATGTGTTATTGAATGCCATAATACTCTCACTCACGGTTCTTTCTGTCATTGAGGGTACAAAAAGGGTATTAAGTTTGCACTGCCAGTAAAAAGTATGTTTTAAAAAGACATTCATTACTGTTTTACTGTAAAATAGCCAGTGCTGGTGACTTCAGGATGTGCCAGCCTCCCAACGACAGGAAGAAAACCAGAATATTTAGACATTTTTTCTGTGGAGTGCAATCTTGGAGTTGATATATTTAAGTAGCAGGGGGTGTGGGGGGTGTGGACCCCCTGCTCATAGTTGCTGTCAACCGCTATGCTTTGTGTTGTATGTGTTTCTGTGTGTCCTTGTACTGGAATATTGTCATTATGAGTATTCTGTGTGTTTTCAGGATTTTGAATTTTCAGGATTTTGGTTTCCGGATTATGAATTTTAAGATTCTAATCATTCAGGATTTTGAAGTGAAACTTTATATATATATATATCTTCTTCTTTCGGCTGCTCCCGTTAGGGGTCCCCACAGCGGATCAACTGTTTCCATTTCTTCCTGTCCTCTGCATCTTGCTCTGTCACACCAACCACCTGCATGTCCTCTCTCACCCCATCCATAAACCTTATCTTAAGCCTCCCTCTTTTCCTGTTACATGGCAGCTTCATCCTTAGCATCTTTTTCCCAATATGCTCTGCATCCCTCCTCAGCACATGTCCAAACCAACACAATCTCGCCTCTCTGGCTTTGTCTCCAAACCGTCCAACCTGAGCTGACCCTCTAATATGCTGATTCCTAATCCTGTCCATTCTCGTCACACCCGGTGCAAATTTTAACATCTTCAACTCTGCCACGTCAAGCTCTGACTCCTGCCTTTTTGTCAATGCTACTGTCTCCAACCCGTATAACATAGCTGGTCTCACTACCCTATTGTAGACCTTCCCTTTCACTCTTACTGGTACTAGTCTGTCACAAATCACTCCTGACACTCTTCTCCACCCACTCCATCTTGCCTGTACTCTCTTCTTCACCTCTCTTCCACACTCACCATTACTCTGAACTGTTGATCCCAAGTACTTAAACTCATCCACCTTCACCACCTCTACTCCCTGCATCCTCACCATTCCTCTGTCCTCCCTCTCATTCACACACATATATTCTGTCTTAGTCCTGCTGACCTTCATTCCTCTTCTCTCTAGAGCATATCTCCACCTCTCCAGGGTCTCCTCCACCTGTTCCCTACTCTCACTACAGATCACAATGTCATCTGCAAACATCATAGTCCACGGGGACTCCTGTCTGATCTCTTCTGTCAACCTGTCCATCACCATTGCAAAGTTATACAGGTATATTTAAGTCCATTTATTCTCCCTATTTTGGGACCTATTCTAGGGGTCCCAACATTTTAAATGGTTGTGATTTGGGGGATTTTAGGAGAAGGGGCTAGATAGTCTTTTAGGATTTGCCGTTCATTAAATGGTAACCTTTTGGGATTTGCCATTCATTAAGTGGTATATTTTTTCCTGGAAAGACTGTTTCTTCCTGCTAACTTTGCAGAGACTTTGTGCTTTATTTTTGCTTGCGTTATGTTGTTCCTGCTCGTGTTTGATAAGACTAGCATTAAGTACATTTTACTATCAAATGTTCACAATAAAACGTATACATGCACACTCACAGGCACAGAATATGACACACACACACACACACACACACACACACACACACACACACACACACACACACACACACACACACTAGCTAGCTTTTCTAAAATATATCTTTATGAACCATTTAGATTGGTGGTTTCATTGTGAAGCTCCACTGCTTTCTGTACTTTATTGTAAGGATTTGAACTACATTACAACATATAACATGATGTCAGAAGACAAGTTTTCTATATCATATACCTTATGGGAGATAAATCTTGTATGTAGCTGCTGTTTCCTCACATATGGGCTTGCTCCACCCCTTCCAGCTGTCGCACATTCTGTAGAAGCCCCTTGTGGATTCACTGTAGCACTGACTGAGGCACCGTATTCCACAACTTGTTCTTTGAAAAAGTACTTTCACAGGCCAAGCTACAGTATATGGTTACTCCTCCTCCTCCTGCCTTTGTACTCTGGACAAATTGTCCTGTTTCAGAGGCAACCCATATCGACTGTCTTTTTAAAAGACTTGGTCAGAGTCGCACAGTAGACGAATGACGGTGGAAGGAGTCAAACCCTGTACCCCAGGCACAGGAAGCAGCTCAGTGACAGTTCAAAGCTTTAACCTACTGTGCTTAGTGTTCATTCTGCTCATGCTGCTCTTTGCTTTTCTAATGTTTCTGGGGATGCTTTCAGTTGTTTTCCCTGCTTTATTTTACAAAGTTTCCAGGACAGCACTTGTTTTCCAGGAGTAATCTTATATGTGTTGAAAAAGTTGGAGAAAAAGCCACCATATCATTGGCATCCATGCTCTATACTGTACAATGCATCTCTTTGTTGGCTGTTAAAACTGCCCACTGTGTTTCTGTTTTACAAGTCAGGGATGGTCAGCTGATTACTTCTGTGTTCTTTTCAGCAATTATAATTCCTAGTTTAGTGTGTCCAGGGTTGCGTGTGAGCTTTAGGCTGCCATATCCAAAACTCAGAATGTTTGCACTTATCTTTCCTGAACTTTAACATCTTCTGTTTACATGAAAAAAAGACTGTCGGCCCTCTTCTGGCTCTTTTCTCCAGCCATGACTGAGGCTCTGATTTTTATTTGACATGGAAATAAATTTATTTCGTTAGTGCTTTCACACACAAGTGTGTATAGGGTTTGATTTTTCTTAGGCCTCATTTTTCTATTGTGTGACCTTGAGCAAGTTACTTAACCAGGCATTCCTCCCGGGTCACCCCAAAAAGGGAAAAGGTTCATATGTGAGTCTGGTGGCCTATCGGTTTAACAGATGAGTATAATAAGAAGAATTATTATTATTACTATTGTTATTATTACGTATTTATAGACACACACTATTTATTTTATTTGTTTTCCTTTTGTTGATCACTTTTGTCCCAATAGGCTAGTAGCCACTTTTTAGGGCAGACCTAAGGTGATATACTTACCGACTACACTGCACCTTTTCTGTACCTAGTTTAATCTCTTTTTGTACTCCACGTATGTCTTAACAGCATAAATAAATGTTATATCCAGACTTTCATAAGTACAGCTATCGCTCCCAGTCATGGTGTATTAAAAAAGTCAAAATTCATCTTTGGTGTTCAAGAGTCCTTCAGAGCAGGGTCATTTATGACCGTAAAACTAATCCAGCACCCAGGGGTTGTTATATTTTCTAGCCTTGCACCACTACACAAATATAGAAAACTCCACTGGTTATATGATACTTAAAAGGACAGAATGAAAAAGGACACTGCAATAGAACTGTTTTCATGAGAGCTAACCATTAGTGACTACTCCATTTCTCGTAGTAAGCGTTTCCTTGATTACTCGGTGATCTGTGTTGTAATCAATTAAGCAATAAGTACTTGCCTCTCAACATGAGTTTCTTGCTACCATAAAACAAATGACTGGATAATTGGTGTATGTATACTATACAAACACAGGATATGTTTGTATAAATGTTAATGTGTGTGTGTGTGTGTCTGTTTACTTGTGAGAGGCAAGCCTTGTATGTATGGCAGGAAAGTGCTGTTAAATGCATAGAATGCTTTACCTCGTCATCTGATACATGGCAACAGACACATTTGTTTCATATTCTTATCTCAGTGTGGATATAGCCTAATAATTAGGCTCTAATTTATCTGGAATGTTTAGGTTATACTCTGTTTAAAAACATTTGTCTAATGACATTTTAAATTAAACTGAATTATGCTGGTTTTGGGATGAGGGAATTTAAGTAATGCTTGGCATTTATCCACTTTGCTTTTGTAGTTGTTCTATTATTAGCAAACGAAAGTTGGATCTTTTCCATTTTGTGAAAGAAACAACATATTTGCAGATGTAAATTAAGCCTTTTAAGTATTTATAGCTGAATACTGTCCATCTCTGGAGATATATATATATATATATATATATATATATATGTATATATATATATATATATATATATATATATATATATATATATATAAAAAAATTATGTGTGTGTGTGTCTGTGTGTGTGTGTGTGTAGGAGTGCTACAGAATCCTGAAAGCCCAAAATCCTAAAAGTCCAAAATCCTGAAAACGCACAGGATACCAGCACTTACTATACTACAGCACAAGTACATACAGAAACAAATAAAACACAAACCATATTACTCGTCTCCAAGTATAAGCAGGGGGCAAGTCCCCCTACACCCCCCCCATCCCCTGCTACTTAAATATATCAGTGCAATCTCAGAGTTCTTATATTTAAGAAGCAGGGGGTGTGGGGGTTGCAGGGGGGCTTGCCCCCCCTGCATATAGTCGAAGGGTAATATGTTTCTGTATGTACTTATGCTGGAATATAGTAAGTGTTGGTATCCTGTGTGTTTTCAGGATTTTGGTCTTCAGGATTTTGGGCTTGTACCCGGCCACTCGTTGCTGTGGCTCAGTCTGGTTAAATGGAAAAGAAAGAAAAGAGAAAGCGCACGTTTCTAATATGTTTAATTTCACAATGCTTGTGGGTATACAATATTTTTTGTTGTTCCATTGTCTGTGCAGATATAGAGATTGTCTGGTTTGCCGACTCTAGAACACGCAACATATAATTGTCCATGTGAGAAGCAATCCGTGTGTAGATCTAAACCGCACAATTCTAAAGATTGGCCCTGAGCTTTGTTGATGGTGATTGCAAACGCCAATCGAATTGGGAATTGCAATCTATTAAATTGAAATGGCATATCCGTTGGAATCATAGGAATGAGAGGAATGAGGACATCTTCACCTTTGAAAGGTCCTGTCACGATTGTTGCTTCTATGACGTTGCTCATTAATTTTTTTACTGCAAGCCACGTGCCGTAGCAAAGCTTTGGCTGGTTGATATTTCGCAACATGATAACTGGCACGCCGATTTTCAATTGCAGTACGTGCGGTGGCATCCCTGGCACATCGAGTGAATTCAAAAATTCTGTTGGATAATTAACCGCTTCATCTGCTTCCACAACAGTGTCGATGGACTTGTATGTGACTGCCTCGCTTTGAATGTTAGACTGAATAATATTGTTAAGTTCGTAGACGTCTTTGTTCTTGGCCGCAAGAATAGCTTGTTCAGTCAGTCAATCGTGATTCTTATAATTCGTTTGAATATTGGGAAATACTTTTTCAACCAATTCTTCTTTTGACATCACTAAATTGCAGAAGTTATGAGGCAATGAAATTCGTCCTGAGGTCAGATCAACCGGCACCTTTCCGTTCCCAATTTTCAGCAATTGATGTGAGAATATCTCAGCTGAGCGATCGTTTTGCAGCTGGACACACATACTTGTAGTTAATTTTAGCATCTTTACGTGTCGCCACGAAGTAGAGTATTTCAAGCAAGCATTTATTTCGTTCGCTGGTGTCGATCGAGGCAAATTAAGCAGATCTGAAGCTGCAGAACACGATCGCCGTGCTCGCAACCTTGATATTTGTCTGTTTCAATCGTTCGCTGATGCCCGTTCTTCCTCAGTTTGATTTGCAATTACTCATCGCACTGCTTCCGCTCCACGAGTACGACGACCTATGTTTGATCTTCTGCGAGGCATTATTTGGATGAACTATAGCAGATCGATTGCACTGAAAAAGAAGTAAGAAAGTTATAACAAAAACATATAAAATTGCATATTTGTATACAAATATATAGAATCCATAGTAGGTATATAAAAAGATGCCGCGTATTCGAATGCAACGTGTGACATCTATATAATGGTAGGTATATAAAAATATGCGCGTATTCGAATGCAACATTGTGTGAAAATTTCAAAGCAATCGGTGAAGAACTTTCGGAGACTTAAGATTTTGAACAAACATTTACATTTTTATTTATTTATATATATATATATATATATATATATATATATATATATATATATATATATATATATATACATACATATATATATATATATATATATATATATATATATATATATATATATATATATATATATTGAACTCCAGAAATGACTGCAGAAAGGAAACACCGAAGTCCATTATTTACGGGTTTCGTCCACTTTTAATCAGCATGAACTTCATCAGAAATGCTATTCCAACATTTAAAAGCATTTAAATACTATTTCAAATAATCACGTGACCACAATAGCCAATACAAGTGTTTAAAAGTTAATTATACACTCGCCATAAATATTATCATAAAAAAAGAATGTTTCCTTATGTAAAATATTCACTGTTATGTTGTACTATGTTTTACTAAACTACATATACCACAAGGAAAAGTAATATACAATAAAAATAATTTAAATCTAGTTTATATCCTATAATCTCTGTGCCTGTAAATAGCACTTTATATTAATGGCATCATTCAGACCTGGGAATTGATCTGCATTAAGCATGATCTGCCACAAGGTTTCTTTACATTCTAACTTAATTTTGAAATTTCCAGAAAACAAATCATCATTCACCTTCTCTAAAACAGAAAATGTAATCTTTTTGAAATCGGGACAAATAATAGCATGTTTTGCTAATGCATTCGGCATGTCTTTGTTTTTAATGGCTAACGTGTGTTCGTAAATCCTTTTGCTTAAAGTCCTAATAGTTTTGCCTATGTAAAAATGTTCACGAGTTGCATAAAGCAACATAAACAACATTTTTTTGTTTTACAAGTATAATGTCCTCTACTAAAAAAGGCCTTTTTCAAATGTTTGAATAACACTATATTATTGCCTGAAATGTGTCTACATTGTTTACAGCATTTGCAAGGAAACATACCAAAATTTGACCTGATAGTGACTTCAGTGTCATGATATTTGTTGTTTTCTAACATAGTCTTTAAGTTTACAGTTTTTTTTATAAGTAAACACTGGTGTTTTCCCAGCAATTGCTGTTAAATCATTATTACCTAATATTACTTTCCAATTATCAGAGATAATTCTCTTAATAATAGCCATCTCATTTGAAATTGGAATAGGAAATGCTAAACTATACACTGCTGTACCTTTGTCTACAGAAGGTTTTAAATTTGAAGCTTGGTGTAGTATGGGACCAGCTTTATTTTCCCTAAGAATAACTTATAAAAAAATATTATTCAGCCATATCCTATCGTAACCTCTTTTCATAAAGAAGACATTTAATTTATTTACTTCATTTAAAAAAATGTCATCTTTACTAGTTAAACGGCTGAGTCTGATAAGTTGTCCTTTAACTACTCCTCGCTTCATGAATTCTGGATGCAGACTGTCATGATGTAAATATTGATTAGTAAATGTAGATTTCCTAAAAATGTTACTTTCAAAACATGTCCTTTCTTTATTTAGATGCATCCTTGTAGGTGCTCATAGAGTGCATTTGTAAAGGTTTCTGCATCTTGGGCAGTGTTATCCTTTAGAGTGGGGGCTGTGAAACTTACTGTCTCTGTCTTAAGTAAGGTGAAGTTTACTTTAGAAAAGTTTTTTACTGTGGTTTCCTTAGTTGGGGGTGGTGGTAGGGTGTGGACATCCAGAGTGATTAGTTTATGGTCAGATCTAACCAGTGACGGGCTGACCTCCAGTTTGGAACACCTGTCGCCTATGTTGGTGATGACCAGGTCCAATATTTTTTCACCTCTGGTAGGAGAGTTTACCAGCTGATCCAGGGCATTTGAGTTGATGAATTCCAGGAAGCGCTGGGCCTGGGAGTTTGTACTAGAGTAGTTTTCCCAGTTAATGGTAGGGTAATTGAAATTGCCCCAATATCAGGGTGTTCGGTAGGACCTTCATGTTTTCTTGCGTCTCTAGAAAGGTGGTGTGGTGGTGCTGGGTCATGGAGGGTGATCTGTAGCAGGCCACAATTTGCATTGCAGATTTGGCCGATGTTAGTTGCACATGGATGATCACAGAGGTATCATGCTGCGCCACTAACCTGGAGGTGTAGGTATCCTTGATGAATATGGATACACTCCCTCCTTTTGTGTTTTGGTCAGTGTTCTGTGGCCAAAACGTGTGGTATGAGTTGTAGTTCAGTAGTGCTGGGGTGCTTTCTAGAGCCTTGAACCAGGTTTCAGTTACTGCACCGATGTTGACGATGTTCTTTGGGTTTCACTGTTGCAGTCATTACATTTGGGTAATCTGCTGGCAGGTTGCCCTCAGTCGGCCTGAATAACAAAGTCTTGGGTCCTGCATCAGTTGCTGTCTCCTCTTCCATGATGTCAGGTCATCAGGGGTATAAAACATGCAGCCAAAACCATTTTATTCAGTCTTTCTTGCAGCGCGGTGCACGAAGCAGAAGCAGTTCACAAGTGCCAGTCGGCCGACTCCTGAAATTTTCGCATTCGAGTTTCAGAACCAAAGTCTTCAACTAAAGCTAAGTACCCCGTTGGGGAAACTTTTTCTTGCTCCTTACCGATGTCAGTAAGTTAATAATTGCATTACTTGTGGGAAGCAAATACCTCATAAGGATTTTCATTTCTACTGTATTCCTTGCCTAGACCCAGATCATAACGTGCCTTGCTGTCGGTTTTGTGCTAGATTTAACCAACGCACTATTAGGCGTCGGTATATTTTTGCTTCTAAATATTTTGGATCAAGATTTAATTACCCTGAAATGTCATTGGTTAGCAATCCGACTACCGGAGTTCCCAAAAAACGCAAAGAAAAAGACAGACCGTCGAGGTCCAAAACAGATGACAAAACTTCTCCTAAGCCAGTCGCTGGTTTGCAGGTACTCAGTGAGGCACTTTCGCAGCCCCTGATACCTGCTACTTTTGAGTCGCAGGCCTCTACCGAGACCCATGTGGAGTCCGGTATGCCACGAGATTCTCAGAGTATTGAACCCGTGGATGTCTCAACAGGCAGCGGCTTCTGAGGGTGTTTTCAGGCCTCAACATTTTTGTATAAAACCGCCAGCTTCAAAAACCAGATCGAAAACATCTTCTATGTCTAAAAGAACGACACATGAGCCACGTGCTCAGGGCCCTACACCTAAAAAACAGATGATCAAAATGGCTGAGGACTTAATTACCTTGATCAGGGGTTTCCAACCCCCACCTGCTAAGAGGCCTAGGCAAGACACTGATTATGAATCTTCAGATCAGGTTTCCATTTCTTCTGATTCCTCTTCTGAACAGGAATTTTCTGTTCCACCCTATGAGGATTCTGATGCAGAAGAATCAATCCCATCTGCATCTCCTCCTGAGGATTACTCTTTTGGAGAAACCTTGCATACTTTAAGAGAACATTTTTCTCTGAATCAAAAAAGGGGCTTAGGGAGTTCCTTCTTCTTCCTCAGCATAGGCCTTTGGCAATACCTCCTGTATTAGACATTGTTGATGATGTATTTTCGGAATCGAGCATGGCTCCTGATTCCCTGCCTCCGGCTCCTAGTAAACAAGACAGATATTACAGGGTTCCTAACTCCCACAAATTTCTATTCAAAAATCCTGCTGCTGATCCTGAGACTATCTCACAGGGTCCAAAAGGTGTAAAGGCCTCTACAGCCAAAAATCCTACCCCCTCTGATAGAGATTCCAGGGCGCTGGATAGATTGGGAAAGACAGTTTATATGTCTGCAACCTTGGCAATTAGGACCTTAAACTGCCAAATTCATATGCTTAAATATCAACAGCATGTTATGGGCTTATTGAAATAGAAAATTATGTTGATTTCTGATTGTGTGCAAAAATAAAGAATTACAGGATTTATTGCATTCAGCAGAACAGGTTGGAAAGCATACTTTGCAATGTGGTTTTGATTCCTTGGAGGCCTCTTGCAGGGCCGCAGTTACTGGATCTGTGATTAGAAGGCATGCCTGGCTGAAGGAGCAAAATCTGCCTCATCATGTTAAAGCTAAATTGTTGGATGCCCTCGATACTCTGTTTGGTAATAAGGCAGAAGAGGTTTTAAAGAAAATGGAAGACAGAGCTAAATCTATGCAAACTGTAAAAGATTTCTTACAGGTGCAGCCACCCAGGTTCAGTAGGCACTGGCCTACTAAGAAATGGTCCTTTCATGTGTCCAACAGAGCCACTCAAGACAAATCCATGTGCTCAAAAGGCTCTAGATACCAATCACAGGGTTCTTACAGGTCAAAGCAATGGGGTGTCTCCACCTCCAAATCTGGAGGAAACAAAGCACAACAATACAGTAAGCAGTCTCAATGACTTCCGTCTACCTTCACCAAGAACTTATCTTTTGGCAGCCCCCTTGGGGGAAATTAGCACTTCATGCTCAAAATTGGCAGTTAATTGCCCAGGACAAGTGGATATTAAATATAGTATTCCAGGGGTACAGATTTAATTTCCATACTTTGCCAACTCCAAACGGTTGGCCAGATCTGCTACAGTATCAGTGGGCAGAGGCTGAGAAATAAGTCATGTCCCTCATGGATACGAGGGCTATTCAACCAGTACCAGAACAGGAAAAAGGACAAGGTTTTTATTCAAGACTTTTCCTGAAAAGACGATGCCTGGCGTCCAATACTGGACTTATCGATTTTGAACACGTTACTGGACATTCCAAAATTCAAAATGCTGATTTTACAACAGCTACTGCCTATGCTTAGCAGGAATGCTTGGTTAGTGACTCTAGACTTAAAAGAGGCATACCTGCATATCCCGATAAGGGAATGATGCAGAAGATACTTCTGCTTCAAGGCAGGTTTTTTGCATTACCAATTCTCTGCACTGCCCTTTGGCTTATCTACTGCACCCAGGATCTTTACAAAGTGCCTGGCACCAGTAATTGCATTCTGCAGACAAAAACTAAGACTCTTTGTACCAAAGGCAAGCGTCCAGTCTGGTGGACCCCAGCCATAAACAAGCTCTACAACAAAAGGAGGAAGCTACTACAAGATAGAGCAAAATCCTTGAAAGGTAAGACACCTTTGATCATTATAAGTAAAAAACTAAGAGCTCTCATAAAATCATCCAAGGCAAATTTTGAGAGAAAAATCGCCAAGGACTCAAAAGACAATCATAAGGCCTTCTTTAGCTATGTTAGAAACCTAGGAGGAAACTCCCAGATATGCTCAGAATTAGTTCAAAATGATGTGAAGATTACTGAACCTACACACATTGCCAACATACTGGCTGACAGGTTCAGTGCAAACTCCCCCCCAAAAGGAGAGATATCTATACCAGAGGATTGTAGCCCCCCAAACATCTCCAACGCCCAGGTGAGAAATGCTCTCTCCAAGGCAAAAAACACAGTATCCATGGGACCGGATGGTGTCCCTGGCTGTGTGCTCCATTTAACTCAATGAGGAATTAAACCCGCAGTTAGGACAGCTGTTTAATCTTAGCCTCACCTCAGGATACGTACCCAAGGAGTGGCGCATGGCGACTGTGGTCCCACTTCACAAGGGCGGTGCCTCCACCGACCCTGGAAATTACCGTCCCATTAGCTTGACAAGCCTTATCTGCAAAGCCATGGAGAGGATCATAATGGAACTCATAAATAAAGACATAGGGAACTTGCAGACTTTGGATCCAACCCAGTTTGGCTTTGTCAAAGGCAGACCATGCCTTTTAAACTTGGTTGACTTTTTCGAGACAGTCACCAAGGCCATTGATGAGGGAAAGGCAGTCCATACAGCCTACCTTGACCTGGCAAAGGCCTTTGACACAATACCCCACTCAGGTATCATCGAAAACTCATCAGCTTGAATGTAAACCCATACATCACAAGATGGGTTGCAAACTGGCTAAGTGACAGAACCCACAGGGTCAGAGTTGCTGGAGCCATGTCAGACTCAAAGCCTGTCACAAGTGGTGCCCCACAGGGCTCAGTCCTGGGTCCACTCTTGTTCGGCATCTACTTTTCTGAAGTACAAGCAAACGCAGGAGGGTTATGGCTGACAAAGTTTGCAGATGACTGCAAACTGGGCGCCATAGTCGAAAACACATCTGACACAGATATCCTTCAGAAGGGCCTCACAGAAACGGATAACTGGTGCCAGAGTCATGGCCTAAAGTTAAACGCCAAGAAATGCATAGTCATACCTTTCGGGAAAAACAAGGTTACCCCTAGCTACCATACAGGTGGCAATCCACTGAGCACAGAAGAAGTCATCAGGGATCTGGGGACCCAGGTTGACAGTAGCCTTTCGTTTGACACTCATGTTGCTAAAGTAGTTAGGAAAACCTTCTACATTGCCCACCTGATCATGAAGGGATTCACATCTAGATCAAGGGAGGTCATCGTTCCCCTGTACTCATCACTCATTAGACCTATGATTGAGTGCAATGCCCCATTCGGAATGTATCTGACCCGACACCTGCAGCAGCTGGAAAGGCCCCAAAAGTTCCTCACCAAAAGGATAAAGGGTCTCAAAATATGTCTTATGCTGCCCGACTGAAAGAACTCCAGCTCTATTCAGTCTCATACCGCTTGCTCAGAGGTGACCTGTGCCTGACATATAAGGCCATGTCAAACCCAGATTTGATGAATATGCTTCACCTCAAAAAATCTAGATCCCTCAGAACCACAAGGGCGGGAGACTTAAACCTTGACACGGTTATTAATAGAACGTGCTGGAGGGACAGATTCATCACCCAGAGACTCCCTATGCTGTGGAACAAAATCCCAGTACATGTGAGGCAGAGCACCTCGCTGGCCTTGTTCAAGAGGAATCTTGACCAATGGATGGGAGATAGCAGATATACCCCAGGGATTACTTCAGTGTCACTGCTTGACAGAGGCACAGCAAAATAATAGGCATAGTTTTATTCAAACTAAAGGGGTGGCGAAAGCCACATAACTATGGGCTAGGCTTATAAATGCCCTTGGGCAGATAGC
Organism: Protopterus annectens; assembly: GCF_019279795.1. Classification (NCBI taxonomy): domain Eukaryota; kingdom Metazoa; phylum Chordata; order Ceratodontiformes; family Protopteridae; genus Protopterus; species Protopterus annectens. The sequence continues at coordinate 1,603,806,265 of NC_056729.1, forward strand.
CTAGTATGAACCTATGAACCTATAAGAAGCATACAAATTTATCCTTATCTGGATGACTGTCTCATTCAAGCAGAGGACAAGGACACTCCTCTTTAACATCTGGCATTTGTAAAAAGGCTTCTAACATGCCTAGGGTACATAATAAACAAAAAGCAATCCCAACTGGTATCCTCTCAAATAATTACATTCCTCGGTGCAAGCTTGAATACAACTGCCCAGATGGCTTACCTTACGCCAGACAAACAAAGGCACCTGACAACATACTTCAAACAAATGGCAACAAAAATCCGGGTATCTGCAAGACAAATTCTGCAAGCTTTGGGGTTCATGGCATCCTGCATTCTACTAATTCCATATGCAAGACTGCATATGAGGAAACTTCAATGGTACCTAAAAAGTTTATGGAGTCAACATTGTTACAGCCTGGAAACAATGATTCCTCTCATTCCCTGCCTACAACAGGAGTTTCTTTGGTGGGCAGAGACATGTCACCAAAACAAGAGACTGTCATTCACTCTACCCCCTGCCACCCAAACCCTAACTGCAGACACATCAGACTGTGCTTGGGGGGCCCACCTGGCGAGGAGATGCATTCAGGTCAAATGGAGCCCAAAACAAATGCATCTGCATATCAACCATAAGGAGATGCTAGCTGTTCAGAATGCTGTGACAGGCTTCAAGGACTTACTTCATCCAGGACAACTACTGATAAAGACGGATAACACCACAGTTATGTGGTACATGAACAAGCAGGGGGGGTACACATTCCTACCCCCTTTGCAGACTAGCCATGGCATTGTGGAACACAGCTTTGACTTACCAAATACATCTTCAAGCTCAATTCCTGCCAGGAAAACAAAATACTCTGGCAGACGACCTAAGCAGAAATCTTATGGACCCGCACGAGTTGAAACTGGATCCACAAATCTTCAGCATGATAACACAGAAATGGGGGAGCCCAGACATAGATCTATTTGCCTCTCCCCAAACTTATCAACTGGACAAATTCTGCACAAGGACTTATCACAGACAAGCATGGAACGTGGATGCCCTATCCTTCAGTTGGAAAAACCTATCAGTCTCTGCCTTTCCCCCTCTGCCTCTTCTCTCCAAGTTCTTACTAAAGGCCAGACAGGAAAAAAACAAAAATGATCCTAGTTGCTCCAGACTGGCCTCACCAGCACTGGTAACCATTTCTAAGAAATATGTCTCAACTCCCTCCTTGGTACTTGCCTCAAATACCTCATCTACTGTCTCAATAGAACAATCAAATGCTGCACACTCAGCTCCAAACTCACAAGGAACGGACACAGCAAAGCCCAATATCCCTCAGATTTTATAATATTTAGATGCTTGATAAGAGCCTATCTTTTTCTTCAATAAAAATTCATTCCTCTGCCATCTCGACTCATTACAACACGGAGCCTCCCCTCTTTTCTCATCCTCTGCTTAAACAGTATCTTAGAGTGGCCAAAAATGTAAGGCCCCCCAGAAGATAACCAACTCCTGCATGGGACCTCAATTTTGTGCTGGAAAAAACTCGCCCTGCCTCCTTTTGAACCAGCAGCTACTGCGGATATAAAATTTTTATCTTGGAGAACAGCTTTCTTCTTGGCAATCACTTCAGCAAGAAGGGTTTCAGAACTACAGGCTTTCATGGCTGTGGAGCCTTTTATTACATTTTACCCGGACAGGGTGTCCCTCAGGACCAATCCTTCTTTTATGCCTAAGGTGGTATCCAGTGTGGACCTTAACCAAACAATTCACCTGCCAACATTTTACCCAAATCCGCAGAACAAGGGGGAGTGGATTCTGCATTCATTGGACGTACACAGACAAGATTCTACTTAAACAGGACCAAATCTCTAAGGAAGTCTGAGCAACTACTGGTAGCATTTGCTGCAGGATCAGAGGGGAAGGCTATATCTAAGCAGACTATTTCTAAGTGGATAAGCCACTGCATTCATTTCTGCTACTTGCACCATGGTAAACCTGTGCCCAAGGGGATCAGGTCACATTCCACCAGGGCTGCCTCTACCTCAGCGGCTTTTCTCAGAGGAGTTCCAACCAAAGACATTCTAGAAGCTGCTACTTGGAGCTCTGTTCATACTTTCACAAAACATTATCATTTGCCTCTCTTCTCCAAATCCAGGGCAGGCTTTGCTACTGCAGTTCTGCAGGACCTTATAGCTGTTCCTAATGCTATTTAGTTCCATTCTCCCATTCATAGCTTTGGGATTCTACCCAAATGTAATGACTGCAACAGTGAAACATGAAGAACATAGTACAGTTGTGTACACTTACCATAAATGTAGATGTTCGAGTGTATTCACTGTTGCAGTCTGGGTTACCCACCTGCCATCCCCCTTTTTTTATAACTTCTCTTTCCTTCACTATAGTCTACAGCCTTTGTGGTGTATTTGCTTTTAGATGAAGGTAAAGTTTATGTTGCTAAAAGTGCATTTACACATTTTTCTGTTTATTTATATATATATATATATATATTTTTTTTTTTTTGCTCCCCATTTGGGGGGCACCTGACATCTGGGGCAAGAAAAACTGAATAAAATGGCATTGGCTGCATGTTTTATACCCCCGACGACCTGGCATCATGGAAGAGGAGACAGCAACCAACGCAGGACCCAAGACTTTGGAATTCAGGCTGACTGAGGGCAATCTGCCAGCAGATTACCCTAATGTAATGACTGCAACAGTGAATACACTCGAGCGTCTACATTTATGGTTAGTGTACACAACTGTACTTTCTCGATACTGAGGAGTGATTAGAGCACATGCATTTTGAGATTTAAACTCCTGGCATTGAGTAGCATAACCCTCAGTTTTTTGTTAATTGTGCTGTTTACGGAGGTGGCTTTGACTTCTGAGCCTTGCCTAAAAGAGGTACTCTAGAAAAAAAATATCCTAATCTCCTCTTTATATTTCTGCTTATTGGGTCTCCTTTTTCTTAAACTGTAGATTAAGCTGTCTACCCGAATTACCTCTTACAGCTTATAAACCTGCACTACTTTCCTTAGTTATTTCAGGTATTGCCACCACATAAAGTCATGGACTTGAAAAAAAATCTTCCTTTATTGTGTTGTAGTCCAGCACTGAGTTTCTGTGTAAATCCAACACATGCATCACAAGCCACACTCCTTTCTTGGGCCAGCAGTTCCATTAGCCCAGAATCTATCTGAACATCGGACGACACCCTCCCCCCATAGTAATCTGTAATACATGCCCTCCTTTGTATCTATTCTCCATAGGTTCATAGGTAAGTACTAGACAGGCTGTCATTATGGGCCATTTTAAATATAGCCACTTTCCTTTTCTGTACTGAAAATAACCTGTCCCATTCCATTATTGAACTGGCCATACCCATCCTATGGTCAATAATTATATATTACCTCTAATGAGAAGAAATGGGATCATAATATAGATAATTTGAGGGTACCCATGCATGGGATAAAGCATTTAGGAGCTGCCTATGTCCATTAGTAGTACAGAGAGCAGTCTTGAGGTAAACTTTTTGTTTCCCTCCATAGATCTAAGTACACTTGAATATGGACAGGGATGAACTTTGTTTTATTTCATTCAGGCCTGTCAGTTCCACCCATTTTGTCAGCCTTGTTGGGTCCCAAATTTTAGTGTCTTGGGATCTTGCACCTTCCTCCATACTTACTTCATTATTGTACATTCGAAGGGGTCCGGCAATGGTCATGGATGTAAATGTGCTGTTATATATTGGCATTTGGCCAGAGTTTCATGGTATTTCACAAAATTTGCAAGATACACTACTGTATATTGAAAGTAGGGTTACCTTTTTCTTTTGTATTCTAGAACAAATCCATCCCAAAAAATGTCTGAGACAAATGGAATTGTTCAGATATTCAGATTATTGAAAATGAGGAAGCAGTTGGAGCAAGAACAAATTTACAGAAAATCTGCGTCTTTATTATTTGCACTTTTTTTGTGTAAGGGGAAACTTTTTCTTCCATCTCAGAATGTTGCATGGTACACTTCATAATAATGGTTTGGCACTGGTGTCAATAAGATAAACCTAGTCATATTCCAAAACAATTCTTAAGTAATAGCTAATTTGCTGCTGATGGGGTTTTTTTCTTCCAAACACCTTTATTGACAGGGATGAACTTTGTTTTATTTCATTCAGGACTGTCAGTTCCACCCATTTTATCAGCCTTGTTGGGTCCCAAATTTTAGTGTCTTGGGATCTTGCACCTTCCTCCATACTTACTTCATTATTGTACATTCGAAGGGGTTCGGCAATGGTCATGAATGTAAACGTGCTGTTATATATTGGCATTTGGCCAGAGCTTCATGGTATTTCACAAAATCTGCAAGATACACTACTGTATATTGAGAGTTGTTGTTGCTGTTGTTGCGTCTTTCGGCTTATCCCGGTTAGGGGTCGCCACAGTGGAACTCCGGTCCGCTAATGTTTGGTAGTGGATTTTTACGTGCCGAGAGCTGCTGCAACTGCTTTACCTCTCTCACTCTTGTAGGGCGATCTGCTTGCAGGGCAGCTCCGAGCAGCATGGAAGGTGCCAGATTGCTTCTTTAGCAGAGTGGAAAGATAAACAAGTAGGTTTTAGTGTTTTGGTAAGCTTGTCATCAGGCATGTTTTGGCTGGAGTAGTAAGCATTAAACAAGACATGTTTACTTATGTTGTGGTATTTTAATGTAATTTTAACATTGTGTCAGTGGAACTTGCTAAATGTGTTAAATGATTAATACCTGAAATAACTAGAAGTGTCATTCGCGTTTTTGAGAAGCCCACCATGAAGGAGAGCGCTTTTATTGAAGTACGGCATATTGTGTGGTGACCCACACTGCTTCCTCTATGCTTAGTCACTTCCATTTTATTACCAAAATAAAGGGCACGTTTTTTCTTGTTTTACATAAGGGTACGAAGTTTGACATAAAGTGTATCCTATCTCTCAATCTCTTGGTGCAAGAAATCTGGACAAAGCCAAAAACAGTAGTGGACAAAGCCCCAAAAGTAGGGATAGATGTTAAATATTGCACTTAAAAAGTTATACAGTTGATACAATCACATGATTTGTGTTAACATACATTTTCTAAAGGGTACGGACTCTGAAACTGAAGTGTATGTCCTTATTTAATGACTTTAGTCCTCACTGATTTGTCAGAAAACCACAAATTTTATGAGGAGCAGACCAAATATGTGAGGCAAAAATCTTGACATTGTGCGAAAATCTGTACAGCTGAAGGGTATGTTTTCCACACAGGGAAAGTTTAGAAAGTATTTTCCTCCTCAAAATTAAGACTTTTGCATGTTTTATGTATTTTTTCAGCTAAGTTAGCAGGGTCCAGGATGTGATGATATGAGGTAGTGCCATCAGTTCCAGGGGGAGTAGGGGATTGCATGTGTAACATATGCCAGCATAACTAGCTGGAGTTTTGTAAAGAATTTTATGTCATTTGACTGCCTCACTAATTTGCACAAATGCTTGTGTTAAAAAAATGTATTGGTAAAATTGCTTGAGTTAAAAATGCATTAATAGTGGGTCCTGCTGGACAGAAACGAGATATAATAATACTGCCTGACATAAATGTATAACTGATTAAATGTATTTGTTTTAACAGAAAATTCTAGAAGGGAAGAGGTAAATCTCAGTACAGCTAATTTTGAAAAATAGGTTGAAAATTAAATGGGTTGGTTTAGACCATAAAGATTTTATCTTACAGGTCCGATTGCAGCCAGAAGACAAAAATGCCTGGGAAAACCAGGATTAGTAATCTTACTGTGTGGTCCTTGGGGGTGAACTAACTGCTACCATGGAAGGGTTGAAGTTTTTGATATTGTTTAATAGCTTTCATATGCTGCATCTTAGCAAAGCTCAGGGTGTGTATTGTACCAAAGTCATGTGATCAGATGTGATGTAGTCAGGAAATCCTTCTACGTGGCACACCTCATCACAAAAGGTTTCTCATCCAGAAAAAAGAGGTCATTGTTCCCCTCTACTCATCACTCATTAGACCCATTATAGAGTACAACGCCTCTTTTGGTATGTACCTTACAAGACATCTACAACAACTGGAAAGGTTGCAGAAATACCTCACAAAGAGGATTACCGGCCTCCAACAGATGCCCTATGCAGACCTTCTCAAAAAACTCAAGCTTTACTCCGTCGCATATCGCTTACTCAGAGGTGATCTCTGCCTAACGTACAAAGATATGTCAAACCCAGAGCTGTTGGACATGCTCCACTTAAAGAAGCCAATAACTAAATAATCCAGCACCAAAGTCTCTAGGCCAAAATCCTGAAGAAATCCAAAAAATATATGTATGGGTAAAGATATCCAACACATTTTTTAACAAGTTTGTCTTGTTATATGGTGGGTTTTAATTGTTCAGATTACATGTTTATCACTTTGGATGTGCGAATTTTGTTTACCGTCATTGACAATGGTTATGGGTTGAAGGCTATAGAATATGTTTTGGCGAATAAGACACAGTTGGATGATGTCAGCAATTAAAGGATTTGTAGAGTGTTGGCTTTAATACTTGAGCACAATATTTTTATATGTCAGGGGACTCATTATAGACAGGCATAGGGTGTTTCCATGGGCACACCCTGTGCCAACTCTTATGCCAACCTGGTACTAGCATTTTGGGAGGATGAGGTGCTATTTCAGCAAATATATCCCTGGACTGATAAAGTGGGACATTTTGTTCATTTCGTTGATGATGTTTTCTTTTTATGGAAGGGTACCAATGAGGAGTTGACTTCTTTTGTTGGTTACCTTGAGGGCACCACTGAGTTTTTCAGATTTACCGTCAGTTCTTCAACCTCTGATATTGATTATTTGGATGTACATTTAGTGAAAGATGCATTGGGTAGGATTGAAACGATGCTGTACAAAAAGGATTGTTGGAAGAACCGTTTTCTTTCCTTTGATAGTATGCATCCGAGGCGTACATTTGCGAATATAGTTAATGGACAGGCTCATAGGATTTCCTGGCTTTGTACCAATGAGGAGCAGTTTGACATCAGATGTCCTCATGAGGAACCTTGTTGATAGAGGATATAACAAACAGTTGATAGACAGGTCTATGAAAGAAACTAAGATCAAACGTGATGGAGCCACTAAACCCTGGTACCACAGGAGTACTACTGGAGAGGTTAACACCAGGCATAATAGGTTTGGTCCTCCACAAGGACAGTTATTGCTTACATACAGCAGTGACATAGGGGAGATCTGTGACATTATCAGATGTAATTGGAAAGTGCTACAATCAGATCAAAGGATAGCAGGGATAGTTGGGGGTGGACCCAGGTTTACTTTTAGAAGAAATAAGGATTTGAAAGACATGCTTTGTAAGGAACCCTTGGCATGTCGACCTACCACCATGAGAACTGGACGAATAGAGACTTATCCTTGCCATGATTGTAGGGCGTGTACTCATATTTGCACAGATAATTCTTTTGTACATCCTAGGATAAGGTGGATTTATTCACTGAGGGGTTATGCTAACTGTAGAACAAGGAATGTAGTTTACTTAGCTATGTGCCAACTATGTGATTCATATTATGTTGGAAAGACCAGTTGCATGCTGAAGGAAAGAATTTTTGGGCATTTGTTTGATATCAGGCATCATGATATACGCAATGCCCTAGCACAACATATTGAAGAATGTTTTGATTATTTCTTCAAGTTTATGGTGCTACAAGTGATGCATAGTAATATAAGGGGTGGTGATTTAACCAATGAAAGAGTGCAATGAAACTAAATGGATAATTAGATTAGGGGTGGATAAGAGCCCTTGTCTGAATGCAGCTGTGCCTTTAAAACCTGTTATGGGGAAAAGGAGGGTAAACTACTGAATGTGATTGGATAGTGTCATGTTTAAATGTTGTTTTTTAGCTGCTGTGTATTGTCTGAAGAAGGGCGTGTTTTGCCTGAAAGCACTTACTTTTAATAAATATTTGATTCAACTGATTTCATTGTGTGCCTCTGCTGTCATGTCTTTAGCAATACATACATTTTTGGACCACTTAAGTCCCAATCCCTCCTAGCTACACACTCTAGGGACCTAAACCTTGTCACCTCAATAAACAGAACATGCCGGAGGGATACATTCCTGTCCCAGAGACTTCCCATACTCTGGAATAAACTACCTGTCTATATCAAACAAAGCTCCTCATTAGTACTCTTCAAGAAAAATCTTGATGATTGGATGGGAAATAGGAAATTCACCCCGGGGATCACTTCTGTGGCACTGCTCGACTGTGGGACAGAAAAATAATTTTCTTGGGTGGCAAAAGCCAGGGTACCTTTTCGGCTGGGCTTGTATAGGCCCTAGGGCCGATAGCCTAGTACCTACCTATGAACCTATGATTCCCTCCTCCCTGGCAGATTGAAAAAACTCATCTATTTGCCTCTTGAAACCGGGTGTAGGGTCCAGTACCATATGTACATAATACCTGTTATCTGACAATTGTCTCATAGCTTCAGAGATGTATAGAGACCAATCTTGTACCACAATGGCCCCCCTTTGTCTGCTGACAATATTACCAATTCCTTGTTAGCTGCCAGTTCTCGTATCATATCCATCACCTTGTTGGACACATTATTGTGTTGTGCACGAATATCTCTAAAGTTAAAATGTAGATCTCTGAGAATGGAGTTGTAAAACATAGACACACTGGGATGCATGGGTGGGATGAAGTTTGATTTGTGATACCTGAAACTGGAGTTAGGTTCTGAGTCAGCGGTTGTCTGAAAAATTAATTCCAAGTTAAGTAATCTACAAAAATCAGAGACATCTTTAGCAAATGTGTCTTCAGGAACAAAAAAACAGAGGCCTTTAGTCAATATTTTTACATGTGTAGGAGACAATTTAGTCAATGATATATTCAACACATTGTTTATTTCTGTACTATCAGCCTCAACAGATCTACCATGCTGTCCACACCTGTGTCCCCCCCCCCCCATTTATGCTTGACCCTAAAGGGGTGGAAGGGTTCCTCCTTTTAGATACTGGTGAGTCAGAGGTGTGTTGTGTATTGGACTCCAAAGTCATAGAGGATTCTTCCCCTGATTCGTCACAACTGGATGTATTTGATTTTTTGAGGATAGACTGGGGTCTTTACCTTTTCACTACCTTCCTATTAGAAGGGTCAAATCTGACATGTTTATTGGTTGAGAACGGATGCCCACCCTCGTAGTCACTGAGATCTCGGTGGAACTTACTCATTTTCTTATCTTTCAGTGTTTGCTCTGGGTTAGGAGATCCTGCCCTAATTTCTTTAGGTTGTTTTGGTAACACTCCTGCCCTTCAAATTTGACAATATCGTTACACATATTAGTGATCTCTAAAATGTTCATATCAATGATCCTATTGCGATACGAGGCCAAAATCTTAACAAATTCCATTGATGTCTTGTGCTGTGCCGCGGCCCATTGTTCTAGCAGGATAGGGTCTGCCTCAGAAACTAGAGGTTGTGTGCGGACTCCAAGCCCTCTAGGTGATATATATTTTGCTATATAAGCCTTAAAAAGTTTGGCATGCCACACATTGGCCCTTAATGTCCTCATACTTTTATTCAATTTGTGAAAAGCAGCCTCACATCTGTTTGTTGTCAAAAGTCGCCTCATTCCATTATGTTCACCCTGATTGGTGAGGCCAAAAGCTGCTAGGTCATCTCTATCAGATGAGAGGCCTTTCAATAAATCCGTAAGTTCCATACTGGATTGAATCAATACCAAAATATTATTAATCAAAAAAATATCTGAAGAATTATTTGACTAATATATGATAAGGAATGGCCAAAATGGGAACAATATCAAAGTATATATAGTGTTCAGTTGGATTATGAACAGTCAGTGCCAAGTCCTCAGTCAAATTATTCAGATATTCAACACCGCTTAACTACGTAAATCATGAGGACAAAAAGGCCCCTGCTGTCGTATATGATCAAAATGATACTGAGATTCATGAACAATAATAGTTCCTGTTCTGGGTTATTTCCCTTGCAAATACTTGCAGTACTATGTCCACATAAGATCATCAAAAACTTCCACAATCTGTCTAATAGAACAATATTAGCCCATGTAATAATAATTATGCAGTGCTGAGTTCCATAAATATTGTCCAATAAAGATCCAAAATTGCCACGCAGTAACATACAGTATAGTCAAAAATACTATCTAACCCATCTACTTGTTATGGAGATATTGAAAGGGCATCATATAATGTCTTAGGTTTTGCAAAAGCTCACATGTCACATAAATGAAATAGTGCCTACAGGCTTAAACCATATACATTAGTTATATGATGTGTGTAGGTTAACAAAACAATAGCTAGGTGATATAAAAAAGCTGGTCAAAATGACCACAACACTAGACAGGAATCATGGTCCCTAAGTAATGATTATATTCAGACTTCTATGTCCAATTACACTAAGAAAATGAGAAGTTCCGAGAATGTCCCTGCAAATAATCAACATGTAATAAAAATTTGAGGAAATCCCTGACTGGTCAAAGGTAAACTAACATCCCCAACTGGACCCTATAGTAATCCCCCAGATCAATAATTTGAATTACACATGCAACACGTCTACACAAGCCTGTGATTAATTGTAGCTGAGCTTGTCTCATATATTACTAAGCCTTCCTTATAAAGTAGAGTGTCAACACCCTCGAGACCCATAGATATTTAAATAAATCTATTCTAAACTGTGTCATAGCTAAAACACATATTATCCTAGGGTGTTTGTTGTCTGTACAATATGTGGTTTAATTCCTGAGGAATTTCTAAATTGTATCTCTTCTCTACACTAAGTAAAACATAAACAACTGTCCCTTAACCACACATCATAAATGACCAAGTTGATTGAAGGCATAAACCCCCGTATCCCTGTATATATATTAATTGCCAAGTTCCTATGGTTAGAGATAAACTAATATGCCCAAATCGACCCTTCAGTATTTCACGGGTCCATTGTACATAAAAATAGCATAGAACCTGTAGACAGGTAGTATTTGGCTTACTCGTCTACTCCCACACATCCGTTATTAAACAAAATGGCGCCCGTGATGACCAAGTTGGTTACCACGAAGCAAAAAAAAATATTTAAACACAGTGTTGTATCAAATATTCCCCGTTTAAACCATTCAAAGACCATAAAATGGTCTATAATATTTTCCGTGCTTTACAAACGTGCCCTGCAAACATAGAATAATCCTATTTATAAAGGAAAGATATACCTATAGTTATACAAGACAGAAAAATGCTCATGCATCCTAAAGAAATAGTCAGTGTTGTAAAAGTAATTGAATGTCCAACAGTATGCAAAGAGTCCACTAGACAAATAGTCCAATATAAAATTGCGCCAATGTTGATAATGTCCAGGTGATCCAGTGCGATAGGAATATCAAAAATGAATAAACATATCCAAAGAATGATATAAATCGAATGACTTTTTGTTTGACAACCATCAACCTCCATGCGGCTAATTCCCGTTATCTGTCACAATCCAGTTTTTAACGACACCGAAAAGGTAAACACCCAACAGCCAAAAAATGTCCCAGAGTCATAAACCAAAAATTCTTTGTACATCTGAAGTTAACCCAATGTATAATCACAGTACCTGATAGAGTCCAGTAAAAGCACGGGGATGGGCCGATGAGCTTGAAATCAGTAAGCGTATGTAAACACAATGCTTCCTCACCTCATCCCCTGATTAGGATGAACAAACAGCAGTCCGGTAATTCCCTGATGTTGAAAAAAGTATAAATGTGCTTGAAAGGAACAATAAAGATCTCTCCAGTTGGTATAACCAACTAAGCTAAGTCTTCCACCGACATAGAAGTCTCAACTCACCAAACGCCACTGACCAACAGCAGGGGAGGAACACAATGTCAAAATGAGCAAGCCCCTGCACGTATGGTAGCTGCAAGGCTCCAAAATCAAATCACAATCCAACAAAAACTGTAGAGCCAGCAAACAGTGACAAGCACAAAATAATTTATTAGGAAGACATTGAGCCAAAAATAAAGCAAGCAGACCAGTTTTGGCTGTCAAGCCTTCTTCAGTGCATTAAATTAAATGAGCATACAAGCAAATATATATATAGTATAGCACCACCTGACGTGAACTGGGGCAAATTGCATCCTTCATTAGAGATATTCATTCAAGCCTGGGGGAAACAGGGCACCCAATTTAATAATCCATTTTTTCTCCGTATTATTTAATAACTGATGCCATCCTGATTTATTTCTGTTTCTCTGTATTCTATCTATCACTGTAAATCTGAATGTGGCTTTTGGGTGTTTTTGTGTATATTTATAAAGAGCACTTGTACATGGCCTCCTGTAACTGTTCAGCCTTCTATCTGGGACAGACATCCAGGTGTGTCAAATTCAGAATATCAGAACACTTCAGTGATATTAGAACTGGTAAACAAACAAGTGCACTTTATAAACATACACAAAAACACCCCAAAGCCACATTCAGATTTACAGTGATTGATAGAGTACAGCGAAACAGAAATAACATCTCAGGATGGCATCAGTTATTAAATTATATGGAGAAAAATGGATTATTAAATTGGGTGCCCTGTTTCCCCCAGGCTTTTATGAATATCTCTAATGAAGGATGCAATTTACACCAGTTCACTTCAGGTGGTGCTATACTATATATATTTGCTTGTTTGCTCATTTAATTTAATACACTGAAGAAGGCTTGACAGCTGCTTGCTTTATTTTTGGCTCAATGTCTTCCTAATAAGTTATTGTCACTGTTTGCTGGCTCTACAGTTTTTGTTGGATTGTGATTTGATTTTGGAGCCTTGCATTTACCATACATGCAAGGGCTTGCTCTTTTTGACATTGCGTTCCTTCCCTGCTTTTGGTTGGTGGCGTGTGGTGAATTGAGACTTCTATGTCAGTGGAAGACTTAGCTTAGTTGGTTATACCAACTAGAGAGATCTTTATTGCTCCTTCCAAGCATATTTATACTTTTTCTACATCGGGGATTTACCAGCCTGTTGTTTGTTCATCCTAAACAGGGGACGAGGCAAGGAAGCATTGTGTTTACATATGCTTACTGATTTCAAGCTCCTCAGCCCATCCCCATGCTTTTACTGGCTCTATCAGGTACTGTAATTATACACTGGGTTAACTTCGGATGTGCAAAGAAGTTTTGGTTTATGACTTTGGGGCATTTTCTTGGCTGCTGGGTGTTTACCTTTTCGGTGTTGTTGGAAATTGGATTATGACAGTGGTAATCAGCTGCACAGAGGTTGATGGCTGTCAACTAAAAATCATTCGATTGTTATCATTCTTTGGATATGTTCATTTTTGATATTCCTATCGCACTGGATCACCTGGTCATTATCAACATTTGCGCAATTTTATATTGGACTATTTGTCTAGAGGACTCTTTGCATATTGTTGAACATTCAATTACTTTTACAACACTGACTATTTCTTTAGGATTCATGAGCATTGTTTAGTCTTGTATAACTATAGGTATGTATTTCCTTTATAAATAGGATTATTCTATGTATGCGGGGCACATTTGTAAAGTACGGAAATATTATAGACCATTTTATGGCCTTTGAATGGTTTAAACGGGGAATATTTGATACAACACTCTGTTTAAATATTTTTTTTGCTTCATGGTAACATCGCCTTGGTCATCACGGGCACCATTTTGTTTGATAACAGATGTGTGGGAGTAGACAAGGAAGCCAACTACTACTTGACTACAGGTTCTATGCTATTTTTATGTACAATGGACCTGTGAAATACTGAAGGGTCGATTTGGGCATGTTAGGTTATCTCTAACCATAGGAACTTGGTAATTAATATATACAGGGATACGGGGTTTATGCCTTTGATTCCCTTAGTCATTTATGATGTGTGGTTAAGGGACAGTTGTATATGTTTTATTTAGTGTAGAGAAGAAACACAATTTAGAAATTCCTTAGGAATTAAACCACATATTGTATGGACAACCAACACCCTAGGATAACATGTGTTTTGGCTATGACACAGTTTAGAATGGATTTATTTAAATATCTATGGGTTTCAAGGTGCTTTAATTACAGGTGTTGCCACTCTACTTCATAAGGAAGGCTTAGTAATATATGAGACAAGCTCAGTTACAATTGATCACAGGCTTGTGAAGACGTTTTGCTTGTGTAATTCAAATTATTGATCTGGGGGATTACTATAGGGTCCAGTTGGGGATGTTAGTTTACCTTTGACCAGTCAGGGATTTCCTCAAATTTTTATTACATGTTGATTATTTGCAGGGACATTCTCGGAACTTCTCATTTTCTAAGTGTCATTGGATATAGAAGTTTGAATATAATCATTACTTAGGGACTGTGATTCCTGTCTAGTGTTGTGGTCATTTTGACCAGCTTTTTTGTATCACCTAGCTATTGTTTTGGTAATCCTCACAGCTCATATAACTAATGTATATGGTTTAAGCCTGTAGACACTATTTCATTTATGTGACGTGAGCTTTTGCAAAACCTAAGATATTATATGGTGCCCTTTCAATATCTCCATAACAAGTAGATGAGTTGGATAGTATTTGTGACTATATTGTATGTTACTGCATGGCAATTTTGGATCTTTATTGGACAATATTTATGGAACTCAGCACTGCATACGTATTATTACAAGGGCTGATATTGTTCTGTTAGACAGATTGTGGAAGTTTTTGATGATCTTATGTGGACATAGCACTGCAAGCATTTACAAGGGGAAATAACCCGGCACAGGAGCTATTAATGTTCACGAATCTCAGTATCATTTTGATCATATACAACAGCAGGGGCCTTTTTGTCCTCATAATTTATGTAGTTAAGCGGTGTTGAATATCTGAATAATTTGACTGAGGACTTGACACTGACTGTTCATAATGCAATTGAACACTATATATACTTTGATATTGTTCCCATTTTGGCCATTCCTTATCATACATTAGTCAAGTAATTCTTCAAATATTTTTTTGATTAATAATATTTTGATGTTGATTCAATTCAGTATGGATCTTACAGATTTATTGAAAGGCCTCTCATCTGATAGAGATGACCTAGCGGCTTTTGGCTTCACCAATAAGGGTGAACATAATGGCAATGAAGCCACTTTGACAACAAACAGATGTGAGGTTGCTTTTCACAAATTGAATAAAAGTATGAGGACATTAAGGGCCAATGCGTGGCATGCCAAACTTTTTAAGGCTTATATAGCAAAAGATATATCACCTAGAGGGCTTAGAGTCGGCACACATCCTCTAGTTTCTGAGGTAGACCCTATCTTGCTAGAACAATGGTCCGCGGCACAGCACAAGACATCAATGGAATTTGTTAAGATTTTGGCCTCGTATAGCGATAGGGCCATTGATAAGAACATTTTAGAGATCACTGATATGTGTAACGATATTGTCAAATTTGAAGGGCAGGAGGTTACCAAAACAACCTAAAGAAAATAGGGCAGGATCTCCTAAACCCAGAGCAAACATTGAAAGATAAGAAAATGAGTAAGTTCCACCGAGATCTCACTGACTACGAGGGTGGGCATCTGTTCTCAAGCAATAAATATGTCAGATTTGACCCTTTTAATAGGAAGGTAGTGAAAAGGTAAAGACCCCAGTCTATCCTCAAAAAATCAAATACATCCAGTTGTGACGAATCAGGGGAAGAATCCTCTATGACTTTGGAGTCCAATACACAACACACCTCTGACTCACCAGTATCTAAAAGGAGGAACCATTCCACCCCCTTAGTGTCAAGCATAAATGGGGGGGACACAGGGGTGGACAGCATGGTGGATCTGTTGAGGCTGATAGTACAGAAATAAACAATGCGTTGAATATATCATCGACTGAATTGTCTCCTACACATGTAAAAATATTGAATAAGGGCCTCAACTTCATACCTGTTTTTTTTGTTCCTGAAGACACATTTGCTAAAGATGTCTCTGATTTTTGTAGATTACTTAACTTGAAATTATTTTTTCAGACAACCGCTGACTCAGAACCTAACTCCAGTTTCAGGTACCACAAATCAAACTTCATCCCACCCATGCATCCCAGTGTGTCTATGTTTTACAACTCCATTCTCAAAGATCTACATTTTAACTTTAGAGATATTCGTGCAAAACACAATAATGTGTCCAACAAGGAGATGGACATGATACGAGAAATGGCCGCTTACAAGGAATTGGTAATATTGTCAGCAGACAAAGGGGGAGCCATTGTGGTACAAGATTGGTATCTATACAACTCTGAAGCTATGAGACAATTGTCAGGTAACAGGTATAATACACATATGGTACTGGACCCTACATCCGGTTTCAAGAGGCAAATAGATGAGGTTTTGCAATCTGTCAGGGAGGAGGGAATCATAACAGACAATATTCTGTATCATCTTACAGTACCTGACCCTTGTAGTCAATATATATATTTTTTACCTAAAATCCATAAAAATCTACAAAACCCACCTGGCAGACCCATTGTCTCAGGCAGAGGCTCAATCACAGAACCACTATCCCAGTTCTTGAAATTACATCTCAAACCCTTGCTTAAATGTGTCAGAGCTAGAATTCAAGACACTACGATGTTCCTTCGGATTATATCAGACATGCAGTTAGAAACAGGGTGGTATATGTGTACTTTGGATGTTTCTGCATTATATATCAACATCCCTCATTGGGCAGGTTTAGATGCCTTAGAATATTGGTTAGTCAAGTCCGAATTATATCCACCAGGTTTCAATACACTTTTGCTCTGTTTGACTGAGCATGTATTAAACAAAAATGTTATGTATTACGGGAACAACTGTTATTTACAGACTAAAGGCACTGCATTGGAGGCCTGTTTGCTTCGATCTATGCCAATCTTTTTATGACTTATATCGAGAAACAAATTATTGATGATAGAGCCCATAATATATATATGGATGAGATTGACATATGGAGGAGATATCTGGATGATTGCTGGTTGGTATGGAGGTCTGATATTATATACCCCAAGGAGTTTGTCACATATTTGAATGAGAACAAATGGGGCTTGGGGCATTCAGTTTATGATTACATCTGACACCAATAAAATCACTTTTTTGGATGTACTAGTAACTAGGAATGCAGACCATACACTGACAACTGAGGTCTATCGGAAATACCCAGAGTACATCTCCTTGCTTCATGGGTCCAGCTTTCATCCTCCCCATATATGCAGAAGCATTCCAGAGTCGCAATTTTTATGCCTGAAGTGGATTTGTTCTGATGCTGAGACCTATTATACATAGGAGTCTGATTTGGTTAAAAGGTTCAGCGATCGAGGGTACAAGAAAGGGGACATCGCTCAAGGCAGATGTTGTGCTGCCAATCAAGATAGGGATACCCTACTCCAATACAGGGACAACAAACAAAGTAATAATTCCCAAATCAGATTGATGACCACTTATGAGAGAAACACGGATGTCCTCATCAACAGTGTCCGCAGACATTGGAATATCCTATTGGCTGATACTAAGCTTAGTACATTGTTAGAGGATACATGTCATTTCTCCTTTAGAAGAGGGAAGAACATTGAATCATTAGAAACTAGTGAATAGATTTGATAACAGCACTAAACAAATAACTTTGGAAGGTGGGCCCTTGCAGGGATGTTTTCCATGCGGACACTGCACCCATTGTAAGAATATGTCTAAGACGAAGAATTTACTAGTAAAAATATTGGACAAGTGTTCTGTATAAAGTTTTTTGCCACTTGCCAGTCTAAATGGGTGATTTACATGGCCTCCTGTAACTGTTTAGCCTTCTATGTGGGACAAACATCCAGGTGTGTCAAATTCAGAATATCAGAACACTTCAGTGATATTAGAACTGGTAAACAAGTGCGCTTTATAAACATACTCAGAAAACCCCCAAAGCCACATTCAGATTTACAGTGAGTGATAGAATACAGCGAAACAGAAATAACAACTCAGGATGGCATCAGTTATTAATTAATATGGAGAAAAAATGGATTATTAAATTGGGTGCCCTGTTTCCCCCAGGCTTTTATGAATATCTCTAATGAAGGATGCAATTTACACCAGTTCACTTCAGGTGGTTGTGGTATACTATATATATTTGCTTGTATGCTCATTTAATTTAATGCACTGAAGAAGGCTTGGCAGCCGAAACCGGTCTGCTTGCTTTATTTTTGGCTCAATGTCTTCCTAATAAATTATTTTGTGCTTGTCACTGTTTGCTGGCTCTACAGTTTTTGTTGGATTGTGATTTGATTTTGGAGCCTTGCAGCTACCATACATGCAGCTGCTCTTTTTGACAAATGTAAATTTCTCTCACTGTGGCATTCCCATCAGTAGTATATTTAGTAAAAAGGGTTAATGGGGGATTTCCTGCCCTTTGGTTACTTTTAAGTTTGGCATATGTTGACATGTTTTTTTTTTCTTTTTTCTTGTTACCCACTGTCAAGGCTTACTATAGGGCTGATACAGAATTAAGTGATGGAACACCTTCTTTCCTCAGTCTTACTCTAACTCACTACACAGTAATTAAACAAATATGGGCAAAGGATTTTAAAACAGGTAGTTGCACTTCCTCTGTTCTCACGGTTTTGTTTGTGTTGTGAATCACATATGGATAAAAGAGCCAGTTTTCAGCTACTTAAGTACCTTAATGGTTACAGCAGCTGGAATGGTAATTGGGAGGGTTTTGGGTTGGGAGGGTGGTCTAATGGTTAAGGTGTTTGCCTTGCAAACACAAGGTGCAGGGTTTGAATCTCACAAGGGGTAATTGGCTAGGCTTAAAATGGCTCGCAAGGGCAGTTAGCTTAGTACTAATCTATGAACCTATGAACCTATGGAGTCTGTGGTGAATGCACTTTTTAGTGCTGTGCTGATAGGCTTTTACCGTATCTTGTGCTTTCAAAAGTCCTAGTTCAGGAAGTCTTTTGATGCAAAGTTTCCTTTCTCCCTTTCTGATAATGCACGTATGTATGTATTTGCGTGTGTGTGTGTGTGTGTGTGTGTGTGTGTGTGTGCGCGTGTGACTGTGTGTGTATGCGTATCTCTTACTCCCTCTCTATATAAGAAAGGTGTACTCACTTTCAATGAAACACCCAAAAGTCGACATTCTAAACTTTGACCTCAAAATGTTGACAACATGAATGTCAACACACAACTACACATGTACCGATCAATAACCTAAATGCATGCAAAATCTAAATAAAAAAAAAAATTAAACAAAAAGTATTGTTTTATTACCCTTTGCTAATTATATATCTGCCAACTGTGAGATTTCACAGTCCCCAGGGAAAGAGTATATTCCCCAACCACAGGGGCTGTCCATTCTTGCTCATTTGTTGACCATTTGCATTGTCGACCAAAGTGTGTTGAAAATGTAGAGGATGATTTAAGCTCAAATCAACCAATGCTAGGGATCCCATGTATACATTTGAACACCCAGCAGTTGATTTATGCATTTCACCCTGCAAAGAAGGCTGTTTGTGATTTATTATTCCATTCTTGAGAGCTAAATGAATGGGATGCTGAGCTGTGGGAACAATAATCAGTGTGGTGGTGTCTGTAATGGCTTGAACTTTTAGAATGCCTGTTTGCACTGCTGTATTATTAAGCTCCATGGTTTTGACACATTGATGAATATTACAAGTTTACATTTTTTAACGGGTGTACTGGGTTTGTGTTTGTTTTTATGTGCTGTAAGGAGTGTCACTTGCGTTGCTTCTGGGTGACATATATTCTTATTCTGGCCTCATACCTAACTGTGTGGTGGAGGACTCAGAATCTCCTTGCCCTTGATTAGTTTTAAAGGGCTGTAGTCGTCAGCAAGATTAGCAATTTTCAGACTTTACACAGTGTACCCCTGTCACTCTTACAGCTGCTAGTTAATGCAGTGGAATAGGCAGGACCTGGTGTTCTTCATGGAATGTAGCCCTCATTTAGTCTCTGTAACCTTTCAGATTACTTTCTAGTTACTTTGTAGGTATGTTTTTTTAATACGAGTCTGAAACCTTGCTGTAACCATTTTCCGTAGTACTGTTTAGAACCACATGAGACAAATCCCTTGCTTTAGAAGTACATTTTTATTATTTGCTTTGATAGCAGGTGAACACTGTTGAATATTAGTACTTTTGGCAAGCTCCTAATCTCTACTTCTTAATCAGGCTTCTTGCAGATATCAGCAGCTTTTACCAGCTTTTCATGCTGAGACCTGCTGTAATGCTTAGGAAATGGTAATGAAGTGTCAGACAAAGTCTGAACTTGTTTTTGTCATGGCATCTGGTAAGTAGATATTTTCTTGTGGCTGGGATAATTGTTTAACTTTAATGTATTTGTTTATAAACCAAGACAATTTGCTGACCATAACTTATCAAAAACTTAGAAAATGAAGGGAAAAGTATAAAAGTGTATTAGTAATGGAGAAGTAAAGAAATAGAAACTGAAGTTATGGATTACCTGAGAAATGAAGGATTTAGTGTAGAAAACCCAACTTTGGTAGTGTCACAGCAAGGTGGAACAACGAGTCCCCAAAGGAGAAACAGGTGGAATGGGAAGCATCTGATCACTTGCCTCATGAAGAAACTCTGAAGCCCTCAGTAGGGTATCAGTGCAAAAGTTCAGTTGGAGTTGCACACCAAGGGAAGGAACAGGAAGCTGTGGCAACTCAGTGTGGGGAGTGATAGGCCAGTGAGTTTCCAAATGAAAGAGCAATGGATGATGCAGGATGCAGCTAAAGAGAATACAGTATGCCACAAGAATATGTTCTGGAACTTTCTGTAGAATGCCCACAGGAAATGGAGAACAAAGAATGTGCCCTCAATTTAGAAAAAATGATCTAATGGGAGAGCTGCTTAATTTAAAAGAGATGGATAGACATATTAAGATTGATAAAAGAAATAGATTACAGAAAATCAATAAGACCCAAAATGTTAGAAGTTTAATAAAACAAATTAACACGGTAATCAAGACTGTTCCTTGAAATTCGTGTGATATAACATAAGTTGTTGTTGTGTCTTTCGGCTTTTCCAGGTTTGGGGTCTGCACAACGGAACTCCGGTCCGCTAATGATTGGCAGTAGATTTTTACGTGCCGAGTTGCCAGCTCTGATGCACAACCTTCAACAAAGGTACGCCCATTCACGCATGTCTCCACACAGAGGACGCTCTAGCTGAGAATCGAACAGGACAATGTCTTACTGTGAGGCGACAGGTAGGATATATTACTGTGCAGCTGAATTAATAACAAATAAAGTCTTTTTTTTTTTTTCCAAAATCTCTTTATTTCAATTTTCTTTTTTCAAATAACAACAACAATACGGTAACTCAAAAACACAAATAAACAATACAAATACCTATCTAAAGAAAACAGACAACAATCTCGTTCCGAAAAAATTATACATACATATATATATATATATATATATATATATATATATATATATATATATATATATACATATACAATATATACACAAGAAATCACTACATCGCCAAGTAAAGTATGAGAATTCTTATGTTCATTTGGTCTCATAAGGGATAGTTAGAATGGGGATAGTCTATATATAAAGTAAAAATAGAAATGTAACCATTTATTTGTATGTTTAGGGAAAATATCTAGTTACACATATACTAAGAAAAGGGAGAATATGCAAGAAAGTCTGGTCATTTCTTATTTAAAGGTTAGCTTTTCATGACAATTTGTAGGCAAATTTTATTTGTCAAGAATTATATCTAGCAAGTAACCCCAATATTTTTGATAATTGCGTTTGTTTTTTTGTTTTTGAATAAAATACAAAAACACAGGGAACTAGGGAAGGGGATGGGAAGAAGTCAAATGCCATCATGGAAGAAGTGAACAGAGAAAACTAAAGCAATTAAGATAAGAAGTGTCACTTCACTTTTAGCAGAGGAGAGGAGAGGGAACAGATAAAAAAAACACTTAGAAAGACAGATGAGATAAAAGCAATGCACAGAAAAACGTCGAAGGTATGCAGATAAAAAATAAATGCAGATAACTACGAAGGAAAAAATAAGCAATTCCTTGATGACCTAAAATGTTTTATAGAGAACTGGGAAACAAAGCAAAAGGATAGAAATACCACCAACAAAAGAAGAAATAGG
Organism: Protopterus annectens; assembly: GCF_019279795.1. NCBI lineage: Eukaryota > Metazoa > Chordata > Ceratodontiformes > Protopteridae > Protopterus > Protopterus annectens. The sequence goes on from NC_056729.1 coordinate 1,603,828,424, forward strand.
CACATTCTGGAAAAATATCTATGGAGACCCTGTGGAACGTAACAAAGATACTGAATGGATAGAAGACGTAAAAGAAACAGAAGTTCAAATGTACAGGATATGAAATGGGATGAAGTAACAGCCAGAGAAATTGAAAAGAAATTAAGAAAAACTCCTAACTGGAAAACCCCAGGCCAGATACGATACTTAATTAACATCTTTACATGAAGATTTAGCCCTAAGAATTACTTATATGTGCATCCCCCAACAAACACTAACCTGGTTAAGAAAAGGAAAAATGATACTCCTCCTTAGGAGTGAACCTGCAAGCTATCTTAAAAACTGTAGACCAATAACTTACCTTCCAGAAGAAAAGTGAATCACTGCAACAGAGCAAAGGGGTTAAGAAAAGAAAGTCATGTAGAATGTAGGATCATTTGTTATTAAATAAATAAAGTTATTCTGGAGAACTGTAGAAAGGGGGAGAATCTAAGTATGGCATGGATTACAAGAAAAGTAATTGACAGCATCTCACATTCCTGGATATAGGTGTGGTTACATTGCTCAGTATTTGGGAATTGATGTGGAATCAACAATGAAACATGAAGAGATGTAAGCAAAACTCTGTGAGGAATAATTTAGAAGACTAAAATTAGTACTGAAAACAGCCCTGACATCTAGGAACAAGGTTCAAGCTATAAACCAATTTCTTCTTCCTGTTCTAACTTACAGTTTTGGGGCATTTGCTGGAAAACAAGAAAAATGCTTCATGCTTATCAAATAATATATAGAAGTCAGTGTATACCAAGATTATATGTTCCTCGTTCTGAAGGAAATATGGGCCTCCTTGAAACTGATTACACAGATTTGCATTCATAGTACAGCATAAATATCTGTTGATTTCACCAGATCCAAACATAGTGAAAGTTTTAAAACATGAGGAAAATAAATCTACGATGAAGTCCCTGAGCTTATGAACAACAGATCCAAGGTAGAGATGCTTGAGGTGGCATGAAGACCAAAACAGTGCTAAGAATATGTCCACATGTCATTATTGACTAAGACCAGCAGAATATGTGGACAGCTTCCCTTGTCTGTCAGATGTTATGTATTGAATGAGTACAGCTCAGAAGTGGATGCTAAAGCTTGAATTACCAGTGTTGCTTATATATTCCATTGCAACTTTTTGCTCAGTAGGGCCCCCCCTACTACAGTCAACATAAATGTCAAACTATACCTATATGTCAGTTGTGCCATCTGCCTTGCTGTCTGCTTCAGAGAAGTGGAAAGAAACGAGAAAGCATTACGTAACATCTATGCATATTCTACCATTGATGGCTAAGAGTAACTATGGATGGAATTTATAAATGTTACCACGAGAAGTACACCTCTCAGTAACCTTTATGAAGTCAGCAACAGCCCAACACGGTGCTGTTACACAAAACACTGTGTCAAGACTATCTCTGTGGTCACGATACATGCTAATTGGGCAGTCCAAGGGAGAAGCATATTGTGTAGCATTAACAAGACTGCTTTTCTCCTGTAGCAGTTTTTGGCTGTGTTTAGATATTATGGTAGAGATAAGTACATGATTGCTTAGTTGTAGGTAGGGTTGGGAGATGTGTGGGTGAACACATATGAGGGGTGCTGCATGTGTGATTGTGTGTTTATGTTTGTCTCTCTCTCTGCCTGGGAGGTAGCCTAACAGGATAGTGAGGAGGTGAGGTGTGTGTGTGTGTGTGTGAATGGGTGAATGTGGGAGTGAGATCAGATGAGTAGGAAGCTGTGTGTGTTGTGTTGTGTTTGTCTGTGCGAGTGTGGGGTGGCTGTCATACCTCTACACACCCTTAGACTAATGAGGATAGTTTGCAAAACTGAGTGGGGGGACTACTAGACTCCAGGGATGCTCACTGTGGAGTGCTGTAAAGACATATTAAATAAAAGATGCAGGAAACCACTAGACACCAAGAACTATTCATAACAAATAAACAAATACATAAAATAATTTAGAGGGGAGAAGGTATTTGAACTGGGCATGATTGATACAATAATCTTGTGCATTATCTCACCACACTAACTGATAAGTTAGAGCAGCAGGTGTTTTATTACAATGTATTGAGGATCTTGGGCATTGTGCAGTGCCTGCAGCATGTAGCACTGAACAAGGAAGGAGTGACAGGACACATTAGACATACCTCACAATCTTGTAAGCTTGTTCCCAAGCATGCACTTACTGATTGATATGAAATGCAAAATTTAATGCCTGCAGCATGTAGCACTGAACAAGGGAGGAGTGACAGGGCACATTAGACATACCTCACAATCTTGTAAGCTTGTTCCCAAGCATGCACTTACTGATGGATATGAAATGCAAAATGTAATGCCTGCAGCATGTAGCACTGAACAAGGGAGGAGTGACAGGACACATTAGACATACCTCACAATCTTGTAAGCTTGTTCCCAAGCATGCACTTACTGATGGATATGAAATGCAAAATGTAAATGTCTGGCATTAATCATTGAACTGTAACCATCTGTGAATTGCCAGGGGAGAGGAAAAGGACATCATGGATGATCTGACAGCAGGGCAGGTATGGGGTACATGGTGTGGGTGAGTGTGTGTTTTTTACTATGTGTCTGTGTCGGGTAGATTTACTCAGGGAGAGTGCCTCTGTGTTATGTACTGTCATTTGTTGGGGGATAACATTATTCAGAGACATGCAAATTAGTCTATAATGAGGTCTTTCCTCATTGTGGCTAATTTGTCTGAAAGTCAGAAAATGTTGCATCATGGTAACAGTACCTTTTTACTGCTGATCTTATGGTCCAAGTTACGGATATTAATGAATCTAATAATGAACTCATGGAATGATCTGGTTCGGGAAGCCTGGAAAAGGAAAAGGTTTTTGCTCATAATAGATCAGAATGTGTGGAGAAGACACAGTAAGTTAGCAATGAAGAAGGGTCCCATAAAATGGCAGGATTGCCGGATGGAGATTCTGAAAGATACTGTGTAGCATATTTACAGAGGACTTGAGAGAAAAAGAAATGCTTGAAGTTGTGCACAAGCTGTAACAATGAAGTGGCAGCAGTGGAGAAGCCTTGTCACCCAATGTGGTAACAGTAGTGGGAGGATTTAAGCCTAAGGCAGCTCTTGTTGTTTACATTGTATAATAAGGATCACACCTTGGACTATTTTTTTCAGAGCTCCAAGAAATGCTGCAAAGAAATTCTGTGTGAATAACTAATATTAACTCAAAATTTCAAGGATGTAAGACAATTTGATATCATGCCATATTAGTGGCACAGCAGTTAGAATACTTGTCTTTGGTACAGAAGGCTGTTGGGTCTATTCTCACACCAGGTAGAAGGATTGCTGTTGTACCTTAGATGGGATGTTAAACTGATGCTCCATCTGCCTCGAGTTATTGGTAGTTCAGATTGATGGAAAAGATCCCATGGCACCTATCAAAAATGGAATAGGGGAAGTTCCCTGATACACCGGCCAAATTTCCCGTAGAAGTATAAATGTCATTATGGGTCTGTGCTGAAAAGCAGCTACTAACCTAGTGGAGCTAACCCAATCAACAAAGGATAAATAAATAACTGTATTTGAGAGTGGACTAACTATGGTGTTATGTAAGTAAGGTTGGGAAACCCTTATTTTATTCAGAAAAGTTGTGATAGTGCCATAAAGGGGTGGGGAGAAAGAAACCTGGCCATGCTCATCTCATAACCAGTGTACTACGCATTAAACAAATAATATTATTTTGAGTAATATATGTTTATACTTTTCATCACATTTTTTTAAGAAGGCAGTGACTGATGAATTGTGCCACATGTGTACATTCTCCATGTTAAAAAAAATAATGTTGCAACCCATACCATCAAAGACAATGTTATTGTTTTTCTTTTGGCTTTTCCCGGTTAGGGGTCGCCACAGTGGAACTCCTGTCCGCTAATGATTGGCAGTCTATTTTTACGGTGCCGAGGTGCCAGCCCGATGCTCAGCATTCACGCATGCCTTTCGAACGCCACTCGACCGCAGGGAGGACATGCAGACTCCACACAGAAGATGCTCCAGCCGAGAATCGAACGGGAGAACCTCTTGCTGTGAGGCTGGCTTTTTGTGTTTTACCTCCACAGTAATGAGGTGACTGTAATAGTTTTGTAACCTTTGCTGTCTACGTGCCAACCTTTATACAAGTAAAACAAATGTGAATTTTTGGGGGCAGTAAAGGTAAACAAAGTATAAAAAGAAAAGGTTTTAATAATAGTGTGTAGCTAGTAGTTTAGAAAAAAGTAACATGCATCATTCCTTGAAAACGATGGAGAGTCAAAGACTGTAAGTGTAGCGACAGCAGAGAAACAAATCATGCTCCACAAACTGCCAAAGACCTCTGCATTAAAAGCTTATTTATAGCTGGTTAAAATGAAAGGTTATAAGTATCGGGTCTCCTTTTCCCCAATATTTAAAGATGAACCCCCACTTGCACTGGTAACCTCTTTGTAAGTCCCAGCACTGCTCATACTTGTGTCTTCTTGTACATAACCCACACCATCTGTAACAATGTTTGCAGGACTTTGACCCATCACAGGACTAGTCAAGTCAGCTGTCTACGGGCCATGTCATATGCTTCCTCAGAGCCTAGGAATGCTCAGCTGGACTCTTTCCTCATTGCTAGCTTTTCAGATGTCTTTCTCACTGCAAACATTGAGTCAGTTCTGATGCATCCTGATCTGAATCCAAAATGTTCATCTCCCATCTTATTTCCTGCTATTCTGAACATTTGTTTATCAAAGACCCTCTCAAGCACTTTCCTGTAATGTGACCATAGTTTGATACCTTTCTTCTGCTCACAGTTGTGAATGTCCCCTTTGCTCTGTACATAGGCACAAGAATGCTTATTCTCCAGTCATATGGGATATACCTTTCTTTCCATACTTCTGTGAGTACACACAGGAGTCATTTTCCCCCCTAAGTCACCCAATGTTTGATCATATCTGCTGTGACCTCATCTGGGCCTGCTGCCTTCCCTGCCCTCACTTTCCTTAGTGCTGTTCTTACTTGCTTTCGGGTGGTTTGTTCTTCCTGATTCCTTTTCGGCTGTATATAGAGCAGTAAGGACATCTCACGTGGAGTTTTCATCATTCATGTTTTGCTGGAAGTGCTCCTTCCTTCTGCCTTTGGCGCCTGTGTGCTGATGAGTGGCTTGTTGCTGGCATCCCTTCTGAACTGTGTCCTTTTACTGTTTTCTGTACTCCTTCCTTCTGCCTTTGGTGCCTGTGTGCTGATGAGTGGCTTGTTGCTGGCATCCCTTATGAACTGTGTCCTTTTACTGTTTTCTGTACTCCTTCCTTCTGCCTTTGGCGCCTGTGTGCCGATGAGTGGCTTGTTGCTGGCATCCCTTATGAACTGTGTCCTTTTACTGTTTTCTTTATCCTTTTGTCTTTGCCTTGCAACCTGATAAGAGTTTCTTTGAGCCATCTACTAAGAAACTTTTTAGTAGCTGGTAGACTGCTACTAATGCCTTGTTCTTTGCTCTTGCAACTGCTATCTTAGGATCTTTGTTAGTTAATCGATATTCCTTTGCAGCCTGGTCCATCTTTTCTTTTGTTCACCTTATCCTAAACTCCTTTCTTTTGATAACTTTTTTACAGTACACCACCAGCTTTCCTTATGTACCATATTTCCATACCTGGCTCGGCCACATACCTGTTCTACAATCTTCACACAAGTTGTTTTGAGGTCCTGCCATTCTTTTTCAACTCCATTTCCTCTTCCTCATGAGGTGCTAGAGCCCTTAATGTTTCCTTGCACCTGTACTTTTTCTTCAGTCAACTTCCAGTTTGGCTGCGTTTTTCCATTAAACCTTGAGTGAGACCACATCTCAACTGAAAGCATAGATGCAGACATATTTTTCTTTTCTTTATTTGTCTTTTAATTAAAATCATGATCACTGCTGTAAGTAAGACACTTCAGACACCGGTAATAATGAGCACCTCCTTTAATTTACAAACAGAACTTCATCAGATAAAATTTTCTTACAAATTTCCCCTTTTATCACAACCATCTTCCAATCACATTGCAACTTTAATTAAAAATTGTTTAAAGAACCCTTTAAAATTAGTATGTGTTACACTGTGGTATCTTCATGAACGTGCTTCAAATTCAAGAATTAAAACAGATGGAAATCATAATGCAAACTATGTAACCAGCTAAAAACGAAAATAAAGAAGTGTATGTATTACTTATACATATGTCCTTAAAATGTGAATGTCAAACTAACATTTATATTCTGTCTGCCTTTAAAGAAAGTAGACTACTGATAGATATTCTATCATCGATTCCTGGAAATTGTGTAGCATTTAACTGTACCTGCCAAAAAGTTTCCCTATATTCCAGGTACGAAGACTAATTTCCACCCCTAATATTAACTTCCACCTTTTCCAGGATACAAAATACAAACTTTTTAAAGTTGGGGCGATTTGTACTATGCCTGTAAACTGCGTAAGTCTTATCCTTCTTTCTAATGCCATATATATGTTGACAGATTCTCCTTTTCAGTCAATTCTCCATTTTTCCTATATAAAATGCAGATAAGTAATACTTTAGAAAATAACTCTTGTAAGATAGGAAAAATGAAAAAAAATGTATGCAGAGAGTGTAGATCTATAAACGAGACTACCAACATTGTTTTAGGGAACTGTAATAGGGTGCTGCCTATACACGGTAACTACAGTTGTAACACGAGAGGTGTAATTTATGCAGCAACTTGTGTGACTTATGCCCTGTATTCTTTTAGTGAGGAACCTCTGTGGACATTCCAGTTGTTGGATATGCCTGGTTAGGTACATTCCAAAGGGGGCATTCTACTCAGTGATAGGTCTGATAAATGCCGAGTACAGTGGAACAATGACTTATTGGACTGGATCTCATACCTTTGTTTATTTATAAGTTGCATAAATTTCCTCACTACTGTAGGTATGAGATGTTCAAAGGCTAAATTATTGCATATGTGTATCCCCAAATCCCTGAATACTGGGTCAGCTGTTAGTGGTGTGTTTTCAATATGATAGTTGCCAGGGGTGGATGACTTCCCAAAGGATACTATTATGCATTTCTTGGCATTTCGTTTTAGTCCATGTCTCTGGCACCAGGTGTTTGTCTGTGTCAGCTCTTCCTGGGGAACATTTGTGTTGCTGGGCAATTCAATGGCAGCTCTTAATTTGCAGTCATCTGCAAATTTAGTCAGACAGAGGCCACTGATATTGGCCTTGACTTCAGAGAAGTAAGTGCCAAAAAGGAGCGATCCCAGGACTGATCCCTGAGGTACTAATGCACTTTGATTGGCCTTTTGTATAGGCCGACTCCCTAGTTCTAACTTCTTGGGTATGTCTGTGAGCCAGCTGGCTATCCACCACTGGGTTACATAAGGGTATGTACCTAACTTCTTAAGTTTGTACACAATGCCCAAGTGAGGGATTGTGTCAAATACCTTGGACAGGTCAAGGTAGGCAGTGTGAACCATTTTGCCCTCATCCATTTCTTTAGTGACCTTGTCAAAGAAGTCCACCAGGCTGAGTTAGCACTTGAAGAAACCAAATTGGGTTGGCTTCAATGTCTGGAGGTTTCCTGTGTCATTATTGATCATGCCCATGATAATTCTCTCTATGCCTTTGCATATGAGACTAGTGAGGCCATCAGTTTGTAATTTCCAGGGTTTGTGGATGGCCCATATTTCTGCAGAGGGATGACTGTTTCTATTCTCCATTCATGAAGCATGAAGCCTGTTTGGAGGCTACAGTTAAATAGCAATTCCAGAGAGCCTACTAGATCATGTTTCTTGCTATTTAGAAGGCATCATGGGATATTGTCTGGGCCCCTTTGATTCAGTGTTCTTATAGATACGATCATAGGTTCATAGGTGTTTACTAGGCTAATGACCACAGGGGCCATTTTAAGCCTAGTCATGCATCCCAAATCTCTGACAAGTTCTGGTACCATTGATAAGTGCAAGCAGGAGCCTGGAAGATGAACCATTTACAGATTGCCTATGTCAATTAGAGACATAGGTGCCAAACCAAGGATGCATTTCGTGTTCCCATCCACTTGTTCAAGTTACACTGGAATTGGGTTAGGGAGGAACTCTTTCACATGGATGGGGAGCCTGTTACAGAGATGGGGTAGTCTTTCGGATATGTATCTGTCTTTCCAGCAGGTCCTATTTATATCATAGGCAAGGTTTAAGTCTTTAGAACTGGTAATTCTGGTGCTGTTTATTTTGTGGATATGCAGGAGGTCCATCAGAGTGGGGTCTGACAATGCCCTGTATGCCAGGCATAGACATCTCCTGAACAAGCTGTAGGAGACAGAATATAGGGCTGGAGCCTTGAAGCGGTCTGCATAGGACATTTTACTTATGCCCTGTATTTGTTTAGTGAGGCACCTCTGTGGACATTCCATTTGTTGGATATGTCTGGTTAGGTACATACCAAAGAGGGCATTGTACTCAATGATAGGTCTGACGAATGCTGAATACAGTGGAAAAATGACTTCCTTGGACCTAGAATGCCATACCTTTATTTATAAGTTGTGAAATATAGAATTATTTCCTCACTACTGTAGACGCATGATGGTCAAAGACTAGATTACTGTCTATGTGTGTCTCCAAGTCCTGGACTAATGGGTCAGCTCTAAGGAGTTTGTTGTCAGTATGATAGTTACCAGGGGCAGATGACTTCCCAAAAGATGCTATTATGCATTTCTTGGCATTTAGTTTTAATCTGTGGCTCTGACACAAGTTCTTTGTCTGTGTCAGCCCTTCCTGGAGAACATTTGTGTCAGTGTGAGATTCAATGACGGCTCCTAATTTGCAATCATCTGCAAATTTAGTCAGTCAGAGGCCATTGACACTGGCCTTGACTTCAGAGAAGTAAATGCCAAAAAGGAGTGGTCCAAGTACTGATCCCTGAGGGACTCCATTTGTGAATGACCTCTTTTTGTAGAGGTGGACTCCCCAGTTCTAACTTCCTGGGTCCTGTCTGTGAGCCAGCTGTCTATCCACTGGGTGACATGAGGATTTGTAACTAACATCGAGAGTTTGTCGACAATGCCTGAGTGAGGTATCATGTCAAATGCCTTAGCTAGGTCAAGGTAGTCAGTGTGAACCATTTTGCCCTTGTCCATTGCTTTGGTGACCTTCTCAAAAAAGTCCACCAGGCTGAGAAGGCATGACCTGCCCTTGATGAAACCAAAGTGGGTTGGGTCCAGTGTCTGGAAGTTTACTGTATCATGATAATTCTTCCCTTGGCTTTACACATAAGACTAGTGAGACTTTTGGGTATGTAGTTTCCATGGTCTTAGCCTTAGAGACAACATTAAGGACCTGTTCCCTAGTGATAGCAAGGGGAATTATATTTGATGATATTTCCTGAGGAAGGTTGATGGGGAGAGAGGGGTATAGTTGGAGTTGAATTTATTGGTCAGTAGGTTTGCTATATCTTCTGGCTCAGTATAGGTGGCTCCATTTACAATAAGCTCTGCACACAATTGTGTATTGTCTTTGAGGTTGTGTACATAACTAAATAATGCCTTGTGGTTATCCTTAGCCTGGGAGGTCAAATTTACCTCAAATTTGGCTTTAGTAGACTTTATTTGTCCTTTGAGTTGTTTGCTTAGTTTGATGAAAGTACTTTTATCCTGCTGGATGCTGCACTTCCTAATTTTTGCCATAATTTTCTTCTTCTGTTATACATCCTATTGATGTTGTGATTACACCAGGGTGGCTTGTTTTTTGAGTTAGTTCTGTACTTCTTCCTGGTAGGTACAGATGCCTCTCTGCAGCTATTAACATACTTGTATAGGGTTTCTGTGAACAATTTTGTATATGCAGCAGTGTTCTCATGGTTTATGGGGGGCTTAAAATTTTGTCAGTGGTTCCTGAGTATTCCAAGGTTAGCTGGGATTCCAGGTTTTATTTTTACTTTAAAGTGGAACATTTTGTGGTCGGACCTTACCAGAGAAGACATTACACTAGGGAGATGTGCAACACTTTCCTATATTAGTGAGGACCAGATCCAGTAGGTACTCTTTGTTGGTGTATTGACAATCCGGTCCAGGGAGTTTGTGTTTACAAACTCCAGTAATCTCTGTGCCTGTACTTTTGGTGTCATATATGATTCCCCGTTAATAGTGGGGTAATTAAAGTCACCCATGAATATAGTATTGATTTGGATGGCGAATGCTTCCAATAAGTTTAAATACATGGTATGTGTTTCCTGGGTCATAGAGGGGGACCTATAGCTTGCAAGGAAGTGATATTGAATATTTCCTATGGTGATTTGAATGTGGAGAAGGTCAAGTGCATTGTCCTATTTGACCAGCCTTGAGGTATATTTATTTTTGATGTAAATCGAGGCACATCCACCCTTACTCCTGTCTGTGTAGTACCTGATCTAAATGTATGGAAGGCATTATAACCTTGCACTGTTGGTGTGCTGTCCGTGGCTTTAAACTATATCTCACTGACCATGCAGACATCAGCATTCTCTAAGGTGAAGAAAGCTTCTAAGGAGTGGAGTTTTTTTGTTTAGACTCCTAGCATTGAGCTGTAACACCTTTAGTTTTTCTTTGGTTTAGATTTGTTATGTGATCCCCCCACCAATGTTGCAGGCTCTGCTTATTAGTCTAAGGGATGTATGCAAGTATGACAGCCACCTCAACCCCCCCCCCCACACACACACACACAATCATTCAGTGCATACACTTTCATTCAGAGCACATGCACACACACACACACACACACACACACACACACACGTGCGCGCACACACACACACACACACACACACACACACACACACACACACACACACACGCGCGCATGCACACACACACACACACACACACACACACACACACACACACACACACACACACACACACGTGCCCCTTGACTCACATTCATTCAGCACACATGCATGTGCACACCCACTCAGCACACCCACACACATGCGCACGCACCCCCCCACACACAAAACAGCCCCTCCCCACCCAATGTTACATGCACACACACGCGCACACACACACACACACACACACACACACACACACACACACACGCACTCTGTCTCACACATGCAGCCCCTCGTGTATACTCTTGCACACATAACACCTTAACACCATGTTACTACCAAACTCCCAGTACTTACCTCTTTTGTGGTAGATGAACGTGCCTTTTGGGACATGTTTATTACTATGAGTAACCAGCAACAGCCATGCTACTTTACGCAGCTGAGCATTTCTCTGAAACACTCAGCTGCATAATTGCCTTATTCCACTCTCCTGGACAGCCCTAGCATGGCTCCAGAGACAAGGCATTGTGATGCTGCACGTCTTTATGCAAAAACACTGCAGCAGGACTGTCTCTGTATTCCAGAAAATACCAAGAGGTGTACTCCTCATAGGCTCATAGGTAGGTACTAGGCTATTGGCCCTAGGACCTATATAAGCATAGCCAAAAAGGTACCCTGGCTTTCACCACCCAAGAAAATTATTTACCTGTGCCCCTGTTGAGCAGAGCCACAGAAGTGATTCCCGGGGTGAATTTTCTATTTTCCATCCAATCATATAGGTTCATAGGTTTTTGCCTTACAGTCATATACATTCCTATTACAGGAAATAAAAATGCTCAATTACCAAAAAGCAAGAAATGGCTACAACAGTAAAGGAATGTAAATCAGATGAAACCTACCTCCATAACTTGTGCCCTAAGTTCTTTGCAGCCACTTGGCCAAGAACCACTGTGTTAACTCAACCAACAAGCCAATGAGATTACCCATACCATCTCCAGTGTGAGCAGAAGTAGGCACCAAGGACACAAAGGTACGTGGATCCTTGTCGTCACAGAAAAGAGCAGCATGCAAACCCTGTTGGGCAAATTCCATACCTTTTATGAATTCAGCTCGTGGCTTGTGATTCGTAGCAACTCCTTATATATTAGAGCAGGTAGGTGGATAAAAACTCTTTTTCCACAGTTCTGCCTGGGATGGCTAATAATAGTGAGCAGTGAGACAGAGCAATGATTGCATGGTGCAGTACATGAATAAGATTTAGGAATGAAGAAAATAAATTGCCCTGGTTACTTCTTAAAACAAGAAGAGGATCGTAACATTCTTTCTAGAAATTTGCATCTATAAAAACCCAAAGAGTGTTTTAAAAAGATTCACATGTACAACATGGTTTCATTACATCTTGTCAAGATGGAACTGTCAAACTTTCCTCCAAATGAAAGATGTCAGTCACTATTTCAAGTAAATTATTAATTTATTTATTTATGTTGTGTTTATACTGTGTAATGGAGTCAAAAACCCCACTATACCCTTGTGTGGTTACTTACTTACATTTATTACCTCTGTGGTTCTACAAATGTGAATACAACTAATAAAACAAATCAGCCTGCACCAAGTCAAACACTTGCAGCAGTTGAAGAAAAAATCTTTGACATTTTTATTTATTTCATTTTATTTAGTATTTTTAACCGAGGCAGAGCACTGATCCAAAAGGACTTTTTCAGACTTTACCCAGGAGCATTCTTTCGTAAAGTAACTTGTTCAAAGTCACACAGTTAGACGAATGGAGGGTGAGGGCATCAATCCATGGACCACAGGAAGCAGCTTTTTAGCAATTTATAGCCTTAATCCTCTGTGGCAACTGACAGACAAGATGCTGTAAAGTGACTTTTGACTAAAGTAGGCCTAAAGGAAGGTGTGCAACAATTAACTGTGTGTGTGTGTGTGTGTGTGTGTGTGTGTGTGTGTGTGTGTGTGTGTGTGTGTGTGTGTGTGTGTGTGTGTGTGTGCACGCATTTGCTGGGAGGTGATTGCGCAGCTGCAGTGCATGTTGGAGCACCAGCAAGGTTAGGCCTAACAACACACTGTTTGATTCAGAGACATGGTAATCAGCCTCTGAATCCTTGGGATAATGTGTGTGTGGGTGTTGCCATTTCATATCGCTCAACTTCCTAGCACTAAAAATCTGGACAAAGTATGACAGAACGGTGGGACAAATGCCCCAAAATAGGGACAAATTTTAAATATTGCTCTTATAAATTTAGAAAGTTGCCAGAGTAACAGGATTTGTCTTAGCATGCATTTTGCTGAAGGATATGAAGTGTTAAACACAAATGTATGTCATTATTTAGTGACTACTGTCTTCAGGTCATCCTAGTGATTTGCCAGAAAATCACAAATTTTATGAGGAACAGACCAAAAATATGAGGTAAAAATCTGGATATTCTGCGAAATTCTGGACAGTTCAGACAGTTGAGAGATATGTTCCACTTATATGTGCGTACGTATGTATGTGTTTGTGAGCATGTGTGCATATTTGTGTGTTTGTGTTATGCCCATTGCAGTATCAGAGATCGTTTGCATTTATCTGTATCACTGTACACAGAAACACACACATTCATATATGTGTGTGTGTGTGTGTGTGTGTGTGTGTGTGTGTGTGTAGATTTACGTGTATTATTCTGCCCGTTGCAGTTATATAAGAAATACAGTCTTGTTAGACAAACAATGTAGTGGAATCTGCATGGGAAGTGGGTGGTTCAGTCAGTCTTAAAAAGTACATTTCAGGGAATCCAACCACTACTACTGCTTACGTTAACTTCCTCTAATTCATGTCCTCGTTATGTTTCATTATTCCCATGTGGTGTATAGAAATGTAGTTTATGTGAGAAATGACTTTGCTTTATTTTTCATTAGTTCAAATGTTTTAAAGTCATTTTAAAGCTGCTGTTCCCTTAACTGGGATGGTACCTTGCGTGGCTGTTCTACAAAATGGAAACTTTCCTCCAAGAGTCATAATGCTGTTCTGAAAAAAAAAAAACTATTACTGTGAATTCAATGACCTCCGCAGTCATGCACATGTTCCTGTTATGTCTGGCTCAGTCTTCTGTATGCATTCTTGCTGTGTATCCTTAAAGGACACGTTTGTTTCTCAAACAAGGAAATACTGTAGTGCACTGTTTTAAGTTACCGGCTGTATCTCACACAGTAAATGTGTGTGTGTGTGTGTGTGTGTGTGTGTGTGTGTGTGTGTGTGTGTGTGTGTGTGTGTGTGTGTGTGTGTGTGTTTGTTTGCATGTGTGTGCAGGTGCATGTATGTGTCTGTGTGGTTTTGTGATTCTCTAATGTTTAGCCAACATTCTTACTACAGCAAAATATATGCAGAGCAGCACAGTAGATGTATCTAGTAAACAATGACATATGCTTTGTATTATGAACTAATATGCATATGCAACACAATCAGCTACTTATATTCTTGCTTATTTACTTAACTACTAATGTACATAAATATTACTCAGTAAGCAGGGGCAGACGTTATGTCTTTCATTTCTAACCATAGTTAGTCTAGCATTCAGCTATGAACCTATGCCATCTGACCACTGTTTGTGGAGTTGGTACATTCTTCCCATCTGACCACTGTTTGTGAAGTTGGTACATTCTTCTCATATCCTCCTTCTTCACATACTTTGGTTTTCTCCTCAAAATGTAATGTTAATTGGCTACTCTTTACTGTCAGTTTATATTGTATTTACCCATGCTTTTGTGACTATATAGGGTTAGAACTTTGGTCAGGACAGTGGGGAACTTCCCCTACTAGTTTTGAAAAGTGCTGTGGAATATGAAGTAAAAAGTTATTGATCAGAACTGAAATATTTTAATTATAATGAAGGTCTGTATCAGCTCATTTTCATATCATTAAAAAATCATAGCCAGACGCATGCTTTCTTTGTGACATGGGAAAAAGCTGTTTAACACATTCTAAGTAATCAGCTTATCAGCTAAATTCACTGCAGAATGTTTTTTAAAGCGGCATTTTGAAACTTCCACTGTGAACTCTCCATTCACATCAAGCAGAGCACCTCACTATCCTTCTTCAAAAAAAAATCTTGACGAGTGGATGAGTAATTGGAAATTCACCCCGGGGTTCACTTCAACGGCCTTGCTCGATAGGGGCACAGGGAACTAATGTCTGGCAGCGAGATACCTGGTAATATTCTTGGGATAGGCTTATAGAGACTCCAGCGCTGTTAGGCTAGTACACACCTATGTACCTATGGAGTAGACAGGTGTGTAGTAACATGTATTTATTTATTTATTGCTTTACATTTAAACATAATGTAAACATGAATTGCATATACGAAGACATAGTAAGGAAGAAGCACAGTGCATGCTAGCTCAGTGCCAGACAGATGTAAAGCCCTGACACAGATGATCCAGGATTATTTAAGATCTAGTATGCTGGAGATTCCATTCGGGGGGAGTTGGACTAAGCCTGTCCAGGTTGATTGTCCTTTAGGATTGGGATGACCCATTCCATTGCACTGCACTGCTAGGATCTAGAATTGAGCAAGTGTCATAGCAGGCAATAAGGAGTGCCTTAGATATGTATACCCACCAAGCAGTGCATCTGCAAATGGTAGCTATGATTAGACACGTGTAGGGAGTGTATGTGTCAGTGGGTCAGCCTTAAGCAGTGTAGTGTCAGATTGTTGCATGGAACTGGAGGTTAGGCCAGCTAAAAATTTGTCATTGTTGCATGGACAATGACTGCTGCTGATGGAAGAAGCCTCAGGAAACACAGGAGAGCTGACGGGTGCAATGTGAAACATTCAAATAGAAGTGGAAAGAAAATTGTAGTGTACAGAAGCAAAGTAAATAAGCTAGCTTTGTACATTGTGTACACGTCATGTGTTATTTCTAGTACATTGACAGTCATCTTTGAATCTATACCTTTACAGTGAGTAGGGTAAAGAAGTACAACAGAAATGTTTTGCCTTAAAATGAGACATTGAATAGTAGACGGCACAGCAATATAGCAATGAACAGGAAGGAAAGGAAGAATGTGTTTACCACTGCAGCCATAAACTGAACAGAGAGAAAGGGGAACTAAATTTGGAGAGTTAATGAGACAGAGAAGGGTAATATATTGGACAATATATGGTACAGAGTTATAGATGAGGTAATATATAGAGTAATAGATAATATACAGGGTAATGTACAGATAATATACAGATACTGTACAGGGTAATATAAAGGGTAATATGTAGGGTAATATGCAGCTAATATGCAGGTAATATAGAGGGTAATATAAGGGGTAATATATGTGGTAATTACAAGTAGTATAAGGATAATAGGGTAATATACTGGGTAATGTATGGGATAATGTATGTGGTAAATACAAGTACTATACAGGGAAGTATATGAGGTAATATACAGGTAATATATGGGATATTATAGAGATTATATATGGGCAATATACAAATAATATACAGGGTAATGTAGAGATAATATACAGGTAATATAGAGGGTAATATAAGGGGTAATATAGGTAGTAATTACAAGTAATATAAGTGTAATAGGCTAATATACTGGGTAATATATGGGGCATTACTGGGTAATATATGGGGTAATGTATGTGGTAAATACAAGTAATATACAGGGAAATATATGAGGTAATATACAGGTAATAGATGGGGTATTATAGAGGTTATATATGGGCAATATACAGATAATGTACAGGGTAATGTAGAAAGAATATACAGGTACTGTAGAGGGTAATATAATGTGTAATATATGTGGTAATTACAAGTAATATAAGGGTAATATGGTAATATAATGGGTAATATATGGGGTAAATACAAGTAATATATGGGGTATTATAGAGGTTATATATGGGCAGTATACAAATAATATGCAGGGTAATGTAGAGATAATATATAGGTAATATAGAGGGTAATGTAGAAAGAATATACAGGTACTATAGAGTGTAATATAATGGGTAATATATGTGGTAATTACAAGTAATATAAGGGTAATATGGTAATATAATGGGTAATATATGGGGTAAATACAAGTAATATATGGGGTATTATAGAGGTTATATATGGGCAGTATACAAATAATATGCAGGGTAATGTAGAGATAATATACAGGTAATATAGAGGGTAATGTACAGTAGATTCATAGATTAGTACTAAGCTAACAGCCCTTGGGAGCCATTTTAAGCCTAGCTAATTGTCCCTTGTGAGACTCAAACTTTGCACCTTGTGTTGGCAAGGCAAACACCTTAACCATTAGGCCACCCTCCCAACCCCCTGTATGGAGATACTGAGTAAAGTAAAAAGCAGTAAACAGAGAACGTTTCCTGTGATACTGAGAATTGCAAAGTGGAAATGGTAGCAGTGGGAGTAATAAATAGGATAGGAATTAGTGAACATTTGGAGTAAAGTAAGAGAAGAAAGTAGAGTGGAAAAATAAAAGTACTTCAGAAGTATAGTTATGACTTGTAAATGTAAAGGGACATAGGTGCATTCTTATCAGTTGCAAGTGCTTTGAGACTACAGCTGGTGTGTGACTGCATTGCATTTTGGACTGGAATTCTTTATTTAAGGTTTGCATACTTTCACTTTTGTATTTTTGCTCTTATGTGATAGCATGTTTTATTTTAGATTTTGTTTTACCTTAAAAGTCATTTTTTCTTCGAGTTTTAAATAGTCTTGACCAGTGTCTGTTAGAAAAAAAAAATATTTTATGTTCACTTTCTTATTTAGCTGCATTCATTGTTAGCTGTATGTGCTGTGAGACTACTGCTGATGTGTGACTGCAGTGGCCTGAGAGTACTGCTGATGTGTGACTGCACTGGTATGAGACTACTGTTGATGTGTGACTGCACTGGTGTGAGACTACTGCTAATGTGTGACTGCACTGATGTGAGACTACTGCTGATGTGTGACTGCACTGATGTGAGACTACTGCTAATGTGTGACTGTACAGGTATGAGACTACTGCTGATGCATGAATGCACTGGTGTGAGACTACTGCTGATGTGTGACTGCACTGGTGTGAGACTACTGCTAATGTGTGAATGCATTGGATTTTTCACAACCACATGCCCAGTTCCTGTTGAGCTTTTAAACTTGGTGGAGTTTGATCTGCCCACCCTTACTGTAAGTTTGACTTTGGAATCTCCTCCCAATCTCATCTCACTTTGCCTGCTCATTCTATAAGGCATTTCCAACTTACTTTTAAAATCTGTAACATCTGGGACTAGACTACCAATCATTGGAGAGCCTGTGAACTGCTTCCAAGGAATCCGCTGAGAATAATGCTTCTATTTTACTCCTGATGAAAGAAGGAGCAGAGGACATGTATTTACTAGCCTTCTTTGATAGTACCAGTCACCAGAAAGCCTGTAAGTTGCTTCTTAGGAAACAGTTTTAGGTTAATGTTACTTCTTTGTTTCTGGTGAAAGAAGAGACAGAGGGGCATTGATTCCTGTTGGTCTCTGATAGGGCAGCGTGTATGGATCTTCACTTGGAGGTTGTGGTTTTTGATGAGAACCTCTTCAGGGCCTTTGTGCAGCTTGGTTGTCTGTTGTGTCCAACTGCTGTAGGTTCTATCCAGGGTGTTTACCAAGAGAAGACTATATAAGTGTACTGAACCCAGCAACATCTTGACTAATACCATTTATCAGGTTGCAGCTTGGAATTAATGCCACTGTTTTGCTTCTGGGGAGAGAAGGAGCTAAGGTTAATTTATTTCTAGCCACATGTAGCTGTGCTGAGACCAGCTCCATGTTTGCTACCAGACCATTATTACCTGCAAACCTCATAGGTGCTACTTCCCATCCAGTCCACATTAGTAAGCATGTGGAACCATGGATTTGATGTTCCAACAGTCTGTGTATCTGACTAATGTAACACTTATCTTATGTTTACTACCAACTACCTACTAATAAAACAAACTGACACAATGTGCGAGATATTCAGTTATTTGAAACGTTTAGAGGCAAAACCCTTAACATGAAGACACTACAGATAATAAGCAGGTTGTCAGTGCAACAGAACACCACACTAAATTTACCACACACAAATGAAGACAAACAAACAAGCCCTATATATGCAGAGGCTCTTAAAAGTAGCATACCTGAACAACAAAAGCCTCCTAAATATAGTCTAAGAAAGAAATACTCCCATAAACACATGGCACAGACAGTATCCAACATGAAACATACATCAAAGAGTCAGAGTGTCTCAGTTTAAAAGCCCATAATAAAACCTCCACTCAATCCAACATCCTAGTGATAGGTGACGCAGTTGTGAGACTCACTGATGTACCGCTTACCGGTCTGTACATGTAGAGGTTCTATCAGGTGCCAGGATTCACACGTCATACAGGCATTCAAGTGCACATATGCCATTGTTGTAGTACTTGTGGGTGTAAATGACTTGAGATTTATGAAAAGACACATGATGGAGTCTTGGAATATGTACCTGAAACAGGTGTGAACCTGGTATTGAGCATCTTTTTAAAATCACCAAGAATGATGTCGCAGGACAAACAAAAGATTGTTGACTTCAACAATTAGTTCAGCTTCTGGTGTCATTCAGAGAAGTCCAATGTATATCTGCCTTTGGGAGGAGATGGTAGACAATCCTAACTGCTATGTGAGGAATGGCCTGCATCTGCCCCTAATAAAGGTTTTATGTATTCATTAAAACTTTATCCACCTACATAGTGCCCTTTCTTAGGCAATGGCAGTTCTCAAAAGCTTCCATCCTAATAAAACAAAGCTCAGATAACATAAAGATATTGCTGCTTAATATTAGGGACCTTAGCAAAAAACTCTACTCCCCACAAGCATTCCTTACTCTGGAAAAATTGACATAGGCATTGCTATGGAGAATGTGTTCAAGACCATTTACAGCACCCCATCAGTGCAGGGTGTCAGTGCCTGCTACACATTCAGGCCCACAGCACTAGAGAAAGGCACTAAAGACAACAATATCTCCAGATTTCTGAAAAAAAATCACTTCCAAACTAGTTAGACAATATAACAATCTGGAACTCCTCAACATCCAACTTACCTTTAAGAAGATCCCTTATTGTTTCATGGCTAACTAAAGGACAGCATCTTTGTCCCCCTCAGCCCATAACACTTACCTAAGTAGTGCATGCATTAAGCCAAATACCTCTCTCCTAGAAGACTTAAACTACCCTCCACTTAAAATGTTATGTATATATCTTCTAACATGTATGGCCAGAGATTTTTACACTTCATCAGTACAAACTGTCTGAATGAGTCAGCCTACCTACCAACCACAGACAATAAAATCCTGGACTTGGCCCTCATCAGTGTGAGACAACTGTGGTCCCTACCAATTGTAACTTCCTCCCTGGTCAAATTAGACAACACATCAGTCACACTTACCTTAATATTTAAGCCAGAAGCATCCTGCAATACCCCTGCATTCAGAGGTTGTGCCAAGGCTAATCTACTGAAAGTGGGTGATGACCTGAATCCTCCTTTTTAATGCAATATTGATCTTATTAGCAGGGAATGGGGAATTTGCATTTGTATTACTGGTTAAGAATTTGTTTCATCTTTTAAAAAAGTGATGAAATAACGGGTCTATATTATATCATCGAACGCTTAAAAAAGCGAACGCTGATTGATCAACCTAATTTAAGCGAAAGCTTACAATCTCGAACTGTCAGATCAGCAATTTTTTTCATAGGTTCATACTAGGCTATCTGCCCTAGGGCATTTATAAGCCTAGCCAGAGTGTGTTTGGCTTTCACCAGCCATTTTAAATGAATTTTGCTATGCCCTTTTTCGAGGTTAGTATACTGTGCCTCTGTCTAACAGTGACACAGAAGTGATACCCGGGGTAAACCTACTATCTCCCATCCACTCATCAAGATTCCTCTTGAAGAGAGTCAGTGAGGGACTCTGCCTAACCTGGACTGGGATTTTATTCCAGAGTGAAGGGAACCTCTGGGTTATGAATCTGTCCCTCCAGCATGTCCTATTTATTTCAGTGCTGAGGTTCAAGTCTCTCGAGCGTGTAGCTCGATGGGATTTGGATTTTCTGAGGTGCAGCATGTCCATTAATTCTGGGTTGGACATGGCTTTATATGTCAGGCACAGATCGCCTCTGAGCAGGCGGTATGCCACTGAGTAGAGCTGGAGTTTCTTTAACCGGGCAGCATATGGCATCTGTTTGAGCCCTTTGATCCTCTTGGTGAGGTACTTTTGGGGTCTTTCCAGTTGCTGCGGGTGTCTGGTAAGGTACATCCCAAAAGGGGCATTGTACTCAATTATGTGCCTGATGAGGGATGAGTAAAGAGGCACGATGACCTCCCCTGATCTAGATGTGAATCCCTTCATGATTAGGTGGGAAAAAAATCGCTGATCCAAAACATGTACACACAACACAAGCACACCAAACAAACAGAAATCCACACACATACAACTAAAATCTGATACCTAACCCTACACTAAACTATGCACGCAGTGCTAACTACCCACTTACCTTAACCCAAACCCTAAGGTCCGTCACTATCGCACACTCACCTCACCTGCACCCTAACTCACTTAAATTCGCCCTAACCCTCATGTCCACTCAATCGCACACACACCTAACCCGAGCCCTAACCTTAACTCACCTAAATCACCCTAACACTCACATCCACACAATCGCAAACGTCCCTGAATCTGACCAGTAACTTTTCACCATAACACTGAAAATACCGAAGCAACAGAAACGGACAACCGAATTCTTTCCCTAGGAAAAAATTTGAGTTTCTGCTGCTTCGATATTTTGCAGTTTCGCAAAAATAAGTTTGATCAATCAGCGTTCGCTTTTTTAAGCATTCAAGGATATAATATAGACCCGAAATAACATGGTGGGAGGGTTGGCTTAATGATTAAGGTACTTCCTCACAGACACACAAGGTTGTTGTATCTTTTGGCTTTTCCCGGTTAGGGGTCACCACAGCGGAACTCCGGTCCGCTAATGATTGGCAGTAGATTTTTACGTACCGAGTTGCCAGCCCTGATGTGCACCCTTCAGTGAAGGTACGCCCATTCACACATGTCTCCACACAGAAGACGCTTTAGCTGACAATCGAACAGGACAACGTCTTACTGTGAGGCGACAACAGTACCGCAGCACCACCACCGCAGCTCTCACAGACACACAAGGTACATGGTTTTATTCTTACCTCTGAGAAATTGACCAGCTAATTCTTTCTTTGGGATTGGCAGCCACAACAATTTTTATTTATTTTAAATATTCCTCTTATCAGTGGTATGTATTGTTAATGCTGTTAGTTCTTAGTAAAATTCTGTAATTTTATAATATTGTTAGTATAGCCTTCTCCTACCTTATCCCAAAAAGTTAAATCATGTATCCGTGTAAAAGGAATATTATACAGACTAGTGTAAGTCCTTCTTTAATGAATGTAGTCAATTAGTAACACCTCCTGCAAATGCTAAGGGCATAGGAGCAAAACAAAACAAATATGAGCAAGTAAAAAAACACATTTAAAAAAGTGATGTTTGTGTTTCAGTGAGCTGTAGACCCACCAATGAAAACAGACCACAGCCTAGTTAGACTAACCTAGTCAACAGAGATAAATAACAATAAAGTAAGGTGCAGTTCACTTTTTATGTCTTTGTTTTCAAACTTGGAGAGAATTGATTGCCGGACCTTTTTAGTCATGGCAATAACAATAAAGTAATATATATTTGAAAGCACAGTAAAGAAATAATGTAAAATATAATAAGAATAACGTGCAAAACTCAGAATTGTAACTTTATATAGTTAAGCAAAATAATTAGGGCGTGGACTTGAGCAATGAGTGACTCACCAGAGAGGAAGTGGCTTTGCAGAGTGATAAGTTACTTGTTAACAGACACACACATACACACACACACACACACACACACACACACACACACACACACACACACACACACACGCACGCAGCCACGCAAAAAAACAGAACCAGTGAAAGGTCCTGTCAAAAAAGGGAAACAGGCATACAAAAGTATTTGCGACAACTCTCTGTTTATCAAGACATCCTGAAAGATAAGCAAATGTTCAGTCTTTTATAAGCATTTGTGTAGCTACTTAGATGCTTTGGTACAGAGGGCTTTGCAGCTATATTTGTAAAATACAGAATGACCAATTTAATGTCTTTCCTCATGGAAAGATGATGAGAAAAAAAGATTAGAGGTATTTTGATAGATCTATAAACTGTTTGGTGTGAAAAGCTACTGTATAAGGCTTTCAGTGCTTGGTTGAAACAACCACTAACCTGGTGCCTGATTTGAAACCTGTAGGTATATGGGGAAATTGCCATGTCCAAATAATGTATACCTCTAGTGTTGTAGCTATAACTAAATTCCAAAAATGAGGTAGTTTTGCCCAGGTGGTTAATAAAGTTAGGGATATCTTCCACTTTTCCCTTCCATAAAATGAAGATGTCATCCAAAAACCTGCAATAGAACTGGATGTTGTTCCAAAATTCATTGTGGAATACATATCTTAATTCCCAGCCTAATAGTACTACATTTGCATATATAGGGGAGCAGGGAGCCCCCATGGCAACTCCCCTTGTTTGCTGGAAATATTGGCCCTTAAAGAATAAAACATTTTTCTCTAGAATAAGTGCCATCATTTCACACACCTCATTTACTTTGTCATGAGTCAAGGTGGAACATGTAAAGAATGTCTCTTAAATAATTATAACCCTTGCTTGGGAATACAAGAAAAAAGATCTTTCACATCAATAATTAAAAATACCAAATCAGCTGCCCATAGCTTTTGTTTAAGCTGTCCAAAAAATCCCAGGAATCCTTAACTAGATGTGTTGCTGTCTCCACTATATGCTTAGTCATTGTATCTACAAATAATGCCAAACTGGCAGCAACAATGGGTCTAAAACGTGGATCAGTGATGCTTTTTTGTATTTCTGGGATGCTGAATATAATCGGCACCTTAGGACAGGAATTAGTAAGAAAATTAAGGAGGTCATTAGTAATACATTTATCCAATCTATTTGTCTAAATAACTATCAATATGTTGATATGCCGTATTTATTTGGGTCTTAGAAACCTGTACATAATTCTCTTCATTGAATAAAATATTCTGCATAATGTTGGAATAATCCTCTGAAATGAATAGTACTATTCCACCTCCCTTATCAGGGGTCATAATGCGCAATCCCTTGTCCCCCCTCAGTTGATTCATGAGAATTCTCTCACCAGGACTTAAGTTGGCATAAAACTTCTTATTCTGAGCCCATAATTCATACAGGTCTTCCTTCACTGCCTTCTCAAAAACATTAATGTGGGGGTGGAGTGGTGGATTGAACACACGACTTTTCTTCAAAATGTTTTTGCGTGCACTTGCCTCATTTGTAGGCCTCGCTTGATTTTGGGGAAAAAGGAAACGGAAATTGAGCTTTCTAGTATACATCTGAACATCTAACAAGCAGTCAGCAACATCCAGGATTTTGTAGGGAACAAATTTAAAATCTTTTGAAAAAAGGGGAAAAAAATTTTTGGTGATGACCCTGTCTGTGCAATTATGAATCTTAAAACTTTGAAAAAAGGTGCACAACACATTCAGCTCCAACAATTAATATATGTTCCTGCCCCTCCCCCAAGTTGGAATAACCTTTTTGAATTTAGAAGCTGCGGTGGTGTAGCGGTTAGCATTGTCGCCTCACAGCAAGAGGTTCTCCTGTTTGATTCTCGGCTGGAGTGCCTTCTGTGTGGAGTCTGCATGTCCTCCCTGCAGTCGAGTGACATTAAAGACATACAGGTAGGTGCGAAGGTGAATGGGCATGCCTTTTTTGAAGTTTGGGCGTCGGCTGGCAACTCAGCACCGTAAAAATCCACTGCCAGTCATGAGCGGACCGGAGTTTCGCTGTGGCGACCCCTAACCAGGAAAAGCTGAAAGTCTGTGTGTGACTGTATGTGTATTTCCTCTCCTGATTTCTGTTTGTTATCCTTTCTGAGCATCTTAATTGCTGAAAATTCTGTGAACCACCTTCATCCATTTCATTATAAACTTCAACATAATCATTATACATATCATCAGCCATATCCCTATCAGCACCAGCAGGATAAATGTGTGTATTAGGGCCATGAACAAATTTCTCCACATTTAACCTACTAGTAGGGTAAGCAGATTTGGTTTGATAATGTTTGACATCCCTCTCTCAAAGAAGTCGACCAGATTTAACAGACATGACCTCCCCATGACAAAACCAGACTGTGTGGGCTTGAGTGTTTGGATAATAATCCATTCCATGATGTTGCAGATCAGGCTAGTTAGGCTGATGGGTCTATAATTTCCTGGATCAGTGGATGCCCCACCTTTGTGTAAAGGGATCACAGTGGCTGTCCTTCACTCAGCTGGGACAAAGCCGGTACTCAGGCTTTGGTTGAATAGGGTGCCTAATGGTGCTGAAAGTTCATGCTTGAGTTCATGTAGGATGCAGCCTGGAATGTTATCAGGTCCCATGGAGGCTGTATTTTTTGCCTTTGAGAGGGCAGTGATGACTTGTTCCCTAGAAACTTTCTTGTCTGTTCTTCCTTTATTGAAAGAAGCGGAGATGATGGTGTCACTGTTTAAGTGAAAGTTACATACTAATCATAATGCTTCCTCTGGATGAGTAGGTCCATCCTTGTCAAGTAACAGAACTAAAAAAGCACATTTTCAGTTAGCTCAGTGTCTGAAACTTTTGCGGGCTGCGAGTCCCTCCAGTGTTGCTCATGATACTCTGCCAACGAGCTCCCTCTTATTTCTTGTTATACCTCTCTAAATTCCTCTGGACCATGATTGCTGCATGATAGGAGGAAGGAAGTGGGTGTGTTGATGAAGGTTGACCTAACTCTACATATGTAACAGTCATATCCAATATGAAAATATACATCCTCATCAATCGACAGGACAGAGTCTCAGACTTGTCCTCCTGAGTAGTCATCCTCATCAGAATTTAACTCTAAGAAGGGGAGTGACATAAAGGGGGATTGGCATATTGGTTAAGGTGTTTGCCTCATAGTTACAAGGTAGAGGGTTTGATCCTGCTCTCAGGTTATTGTCGAGGCTTAAAATGGCCATTCAGGGCAGTTAGCCTGGTATTCACCTATGAATATATAATCACTGTACCACCAAAGGGCGATCTAGATCTACAGATCACAACCAGTTTAGTGTCTTGTGAGCTTTCAGTAAAGCCTTCATAGCTTCTGCACAGATATCATATGAGGGTGCATTCCTAAAGAAAAATCATTGAGAGATAGCCACTGCCCTGGTTGAGTGAGCTCTGGGCACTTAAGGCATGGGCTTGTTGTATTTTTTCATAAAAACACGCAATTCAGTCAATCAATAACTAACACACTCATTTTACAAATTCTGGAGTCCAGTTTCGTTTTAGGACTTGGTGAATAATTCCACATCTTTTTTCATAGATTTATTTATTGTCCATGTGGAACCTGAGCTGCTTGTGAACATCCATGCAGTGTAACAAGTAGTCACCACTGTTAAGAGTAATTTGGAAAGAAGGCAAGTAGACTAATGGAATGATTTAAGATTTACGATATTTTTTAGATGGATATTTGCAAAACATTCTATCCTTATGCAAAACCAAATATGGAGGACTCACTCACAAAGCTTGCAATTTACATGGGGTTCTATGATAAGTAGTTACTAAGTTTAACTTCCAGGGGACCACTGAGGAGCCTAACCTAAATTCCCAGCTGTTCTCAAGCTCCATCTGTTAAGTGACTTGCTTGACATCACTCAACACACAAATGAGGGCTGAGCCAATCCAACCCTCCACCACAGAAACTATAGCTCACCTCCATAACCCTCCTAGCCAGCTGTCAGACTGTCAGATATAATGGCCACTAAAAAAATAGTTTTCCAAGGTACATACCTAAATTCTGGTTGAAACAGGAGAAGTGTAAATCACAAGGATGGACTGGATCCTTGACAGGAGAGTGGATAAAAAATGTACTTGTGAAAAAGACTTGCAGACTTTCGTGGAACCCAAGGACAGCAAGTTAAAACCTTGACTAAAACTAAAAACATGCTGTGTAAGACCTTCTTGCTGGATGTACTAATCGCTAGGGGTTTCAGTGATCACTCCCAGTTTCGAGTCATCAGCAAACTTTATCAGCCACAGTCCTGTAGTTCTAGTCTGTACTTCGGAGAAGTAGATCCAAATAATAGGGGTCCCAAAACCAATCCCTGTGGAACACCACTGGTTACAGGTCTGTGGGAGGAGGTGGAGTTCCCTATTTTAACCATATGAGTTCTATCAGTGACCAAGTTTGCCACCCACCTGACAGTATAGGGGTTGATACCCAGCTGGGTGAGTATATTAGCAATGCCTGAGTGGGGGGTTGTGTCAAAAGCCTGGCTAAGTCTAGGTAGGCCATATGCCCATATTTACCCACGTTTAGGGCTTTGGTGACTGTCTCGAAGAAGTCCACCAAATTTAACAGACATGAGCTCCTCTTGACAAAGCCAAACTGGGTGGGGTCAAATGTCTGGAGATTTCCTATATCTTTGTTAATAAGGTCCATGATGATTTGTTCCATGGCCTTGCAGATAAGGCTGGTCAGGCTACTGGGTCTATAGTTCCTGGGGTCCATTGATGCACCCCCTTTGTGGAAAGCGATGATGGGAGCTGTTATCTATTCCACTGGGACAAAGCCACTGCTTAGGCTGTGATTGAAATGCATGCTCAATGCTGATGCTAATTCCTGTTTAACCCATGTGGAACATGGCCCGGAATGTTGTCTGGTCCCATAGAGGCTGTGTTTTTGGCCTTGGAGAGGGCATTTAAGATCTGTGTTGATACTAGGTGGAATGCTTTGGAGTATACTTGGTGGGGACAGGGGAATGAAGTTTTCAATGAACCTGTCAGCCAGTGGGTTTGCTATATCCACAGGTTGTATATATGTAGTACCATTAACTATGAGTTCAGCACAAATTTGGGCCTTACCTTTGAGATTACAAATGTAACTAGAATTCCTTGTGGTTATCCTTAGTTAGGTAAGCTAATTTGGAATCATAGTTAGTTTTGGAGGACTTCACTAGGAGTCTTATTTGCTTATTTAAGTTGAGGAGGGAGTGTTTTCAGTTTTGAGACTGTTCTTTCTTAGTCTTAGACAGCAATTTCTCTCTC
This sequence comes from Protopterus annectens, assembly GCF_019279795.1. Taxonomy (NCBI): domain Eukaryota; kingdom Metazoa; phylum Chordata; order Ceratodontiformes; family Protopteridae; genus Protopterus; species Protopterus annectens. The sequence continues at coordinate 1,603,856,468 of NC_056729.1, forward strand.
CTATTGTATAGCCAGTTAGTGTCAGTTGTTCACCAGGCAGGTTTGTTTTCCCTTGAAGATCTTGCTTTGGCTCTAACAGGTACAGCAGAGTCAATACAATTGTACAGGTGCTTGTATAAAGAAAGCATTGGTGTGTAACTCAGCATAGGTGTCTGTTCCATCAGTGGGGGTAGGGGCTGTGAAGCTATTTATGAGATCATGTAAAAGGCTGCAATTAGTCTTGGAGAAGTTTTTTAGTCTAGTTGTTGCTAAGTGGGGGTCTTGTCTTATAGTTACTTCTAGCAAGACTGATATGTGGTCTGATCTACCAGGGATGGCCACACACTGGGGGTGGTGCAGCGGTCCCCCATGTTGGTGAGCACCAGATACAGGATGTTTGAGCCCCTTGTGGGTGTGTCAACCAGCTGGTCCAGGGAATTGGAGTTAACATAGCCCAAGAGCCTTTGGGAAAGTGAGTTAGAACACATATAATTTACCTAGTCTATGGATGGGTAATTAAAGTCATCCAAAACCAGGGTGTCTGGTTTTATCTTGATTGACTCAAGTAGATCCAAGTAGGCTGAGTAGATGTCCTGATTCATTGAGGGGGCCTATAGCTGGCAATGACCTGAAGAGGGGTCTTACCTACAGTCAGTTGTACCTGAAGTAATTCAAGGGTGTTGTGCTGTTTAACCAATCTAGAGGTGTATTTGGTGGTGGTGCTGTGGTAGCATTGTCACTTCACAGTATGACGTTGTCCTGTTCGATTCTCAGTTAGAGCGTCTTCTATGTGGAGACATGCGTGAATGGGCGTACCTTCGTTGAAGGTTGTGCATCAGGGCTGGCAACTCGGCACGTAAAAATCTACTGCCAATCATTAGCAGACCGGAGTTCCGCTGTGGCGACCCCTAACCGGGGAAAATGCCGAAAGACACAACAACCTCTTTTATTTGTCATGCCTTCAGTTTGTGGTCTGAATGTGTGGAAGGAAATGTAACCTGGTACACCTGGGGTGCTCTCAGCAGCCTTAAACCAGGTCTCAGTGACTGCACAAATGTCAGCATCTTCCAGGGTGAGGACTGCTTCCAGTTAGTATAGTTTCTGGTTTAAACTCCTAGCATTTAGCAACATAACCTTGAGGTTATTTTTAGAGGGTATTTTTACATCAGAATTTTGTTCTTGTGACATTGTCTAAAAAAGGCACTATGGGGTTGGCAAGAGCCTTAGTCAGTAACTGAAATGCCAGGGGTGACAGATGAAGACCATCTCTAGCAAAGCATCAAAGTCTGTCGACCATGTCATCCCAGGCTGACAAATACTGGATCCCCTTTGAATGAGACCAGAAGCTAAGCCAGTTATTGAGGTCAATCATTTTTGTTTGTGTTGAGGTATCATCCTCGGTGAAGGTAAAATGCCACTTAAGGCTAAGGACATACCTGCGTGAGGCACATAATCAGAGAGCTCAGTCATGCCTCCCTTCATATTGCCCAGTGAGGCAATGAGGTACGTCTCAAATCATTTACACCAACATGGACTATGATGTAGTCATAACAGTGCCTGTTGTTGAGAGACTTGAGTACATGTGTGATGTGGCTGATCCTGCACCTGACAGACAGCTGACCATCACCTTTTGTTTATTCAGTCTGGTGAGAAGGACATCTATGTGTCTCACAATTGAGTCGCCTATGACTAAGATGTTTGTTTTTGTATTATGCCTTAGGGGCTTGTCGGTTGAGATGCTGGTTGTGATATATTATGTGTACTATGTTTTTCAGAGGCTGTATTATGTGAAGCATGCTTGTGTTTGTGTTTGGAAGGCCTCTGATATTTAGGTAAGCTTCTAATAAGGACCGTCACATATGTAGGTTTATGTGTTGTTGCTTTAGTAGGTGCAGGACATGAGGTGTGTATGCTGACAACATGCTTAGTATCAGATGAACTGAATGGTGAGCGAGAGAGCCTGAATTCTAGGTTCTTGATATAGATGCATCTCTCACATAATGAATTTGTGTGGACTAGAAGAGGTGGGTTGTCAGTGTACATGAAGCAATTGCTACATTGCCTCAGGATGCCTGTGTTGACCAGGCCTTTCTGGAGAGACTGTGGGAAATTGTCCATTATGCTAGGTAAGTTGATGTGGTCAGAAAATAGGGAGATGACAGGAAGGACCAGGTAAAGTAGATGACAGGAGAAGTGAACAAAATGCGAAGGGCTAGTGGGTAGGATCTGTTTTGGTACCTCAGGAGCTTTGCTGAATACATCACCTGTCAGTGAGGGACAGTCGAGAACTCACAGATGCAGCAGCAGTAGAGTACTAAGGGAAAATTTGCATGCAAAAGCATTTGCGTCTGTAACCACTAACTGTGCTCACAGCTGAGTGACACTGTGCAATGCACAAATGCGGTGCTATGTAGCAAATGAGCACAAACCGATCAAAACAAATTAATTAATAAAAAAAGTTCAAAACTGAGCCCTGTTCCAGCAACCTTTAATCAGATAAGCTCTAACTGCACACTCCTGCCACTAGGGTGCAGGGGAACCTTCTCCAATAAACTATGCATGGCTTATTGCTCAGGTTATACAAACAGAGCTAGATTCAGCAGGTCTGAATCTAATATATGCTACAGCAAAGAAAGTACACCAATTTCAGAAAAAAAAACCAGTTCAAATAAGCAGGCACAATAAACCTTCAACCAGCAGTCCCCAGCTCAGAAGCGCAGAAGCTACCTTGTCCTCCCAGAAGAGTGTAGACCACAAATCTTCTTAATGTAAAATAACTGGCCTGAGGTCCAAGTGCTTAAACCAGAACTGAGACACCTTTAGAATAACAGACACACTAAGTCTTCAACCAGCAATTCCCAACTTAGAAGGATGTAAGCTACCTCTCCTGCCACAAGAGTGTAGACCACAAACCTTTGTAATGTAAAACAACTGGCCTGAAGCACAAGTGCTTAAACCAAAAACAAGAGGCTTAGAGTAACAGTTGCAGTTTTATCAGGCTACTAACAAGCACTAATAAATGCAGCAGAATAAATACAGCAGAATAAATGCAATTGGTCACTTTTAAGAACAAGCAGCAAAAGCAAAATAAAGTAATAAAGCAAGAAGAAATGCAGTGAATGTCCAGGTTATATTTGTCAGACATGTGGATCAGGAGGGTTCTGAAGGTTTTCAGAAACTCAGAAATGCTGACTTCTCCAGAATATGAAGGTTATAGGTATCTAGCATAACACTAGATTTATTCAAAGAGATCCCACTAAGTCCCTTTCTTTAACCCGCGTCCGTCTAAGATTATGATCTTTCATTTGGAGATTTTACTTTGTCCAGAAGTGGTGAGAGGCTGTAGGTAGATATTTATTATTGCTTGAGGGAAAGCGGTAACAGCTGAGGAAAGCTATACTGCTGTCAAACATGCTCGTGTCTGGAACATCATTCCAAACAGTTTACAGCAGATAGAACTCCTTTAACAGAGTCTTACAGTAAATACCCACAACTTCTAAAATTTACAGCATTTAGATCTTTTTAACATAATCTAACAGTAAATGCCCTTAACTTTTGCTTATTGTATTTTTACTATATCTTTTCTTATGCTTTGGAAGCATGAATTTCCTCCCACGGTGACCTTATGTCATTTGACAGAAGCAGAATGGTTCATACCCATTTATATTCTCGCACTGCCCTTTTTGTGTATCATTGGCATGCTATATTACAGGCCTTTCTTGGTTCAACAGTTAACCAACAGGTTAATGCCAGTAATGAGTTGTTTCAAGCACTTCTGGGTTTGATTCCCTCCCTGTCCACCTGACATACAGTGCAACTTGGAAAAAGACACTTAATTTGATCAAAGTTTCTGGTGCATCACTAATCTGTCAGCTAAATTGTTACAAATAAATTTTATTTTATTTATTTGTTAATCAAATATAACAACTGGTTCATTTCTGATCCTTTGCAAATATACCCCATACCACAAGGATAGGCTAAATCCAAACTATACAGGTATATTGCAGAATAGCCAATAAACCAGGCAGTTTTTGGTAGGAAATGAGACACCCAAAGAATGCCAGGTCAGAACCAGAGAAGACCAAAAAAAGAAACAAAGCTGCAACACATCCACCACTCGCCAGGGTATAAGTTCCAAAACAGTGAGTTTATTCTGGTAACTTGGCCTTTCGCCTTTTATACTCATGTAACAATATTGCAAATATACAAAATGTATTGAAAATTCACTGTTTAATACCAAATAATTACATTAAATATATTACAACATTGTATTACTGTCGATATTCATGCTTCTAGGAGAAAGTGTTCTAAAGTACAAAATCATTCTACATTCTAACCTATCAAGTTCATCTTTAAAACTGCCCCCAAATTTCAAATGGGGCCATGCTAACACACTAAAAAACAAACTATTGACAGAGCCTCCATGCACAGATGTGAAATGGTATTGTATAGGAATGTTTTGTCCATGTTTTTTGCTCATGCCTTTGTTTATGCTGCTGTTGTGTATTTATATAAACACAAAGGGTAATGAGTTTTCAATTGTATTAATTGCATTCATTGAATAATCATATAATTGTCAGCATTGTGCACATATATATTGGGTACATTTTTATGTTAATTTATTCCTTTTTTGTTTTTTGTATTGGTTTAAAGTCAGAACCAGAGAAGAGAATGAATAAGAAGAGAATGAATATTCCACACAGGCAATGAGTGGATATCAGAAATGAATGTGGGTGCTATGAACCACTGAGACAATGCAGGTTCTATGTTCGTGGTTGAAGGGTAGACTTAAAGAGAGCAGTTTTTCAACTGCAGATTGGATGCACATTTCAGGTTCACCACTGATCGCAAGAGTAAGCTATTTGTAGTCTTTTAGGACAGTTTTTGGGGATGGGAAAACACAAGTTGATGTTTCCTTTTCATTATAACCTTAAGATTAAGAGGTAAATGCTAAGCAATGAATAAATAAGATAGCAAGCCATAACATAGAACAAAACATGTGGCCATAAATAGTCTGTAATGTGTAAGTGGCTTTCCCAGTCTTTGTTTTTCTTTTTTTTTTAAACAAATGCTCTTCCAGAGCTTTCCTTTTTTCCCCCAAGATAAATCCAGCACCAGAGTTGTTTGTAGTGTGGCTTTTGCATTTATTAGTTGTTTGTAACTTAGACAGATGTTAAAAAAATATCCCATAACACGTAATAGAATATATTCAATGTCTTAACCAGGTTTCCCAGGTGTGTGTAATTCCCACATTGAGTTTCCCTGAAAACAGGCCATGGGCCTAGTGAAACTAGTCTGGGCAACAAAAAGTTAGGTAAGTAAATAAAAAGATTGCCATGCTGGTGAAGCCTTTAAAGAAATGGTAACAGATCTACAGCTAGAGCAACATGCTAGTAAATATGTGTCTGGCAAAATTGTTTCCTAGGATTTTATTGTTACTAAATAATGCATTGCTTTATTTTCCCATTAATTGCTTCATCCAGTACAGGACAGCAGGGGGGGCAAAGCCATTCCTGACACCCAGTGGTTGACTTAATCTCACAGCTGGCAAAAAAGGTTATTCAAAAGATAAGTAAGCTTACAACGTGTTGTAGTTAGAAGCTGGACAGCTGAGTTCAGAACACATCTGGTGACCACCTGCAGGAGCTCTACAAATGTCATTGCTTTTGAGTCAGTGAATGGTCATTGACAAGTAAGCTATGCATCATGTATCTCCTTTGTTTTACTAAGAGCCCTGGTAAGGAAATTCTTAGTATCTATGTTTTCTAAACACACTGAATGGGGAAATATCATACAGTTCTGTTCAAAATGTTCCTTCATGTGGTGTAAATAACTTATGAATATCTTGTCCATAAAGACCACAGATAATATATGTGTATCTAGTTCAGCATAATCCTACAATCAAACAGTGTAACTCATGTGGTTCATTGTTTCATGCACACAATTTTACATTGTGACCTGAGCTGTGGCTGAAATGAATCCAAAGATTAGATCACCTATTAGTAAAATCTATAAGTAAAATAAATAAATAAATATGTATGTATTACAGGTTCAGATAAGAGAGTAAGTAGCATATTCTTTTATTTTGGTATGTACTTTGCATTATCTTACATGCTTTGTTTGTTTAAACTTTGTATTTGGTGCTAAGAAAAGTGGCTATTAACAAGACGGCAATTAAAACTAAACAACAAAATCTGACATATTTTAATAACAAGAAAAGTAGGACAAAGCATCTTACCCATTTTGGTGAATTTCTGTTCCTGAAATACAAGTGGATTACATTAATTGCATGCTAATGTCTCTCAGAGCCATCATGCAATAACTTCCAGATTGATTTCACAAACAAGGACGACTTAATACAGCTGAATTTTAATGAAATACTGACATAGCGTTGAAACATAAACAACCAGGTTAAACATGTTTTGCAAGATATAACTGTAAACACATCAAGGCTGAATTTGCTGACAGGGGCCCTCAAGTCTCCATGTGTTTGGAGCCTCATATCTCTCAACCTCTCTGTGCAAAAAATCCTGGACAAAGACTGACAAAAATAGGGACATATTTTAAATATTACTCTTATAAGCTTAGAAAGTTGCTAGAGTAATAGGATTTGTTTTAACATACATTTTCTGAAGGATCTGAAGTCTGAAACTCAGATGTATATCATTATTTAGTGACTTCAGTCCTCAGATCATCCCAGTAATTTGTCAGAAAAACACAGATTTTATGAGGAACAGATAAAAAAATATGAGCAAAAATCTTGGCATTCTGCGAAAATCTGTACAGCTGAAAGATATTCATTGTCAACAAACATGTTTAAGAAGCAAATCGGTCAAATTTTCAGTTTTCAGTCATATTGCCAGCTACACTCTACTCGGCGTAGGTTGACAGGGGAAGTTACATCAGCATGCTTTCTAGATGTAACTGGAAATATGATAGTTTCTTTACTGTCAGACATTTTGAGCAATCACCAAAGTACACAAATGAAACTGCAAATAAACATCATGTCTTATTGGTGGAGCTCTGCAAGTCTTCGCCCCTCCCACTTGCCATTCTGTAATGACATAGTTACTTCAGTCATATAGTACATGTTCTCGCTGGTGCCAAGTGGAAAATTGTCAGCATGTTAGATGCACTTAACAGTTTCACAGTAGTTCTCAGCTTTTCTTCAGCTACTGGTATTTTAAAACTCTCATAAAACAGCTTTTGTACAATGACAAACCCAAACCCTCCAAGTAAATTCACTGTGTACTTAAAATGGGCTAAATCTAAATGGTAAAAATGTAGTGTCATCATGCCTGTCATCATACTGTCGAGATAACATGCCTCTAGAAAATAAAAATGTGGTTGGGGCCTAGGTACTTCAGCTGATAACTGCCTCTGTATTGACCTTCATGTGGCAGTGGTTGTTAGGGCATCATTTTATTTATAGGTTCATAGGTAGCTTCTAGGCTAACAGCCCAAGAGCCTTTACAAGTCTCGCCATATTTATCCTGAGTTTCTCAATTATCCATAGCTAAGTGAACGGTTTACAGAGGAATGATCTGTGGTATGGTTGCCTCTGTACATGAGGGACATGGGCACTACCCCAGGAGTCAATTTATGATTACTCCTTCATTGATTTAAGTTGTGCTTGAAGAGGGTCAGGGAGGGGGCTGTACTTCATGTGAATGGAAAGCTGGTTCCAGAGAAGAGGTAATCTCTGCGAGATATATCTATCTCCAGCAGAGTTTGTTCATGTCCGAGGCTAGGTTAAGATCCCTGGAGCGAGTGACCCTCGTGCAGTTTGATTTATAGAAGTGTAACATTTCCATCAGGGCCAGGTCAGAGTCTACTCTGTAAGCCAGACACAGATCACCCCTTAACAGCATGTAAGAGACAGAATACAGTATATGGGCTTTCAATCTTAACATGTAGGACTTGTTTTGTGTACCCTGTATTTTCTTGGTGAGAAACCTCTGGGGTTTATTCATCCGTAAAGTGCATTGTACTCAAATATTGGTCTGATGAGGGCTAAGTATAATGGCATTGTAACATACTTTGATCTGGATGCCTTGCTTTTCCTTATGAGATGTGCCACATAGAAGGACTTCTTCACCACTGTGGACGCATCGTGGTCGAAGTTTAGATTTCTAACAACCTGAGTACCCATATCACGTACCACTGGGTCTACTCTTAGAGGGGTGTTGTTTATTGCAATTAGCAGGGGTGTGAGCTTTCCCAAAGAGAATAATTATGATTTTTTTTTGCATTTTGTTTCAATCCATTGCTTTGGCACAAATCATTTGTCTGTGGTAATATTTTCTGCAGTATATTACTATTGTTCGATCGTTCAGGGACTCGGTGATTTCTCTCAGTTTGTAGTTATCAGCAAACTTAGTCAGCCACAGGCCACCCACATTTGCCAGGAGTTCTCAGAAATAAATTTCAACCAGTAAAGGACCCAGCATAGAACCCTGTGGTATGCCACTGGTGAATGGCCTTTAGAGGTGAATTCACCCACTTTCACAGTATGAATACTGCTGGTGAGACAGTTGGCTACACATCTGGTGACATAGGGTTTAATTCACAATTGGGAGAGTTTTTCTATAATACCTGAGTGGGGGATTGTGTCAAATCTCAAATTGAAACAACAAAGCCAGTGTAAAAATAAGATTCTGTATTTATTCTCTAGCGCCTCGGCCACAGTAAGCCTTCAAGGAGTGTCAAATCTCCTGGCTAAGTCAAGGTAGGTGTTATGCACAGTCTTTCCATCATCCATGGCCTTGGTGACCTTCCCAAAGAAGTCAACCAGGTTTAACAGACATGATCTACCCGTAATGAATCCAAACTGGTTTGGGTACTGATAAGGTCCATAGTCATTCCAGACATGGCCTTGCAGATGAGGTTTGTCAGGCTTATGGGTCTATGATTCCCTGGATCAGTTGTTGGTCCCCCTTTGTGCAGAGGAATGACTGCTGCTGTCCTCAGTTCTGCAGAACATAGCCTGTCTAGAGGATGTGGTTAAATAGTGATCCAAATGGGTCTGCTGGTTCATGTTTTAAATTGTTTAAAAGGGTACCTGGGAGATTGATGCCATGTTTTTGGCCATAGAGAGCAGAGATGTGACCTTTTCTCTTCAGATAATACGCTGAGGAATGGTGGCAGGTATACCATAGGGGATGACCGATGGAGACGGGGTGGTGAAGTTTGATCCAAATCGGTCAGCTAGCAAGTTGGCTATTTCCTCCAGCTGAGTATAGGTGGTGCCGTCCACAATCAGCTCTGCGCATAATTGAGTAATTTAAGATTTTGGACATTGTTAATAGTTGAAATATGCCTTGTGATTTTCCTTAGCTGTGGAGGCAATTTTTACCTTGTAATTTACTTAGAGGACTTAACATTTAAAGTGGAACCTGTGTGTTGAGAGACAGCCTTACAAGACTATCTGCAAATATATAGAGCTGAGTATATTTTTCTGTATTATTCTGTATTATAGAGCTAAATTGTTGCTTAGATATCTGTTGTCTTACTGTTCTGCAAATATACAGAGATCAGTATATATTTTTTTGGTTTTATAATTTGCACTCTGATTCCTCACATCTCTGCTGAAACTTTTCCCCACCCCCCCCCTCCCTGTTCTTGGTTGTAGTTTAAATTTGGTGGCTTTTGCAGTGCCCACCCCACTGTAGATTTGATCTAGGACACTCCCCCAGTCCCATCGCTTTACCTCATTTTACCTAATAAACCCTTTCTGCACTTGCTTTTAGTCCTTTTTAATTTAATTACATTTTTTCAAACTGTGTGTGGACTAATATTGCTACATACTCAAGTGTGCCAGCTTGCACTGCATGTGAATTGTTTTTACTACTGTTTTTGCTACTTTTCTGAAAAAAAAAAATTGTAAGCCTGTTTCCTACCTTTCCTGTAATTAGCGTTCCAGATACAGATTTGCTGTATCCAGGACTATTTGTAAGCTTCTGAGCCCCCCATGCCTTTCTGTGTTGGAGGGAAGCCTTCTAGCTTATCAGTGGGAGTGGTAAGCACTAGGTAACCTGTCTACCACATAAGGAGCGGTTCTGGCTTAGAATTTGTAGTTATTGGCCGTTTGGGCGGTCTTCCACCTCTCTCAACTTTCTGATATGAAGGCCTGAATTTGCACTTGTTTCTGTCCTGTAACTCCTGGGCCTCATTTGCTCACTCAAATTTTTTTTTTTATCTGCTTTTACTGTATTTGTGTTTATTCTTACTTTATTTTGCTTTTGCATCATCTTAAAAGTACTCAGTTGTATTTATTACTGCTTGGTGTAACTCATTCTAAGCCTTTTAGATTAAGCACTTGGGCTTCAGACCAGTTGTTTTACATTAGGAAGGTTTGTGGCCTGCACTGTGGTGGCAGGACAGGTAGCTTACATCCTTCTAAGTTGGGAACTGATGATTGAGGGCTCATTGTCTGTTATTCTAAAAGTGTATTAGTTCTGGTTTAAGCACTTGGGCTTTAGGCCAGTTATTTTACATTAAGAAGGTTCATGGTCTGCACTCTTGTTGGAGGAGAGGCTGGACTCTGCCCTTCTGAGCTGGGAATTTCTGGTTAAAGGCTTATAGTGCCTGCATATTTGAACTGTTTCTTACTGAAATTGGTACACCTTGTTTGCTGTAGCATAGACTGGATCCAGGCCTGCTGAATCTAGCTTTGTTTGTATGCTTGTTATTTCCCTGAAACGCTAATTCCAACTAAAACGCGGCTTTTCAGCACTTCTGTGGATCCCTAGTGATATCTGCATTGCTTACTGTACTTATTTCCTTGTTTCACTTGAAAGAAAGTTACTGTTTGTTGTTTTTGCATTTAAGTTACATGTAACACATTGCATTTAAGTTACCTGGCACTTGCTCACTAAAGCAATTATATAAGTCAGCACTAAAAAATTAAAAGCACTACACCCTCACAAACTCTCCTTGAGTACCTCGTTCCTCATTGGCCCTTTTTTTCAATTATAAAAGAATTCCCAATACTATTCTAGCATGTCCGAAGGTCAGTTGTCAATCTCCTCTCTGGTCCAGCTGGTGAATCTGGGAATCTTGAGGCAATGTTACAACTGCCTCATGTACACAGACAACCCTCTCCTCCTCCCAACAAATTCCAACACATGTGAGAGATGCAAATATATAGCCATACTGGAGGCCAAGCTCTCTCAACTCAGCACTGGCGAAACCAGTCAGGAGGAGAAGGAAACCACACTCACTACAATTCCAGTCTCACAAAGACCTACCACGACAGCAAACCAACCACATAAACACACAAAAACATACTCAGAGGCTCTAAATAAAAATCTGCCTAAGCAGCAGAGACCTCCAAAGCAGACACCCAAGCAACCGCTACCCCAAAACAAAACACGTGCAACACATAGCTCACAAAGCCAGTGTACCGAACAGTCACAGCCCTTAAGGCTAAACAACACACCTGATACACTTGTAATAGGTGACTCTATCGTCAGGCACACTGACGTCCCACTCACCAGGCTGAACAAGGAGAAGGTCACGGTGAGCTGCCTGTCAGGCGCTAGGATCCGCCACATAACACTAGCACTCAGGTCACACCAAGGCAAGTACAAATATGACTCAGTCATTGTCCATGCTGGTGTGAATGACCTGAGACGTACCTGCCTGGACTACATGAAAAGAGACCTAGAGGAGCTCTCTGAGAATGTAGCCCAGGCCGGTATGACCCTGACCTTGAGTAGCATCTTACCCTCACCAAGAATGATGCCACAATATGAAGACAAGATGATCAATTTCAACAACTGGCTTAAGTATTGGTGTCATTCAAAGCGGATCCAATGCCTTTCAGCCTGGGATGACATGCTCCACAAGCCATGGTGCTTCGCTAGGGACGGCTTGCACCTGTCACCCCTGGGCTTTTGGATATTGGCAAAGGCTCTTGCTACCCCCATAGTGCCTTTTTTAGGCAAGGCTCAAAAGACAAACCCGCCTCCATAGGTATCACAAGGGATAAGAAACTAAGAGTAATGCTACTCAACGCCAGAAGTCTAAACCTCAAGATGCACGCACTCAAAACTCTCCTTAGCATGGAGAACATCGATATCTGTGCAGTAACAGAAACCTGGTTCAAGGCTCCCGAGAGCACCCCAGCACAACCAGGTTATACCTCATACCATGCTTTTCGGCCCCAAAACTTGGACCGAACAACAAAAGGAGGGGGAGTATCAATATTCGTCAAAGATACCCACACCTCCAGGTTGGTGGCACAGCACGAAGCATCAGAGACTATCCATGTGCAACTAACAGTGGGTAAAACTGCCTTCCAGTTTATAGCCTGCTACAGACTACCCTCCCAAACCCAGGAACTCGACTCGGCCTTCCTGTGAACACTGGAAAATATGAAGGTCTCTCCAAACACCATTATATTGGGCGACTTCAACTACCCAAACATAGACTGGGAGCATTACTCTAGCTCCAACACCCTAGCCCAAAGGTTCCTAGAATTTATAAACTCAAATGCTATGGAACAACTTGTTACCACTCCCACAAGAGGGGAAAACATACTGGACCTGATCATCACCAACATGGGGACTCTATGCTTCAGACCAGAAGTGTATCCCTCACTGGTAAGATCAGACCATAAACTAACCTCACTCGATATTCACATCCCGACTCCACCCCCTGCCCTGAAAACCACAGTGAAAAACTTCTCTAAAGCAAATTTCACACTCCTCAAAACCGAGGTGGAATCCTTCAAAGCCCCCGAGCCTGTGGAAAATATGGCCCAGACTGCAGAATCCTTTATAAAAGCATTCTATGAACACCTTCAAGAATGCATGGATCATGCAATCCCAAATAAAACCAAGACCCAATCCTCCAAAGGCAGACGTCCTGCCTGGTGGACCCCAGCCATAAACAAACTATACAATAGAAGGAGGAGGCTACTACATGATAGAGCAAAATCCCAAAAAGGGAAGGCATCTCTGATCAGTATTAGCAAAACCTATGGGCACTCATAAAATCATCTAAGGCCAGCTTTGAGAGAAAAATTGCACAGGACACTAAGGATAGTCACAAGGCTTTCTTTAGTTATGTTAGGAACCTGGGTGGGAATTCCCAGATATGCTCAGAATTAGTCCAAAATGACAAAAAATACACAGAACCCACAGACATTGCCAACTTCCTAGCTGACAGGTTCAGCGCAAAATTCCCCCCCCCCTCCCCACCAAAAGGGCAAATATCTATCCCAGCAGAGTGCTGCCCCCCTGACATTTCAGATGCTCAGGTAAGAGCTGCCCTCTCCAAAGCAAAAAACACAGCATCAATGGGACCAGACGGTGTCCCGGGCTGCATCCTACATGAACTCCAAGAAGAGCTAAACCCAAACATACTGTTCAGTCTCAGCCTTACTACAAGATATCTACCCAAAGAGTGACATACAGCAGCAGTGGTCCCTCTCCACAAAGCTGGTGCCTCAACGGATCCTGGAAACTATTGCCCCATAAGCCTGACTAGCTTGGTCTGCAAAGCTATGGAAAGGATCATCATGGACCTCATAAATAAAGATATTGGGGACCTACAGACACTGGATCCTACCAGTTCGGCTTTGTTAAGGGCAGATCCTGCCTCTTAAACCTGGTTGATTTCTTTGAAACAGTCACCAAGGCCATTGACGAGGGGAAGGTCATCCACACAGCCTACCTGGACCTCGCAAAAGCCTTCAATACAATACCCCACTCGGGCATTATAGATAAGCTCACCAGCTTAAATATAAACCTCTATGTCACTAGATGGGTTGCAAACTGGCTCAAGGACAGAACCCACATAGTTAGAATTGCTGGAGCCATGTCAGACTCCAAACCAGTTACAAGTGGCATCCCACAAGACTCAGTCCTGAGACCTCTCTTGTTTGGTACATATTTCTCGGTGGTACAGGCCAACACAGAAGGACTGTGGCTGACCAAGTTCGCAGATGACTGCAAACTGGGTGCCATAATCGACTCTCCAGCTGACACAAGCATCCTCCAAAAGGGCCTCATAGAAACAGACAACTGGTGCCAGAGCCATGGCCTCAAGCTAAACGCCAAAAAGTGTATAGTCATCCCCTTTGTCAAAAACAAAGTGCCCACAAATTACCACATAGGTGGTAATCCATTAAGTACAGAAGAAGTAATTAGGGACCTGGGGACCCAAGTTGATAGCAATCTCTCATTTGACAACCACGTGGCCAAAGTGGTTAGAAAAACATTTTATGTAGCCCACCTAATCATGAAGGGATTCATATCTAGATCAAGGGAGGTCATCGTGCCTCTTTACTCATCCCTCATCAGGCCCATAATTGAGTACAATGCCCCTTTTGGGATGTACCTTACCAGACACCTGCAGCAACTGGAAAGACCCCAAAAGTACCTCACCAAGGGATCAAAGGGCTCAAACAGATGCCATATGCTGCCCGGTTAAAGAAACTCCAGCTCTACTCAGTGGCATACCGCCTGCTCAGAGGCGATCTGTGCCTGGCGTATAAAGCCATGTCCAATCCGGAATTAATTGACATGCTGCACCTCAGAAAATCCAAATCCCATCGAGCTACGCGCTCTAGAGACTTGAACCTCAGCACCGAAATAAATAGGACATGCTGGAGGGACAGATTCATAACCCAGAGGCTCCCTTCACTCTGGAATAAAATCCCAGTCCAGGTTAAGCAGAGTCCCTCATTGACTCTCTTCAAGAGGAATCTTGATGAGTGGATGGGAGATCGTAGGTTTACCCCGGGTATCACTTCTGTGTCACTGTTAGAAAGAGGCACAGTATACTAACCTCGATAAAGGGCATAGCAAAATTAATTTAAAATGGGTGGCGTAAGCCAAACACACTCTGGCTAGGCTTATAAATGACAAATGAGGGATTTCTTCATGTACTGAGCCAGTTCCCACTTATTTTTGGACATCAGTTTCTTTTTTTTTTTTTTTTTTTTTTTTTTTTTTTTTTTGTTTAGCCTGTTTATTGTAAGGGTCAACCGGGGTGGCTTGTTTCTCCAGCAAGATCTGGTTTGAATATGGTCAGGTACAGCTGATTTTGTACAACTGCTTAGGTGGCTATACATGGTTTTGGTGTACACCTCTGCACAGGAGTCTATGTTTTCTGGGTTCAGGGGGGCTTTGATGTTTCTTATGCCATTCTTAGTGGCAGGTAATTTGTCTTGGAAAATTTCTTAAGCGTTTTTGAGGGTGATGGGGCATTATAATTATTTCAAAAGAGACTAACTTATGGTCCAATATTACAGAGGAGGACATCATGCAGGGGGAGGAGTGCAGTGCTCCACCATGTTAGTGAGTACTCTGTCTAGGTCATTAGAGCCCCTCATGAGTGTGCTGACCAGCTGTTCACAGCATTTGCACTGACAAAGTTTAAGGACCCTTGAGAATGCATATTTGTGATCATGTGTGTTCCCCAGTCAATGGCAGAATAGTTAAAATCAGTCACCCATGAATAAGTTGTCAGGCTGCATGGTAAGTGACTCCAGTGAGGCCAGGTATGTGGTATGCTTATCCTAATTCATGGTGAGGGACCTATAGCTTGAGATGATGATGAGTAGCTTGAGAGAGTCATACTGTGTGACCAGTCTCAAGGTGTACTTTTCCCTTATGGAGATGGATACAGCTCCTCCTTTGGTTCTTTCCTTCTCAGTTTGTGGTCTGAACATACGTAAGGCATTGTAGCCCTGCAAGGCTGTGGTGCTTTCTGCAGCTTTGAACCACATCTCAGTGACTGCACAGATGTAAGCATCTTCCAAGGTGAGGAGTGCTTCCAGGGTGTGTCGTTTCTTGTTAAGACTCCTAGTGTTGAGCAGCAGCAGGATTTTGTTACATTAGGAGGTTGGTTACTTTGGCACTACCTAAAAAAGGCACAGTAGGGGTGGATAATGCTTTTGCCAATATTCAAAAGCCTAGAGGAAACAGGTGCAGACCATCCCCTGCAACACAGCATGGCCTGTCGACCATGTCCTCCCAGGCTGATAGATACTGGATCCCCGTGGACTGACACCAGAAGGTAAGCCATTTGTTAAAGTCAATCATTTTTTGTTTGTACTGAGGCATCATCCTTGGTGAGGGTAGAATGCCGCTTAAAGCTAGGCTTACACCTGCCTGTGACACACAATCTGAGAGCTCAGTCATGTTTTTTTTCATTATAGTCCAGGGCAGTATGTCTCAAATCATTCATACCCACATGGACTATGACAGAGTCATACTGGTACTTGCGGCTGAGTGATGTGAGTGCTTGTCTGACCTGACAGATCCTGGCACCTGACTGGTAGCTAACCACAACCTCCTTATCCAGCCTGGTGAAAGGGACATCCGTGTGTCTCTCTATGGAGTAACCTATGACCAGTATGTTGGGTTTTGTGGTGTTACGCTTTATGGGCTTGTTTGTTGAGACATTGGTGTGTGTATTGTTATGTGTTGTAATTGTTGTTTGCTTTGTTATGTGTACATGTGTTTTTTTTTTGAGGACAACATTTGGGAAGTCTCTGGGCTTTTGGTAAGTTGCTCCGCATATGTGAGTTTATGTTTTAAGTCCTTGTTTAGTGTGGGAAGTGTGTGGGAAGTGATGTGTGTGTCCTTACAACCTGTTTGGCATTTGATTTGTCTGTATGTGAGAGTCTTGTCACTAATTTCATAGTGTAACTATGTCTCTCACACATAGTGTTAGTTTGTTTCAGGAGTAAGTGGTTGTCGGTGTACATATGACAATTGCTACATTGCATTAGGATGCCCAAGTCCATTAGCTGGGCAGAGAGAGAGAGATGATGGGAAATTGGCCATCCGTGATAGTAGGTTCATAATGTGTGTTTTATAGGGAAAGGAATGAGTTAATTTGACTGGTCTGTGCTGACAGCCCAGAGACTATGAGTGGAAGCTGTATCTTGTGTAGTCTAAGTTTAACCAGTAAAGCAAGATTGCTCAGCATGCAACTGAGTTGTTCCTAGAACAGCAGAGGGCTAGGAATAATTGCACTAACGGTTGTTTAAGGAAAAACTTCTCTTCAAGGCTTTGTATCTATACAGGCACTACCAACTGCCACTGTGCAGACAGCAGCACCACACATATGTGAGGCTTAAATGTAAGCAGGAATAAATACGTATAAAGCAATCTACCAATCAGGACAACACACAATAAACTTTCCTCCAGGAAACCACATCTCAGATAGATCTAGATCCACACACGTCTGCCACAAGAGTGCACAAAAATGGTGGCTGGTATTGTGTCCAAGTGTAGAAACCACACAATCTAGATTCAGCAGACTCGGGTCTAGTAGATACAGTGTAGCTAGGACCTTAAAGTAACATTACAGTTCTTAGATTAAAAACCTGCAGAAGTGTAGTGAAAAATCAGTAATAACACAATAGTTAAATAAAAGACAGTAAGTGCAAATAAAACTTAAATCATACTTATTTCTGTTTTTTTTTTCAGCAGTGGATGGCTTTGGAACTCATCAGAATTACTCAGTCACTCTAGAGCAATCACCAAATGAAGAGCAGCTCTGATTAAATGAGCGAGACCCTGAGAAAACATGAGACTTAACTATAAGCAGGAATAAACACATATAAAGCAATTTACCAATCAGGAAAGCACACAATGAGCTTTCCTCCAGCAATCCCCAACTTAGATAGGTCTAGATTCACATACTTCTGCCACAAGAGTGCAGAAAAAAAGCCATTTTGTTATAAGTTTAAGAAACCACACAACAGAGATTCAGCAGACTTGAATCTAGCAGATGCAATGTAGCTAGGACATTAGATTATCAGTACAGTTCTTAGGTTAGCAGTTAACCCAGGTAACCTGCCAAAGGAGTGTGACCAAGATCAAAAGAGTTAATCACGCCCATATACTAGGGTTTGATTCCTAGTCAGGGAAGCTTTGAATCAGACCAGTTGAGTACAGTGCTCTCTTTGGGACATATATCACTAAACATGTCTAAAAATTAGAAAGACTCCCAAAAGTTCCTAATGAAAACAGTCATAGACTTAAAGTCCCTGAGCTACCAAAAGGTAAATGCTTTATCCCTTTAATTCAGCATCTTATACATTTTAGATCTCATTTTTGCTTACCAGTCCTTTAGAGAACTTGATTGTCCTGGAACTTCTGTTTCTCTGCAAGTCCAGTAACAAAACCAGTACTATTTTTTATTTTTTTATTTTATTTTTTATTTTACATTTGTTAACCGGGCTAGTCTGACTGGATACATGTCCATTTTCAGCAGAGGCCCGAGGAGAAAAGCTCCACTATCAGACTAATACACTACAGTTTATGAAGTCACTAATAATACTAACTATACAAATAAAACTAATATAGTATAATACGGCAAAATACAAATGCAAATACATTTTTCATGTACAAATCTGACTAGATGACAATCAAAATTCAGTCAGGGGCTGAGGAGAAAAGCTTCAGTATCAAAAAACAATTTAAAGTTAAAAAATATCACTAGTAGCTAGTCATGACTAGCCAGGGACCTAAATTTTCACCAACAGATAAATAAAACATGGTGGACAGGTTTATAACCCAGAGCCTCCTAAACTGCTGGAACTTCCTCCACATGTTAAGCAGTGAGACTCACGGCCTTCTTTTAAACATACACTAGATGACTGGATGGATATTCCAGGATTGTTGGGTATGACACTGCAGGGGAAAGGACATGCAGTCTGAGGGAGCAAACTGGGAAGGCAAGAGTAGTCATGAGTCTCAGCTGTGTTGCAATATCCAAGATATGTACTATTATCAGATGTTATGTTATATTACATATTTAGAGTCTGTTGTTTTCTGTACTTACTGGAACCAGATGTCTTTCTCACTGATGATCTAAGAACATTATTATCAGTTACTCAGTGCATATAAGGAAACTGACAACATGAGTACAAGGAACAGCACATTAACATCTAATACGATTAATCCTTTGTACTATATTACCATGGATATTTATGTTTAGTTGCATATTTTATACATCTTTTAAATCTTATATTGTCAGACGTGATAAAGGTAACTCATGTCTTAAAAACTGTACTTTGGAAGAGGTTGATTTTAATGACAAAACATACAAAGACTAACAATGCTGGGATTTTTCTGTTTCCATAGCCAAAATTAATAGGCATGAATGTCCGGGTGGTGGGACATTTTCCACCACTTTAGGAAACACACTGCATCACAGAATATTCTTCAATAATTAGGCAGTGACTTCCTGCATGAATACACTGAAAGCTGTGCTTGAACAATGTAGACAAGGTGTAAAGAAAACAATGCAGTTGAAGCAGATTGATGCAGCCAAGCGTGCACAAAAAGTGCAGGGGGTGGTCTCACTCCCGTAAGAAACGTGAGAAAGTGCATATGAAAGCCACAGCAGGTTGAATGACTCAGCATTACAAAGGAAAAATATATAGGAGATGTGAAGGACAGGTGAACTGTTACCTAGCAAACTGAAAGCATTATTGATCTCATGAAAGGGTTGAAATGGACGGTACAGGAAAGTAAGAAAAGGGGTACAGCAGCAGCGAACCGTGCAGAAAATACAAAGTAATGTAAAGTACGGTTCTGGGGAAGCAGTGAGGAAACACAAACAGGCATGGAACAGGACAGAAGAACCGAGGGAGAGGGAATACCGAAGGGACTGGGGCAGGGGATATACATAAGCAAAAGGTAGGCAAATGGCTGCAGACATTATGGGTTAATGGTAGTGTGCCAGGTGTTAACCAGCCCAGATTGACATTACTGGGATCTAGTGGCTGGTGTTGCTGGATTTGGGTTGGTAGTGGCATGTACCATGTTCATATGTGGTGGCCTGACAGCACCGACCAGCTAGTCAGGTGAATCATATACGTTCTGGTGGAAGGGGCTGATGCATGCAGCTCATCTTGCCATGCTATTACACAGTCAGCTGCTATCTCCACCACATGCTGCACTTCTTGCTGAGTTGAGGGAGGCATTCAGGGTTTGGCTTCCTATCTGGGAAGGGACACAACGGTTTCCTCGGTGAGGGACTTCCACCCCATTCACCTGCCTAAGTCAAATTGAGCAAGGCAGCAGTGGTCAGTATGTGATGGGGCTACATTTCAGGTAGATCACTGCAACCTGCAAGGAAGACACAAATGAAAGGGTGCCACTAATGTTGAGGACCTGTATTCAGTACAGCATATAAAGTACAGGTGTAAATGGGGTTGGGAGTTTGCATAATGGTTAAGGTGTTTACCTCATAGACAAATGCTACATGGTTTAATTCTCACCTTTGAGGGAAACTGGCTAGGTTTAAAATGGCCTACAAGGGCAGCTAGCCTAGTACTTACCTATTAACCTATAAAAAGGATGCTGCTATTCATGTTGATTGCATAATCTTTATTGCTTACTAAAGTAGCTGGTAGTATTTTCAATTCTCTCTGCTCATGCTGAAAGAAAAAGAATAGATATGCAAGCCATCACATGTGACATCCACAAAGGATTGACTAAAGTGTAGAATACAGTACAAAGCTGCAGAACCAAATATATGTGCATGCAAGCAGAAGCCTGACTTAGTACCTATAGCGCCCTTCAAATCCTGCACTGTACTTTGAATGTTCAGTGATGCAGAAGCAGGATAGGGTGCTCACAGCTAAGGTGGCAATCAACACCACCACATGTAGGTGCAATAAAGCAGAAGTATGAAATGGCAGACACTGTCTTCCAAGAACATTGCCATAGGCCCTGTCCTGCAAAACAACACAGCGCCACAGCACAGCAGCCACCAAGAACAGTGCACACAACATACAGACAGTCAGACACTGCAGCTGTAGTAATAGCATAATCCTAGTTGTTCATATAGGCTCAATGAACATATAGTCCCTTTTCAGAGGCAGCCTAAGACTAATGGCTCATTTAGTGACTTGCTCAATGTTACACAAAACCACGAAAAGGCGAACAGGAACACGATCAGAGACGGCTTTATAATAAAAATAATTTATTAAATCCAAGTAAAGTTAGCGCTTTCGGCCAAACCGATGTTCAGCCTTCATCAGACAAACAGCAGAATGTGTGATTAAAAACTTTTTATATTACTAACATATGCTTAGTGCCAATCAGAAGCAAGTGCATCTCTTAATTGAATATAACCATGGTGACCTTAAAAAAATATATTACATTGCTTGTGAAAAGCACTTACTAATGTCCCTTAAGGCAATTGCTTAATACAAAACCGAAATCTTAAAAATTACTTACGCTTAGATTATGAAATATAAAATATACTAAAAAGTACATCTGATATTATAAAGTGAACATAGGGTATGTTTAAGACATTTAAAATGCAAATTAACCTTGAACCTTACATTGTAATCCACGTTCTTATAAATGAAAACGGATCCCTTGGATGTTAGCTTCTCATTTTATCATAAACTGCTAACATCACCAAAAAACAACAAATCTGGGTTATTGAGTGCACCCAATTCCAAGACATGTTATAAATACATATATTCAAGAATATCTTAAGATCTTTTGTATACACAACGGCCCGTATAGTATTTTGTAGTTACAATTTTTTGTTCATAAATACTTGTTGGAATGGAATTCGTGTTGTAGATTCTATTCAGAACCTTGATCTTATATGAATACATCTAGTCATAGAGATCATAAAAATATATATCATAAAAAAAAATATATATATATATATATATATATATGCTCCTTACGGAACCTGTACAAATCACCCTTAAGTAAGTAATGAGAAATAGCAAAATAAAAAATGAAAAATAGTAAACTCAATTGATACTATAATTCCTTATATTGCATCTTTAACAAAAAATATATTTATATTTGTATTTTACTATAAGCTGTCGACAAAAATACTTCTAGGTTATTCAATTAAGTTACCTATTGTGGGAAAGCCACTTAAGGACACATTTAATAGAAAGATTATCATTGATTCCTGGTATAAGATGGGCTCTAGTTCGAATCTGCCACATGAGTTCGTCAATTTCTAATCTTATTTGCCACGGGCCCCCTCTTATTTCTGGGGTTCTTTGTTGCAATACAACAAAACCAAATGAATGCCTGCTGTTATGTAGAACGTGCTTAGCTAAAGCATTGTTTTCATCATGTCTACTAACAGCATACATATGTTCGTAAATTCTGGTTTTTATCCTACGCTCCGTTTTACCAATGTAAAAAGCTTTACAGTGGTTACACAGAGCAGCATAAACCACCGATTTGGAATCACAGTTGAAATGGTTGTTCACTTTATATACCTTGTCATTGATAATAAATTGGGTGCCAACTTTAATGAATTTGCACTGCGCACATGCTCCACACTTATACATTCCGTGTGGCCGGTTCGAAGTAGACTTATTCTTTGATCTCTCTAGAATTGCTTTTAAATTATGTCCCCTCCTATAAGTTAGTTTTGGTTTTTCACCCAATATGCTGGAGAGAGTACTGTCATGTTTTATCACATCCCAGTTTTTGTTGATAATTTATTTATTTATTGTTGATAATTATTGTTGTTTCTAGAAAGAAGAGGGACGAAATGGCCCTCTTCCCTCTTCTTTCTAGTAACAACAATAATGAAGTGAATGTAAATCCAGAGAACTCATTATTACCAGCAGGGGTCCCTAAGGGTAACCGGTTGGAAAATAACAACTACTGTACTACCTTTTTACATACCTTTTCATTGGATTTTTACAAAATTAGGGAAATTATCAACAAAAACTGGGATGTGATAAAACATGACAGTACTCTCTCCAGCATATTGGGTGAAAAACCAAAACTAACTTATATGAGGGGACATAATTTAAAAGCAATTCTAGAGAGATCAAAGAATAAGTCTACTTCGAACCGGCCACACGGAATGTATAAGTGTGGAGCATGTGCGCAGTGCAAATTCATTAAAGTTGGCACCCAATTTATTATCAATGACAAGGTATATAAAGTGAACAACCATTTCAACTGTGATTCCAAATCGGTGGTTTATGCTGCTCTGTGTAACCACTGTAAAGCTTTTTACATTGGTAAAACGGAACGTAGGATAAAAACCAGAATTTACGAACATATGTATGCTGTTAGTAGACATGATGAAAACAATGCTTTAGCTAGGCACGTTCTACATAACAGCGGGCATTCATTTGGTTTTGTTGTATTGCAACAAAGAACCCCAGAAATAAGAGGGGGCCCGTGGCAAATAAGATTAGAAATTGACGAACTCATGTGGCAGATTCGAACTAGAGCCCATCTTATACCAGGAATCAATGATAATCTTTCTATTAAATGTGTCCTTAAGTGGCTTTCCCACAATAGGTAACTTAATTGAATAACCTAGAAGTATTTTTGTCAACAGCTTATAGTAAAATACAAATATAAATATATTTTTTGTTAAAGATGCAATATAAGGAATTATAGTATCAATTGAGTTTACTATTTTTCATTTTTTATTTTGCTATTTCTCATTACTTACTTAAGGGTGATTCGTACAGGTTCCGTAAGGAGCATATATATATATATATTTTTATGATATATATTTTTATGATCTTTATGACTAGATGTATTCATATAAGATCAAGGTTCTGAACAGAATCTACAACACGAATTCCATTCCAACAAGTATTTATGAACAAAAAATTGTAACTACAAAATGGACTATACGGGCCGTTGTGTATACAAAAGATCTTAAGATATTCTTGAATATATGTATTTATAACATGTCTTGGAATTGGGTGCACTCAATAACCCAGATTTGTTGTTTTTTGGTGATGTTAGCAGTTTATGATAAAATGAGAAGCTAACATCCAAGGGATCCGTTTTCATTTATAAGAACGTGGATTACAATGTAAGGTTCAAGGTTAATTTGCATTTTAAATGTCTTAAACATACCCTATGTTCACTTTATAATATCAGATGTACTTTTTAGTATATTTTATATTTCATAATCTAAGCGTAAGTAATTTTTAAGATTTCGGTTTTGTATTAAGCAATTGCCTTAAGGGACATTAGTAAGTGCTTTTCACAAGCAATGTAATATATTTTTTTAAGGTCACCATGGTTATATTCAATTAAGAGATGCACTTGCTTCTGATTGGCACTAAGCATATGTTAGTAATATAAAAAGTTTTTAATCGCACATTCTGCTGTTTGTCTGATGAAGGCTGAACATCGGTTTGGCCGAAAGCGCTAACTTTACTTGGATTTAATAAATTATTTTTATTATAAAGCCGTCTCTGATCGTGTTCCTGTTCGCCTTTTCGTGGGTTTGTGGAGTTTACTTGCTCAATGTTACACAGTAGGGAAACAAGGGCTGAGGGAAACAAACCCTATACCGGTAGAACTGCAGCTCGCAACTTAAACTCTGTACCAGCTGCCAATTTGACCTGATATATTCTGGAATCTGCTGGAGGAAAGAAAATCCTATTAGGAAGAGAGCTGTAAAATACAGGGAAAAAAATTGTATTAACAACAGTGTGATTAGTAAAAAAAAGGTAAACACTATATAATTTATGGTGTGTCTATCTCATTTCAACTTCCCTATCTCAGATATCTTCAGGGCAGTGGTAACAGACAGGTGGACTAAATGTTGCTAATTCAACTGCACTGCCATATACTGTGCATGATGATATCTAGAGTGTGTGGTCTGGCCATGGATTGCGGTCTGTCACTAGCCGTGGATTGTTGTCTGTCATTAGCCATGGATTGTTGTCTGTCATTGTCAATGCCTTCACAGATGACTCACTGCAGGCATGGAGGATCATTTAGATGCCAGCTGGACTGCCTGCTTCCTGATGGTATTTTATGACGTGTTCGGCATGCTACAAAGAGCTGATACTCTGTGGTAGGTTCATACTTGAGGGCACCACCGGGTATGCCTAGGGAGTAAAACTTCATACATATATCATCAACCAGGGCACCAGAAGGTATCCTGCATCACCAATAATAAAGTAGGTCATTGGATGGAAACTAGAGATATAGGTCAGTTTATACATGGTAGCCTTCCTTCTTAGTGTGACCCTGCCCAGTGATACCATGTGGGACTATTCTTGCCATGCGGGTGCAGTCTAGTAATTTGGCGAGTCAGGCAATGTTGTAAAGGCCACACAAGGTAGTGATAATTTCCTCTTCCATGTTGGTGAAATAGATGTACTCATGCATATGCAGGAGCAATTAATTGAGGAAACCCTTGAGAATTTTAAAGGGTAGATTGTGTGAGATACCCAGTGTGTCTCTAGACTGTCCCTGAAAGGACCCTGTAGCTAGAATGATAAAAGCTACACATGCATTGACATCTACTGGTGTAGGATATTCATGCCTTACTGCAGTTCCAGTTTATTGGCAATATAGGTCAACTAATGGCTCTATAATAATTTTTTCGTTATTTATTTATTTTAGTTTATTAACGAGGGTAGTCTCTGATCAAATATGACCAATTTCAGGCCCAGCCTAGGAGATAACCATGAGAGAAAAGTGTAATACAAACATAGAAGGTAAAGTAAATAGGTAGTAGATACAACTCAAGAGTATAGAACAAAATGAACAGTATCAAAATAATTTAACTACAGTATTTATTTATTGGCATTTGTTTACTAAGATTGTCCTTCTGTGCATAAGTTGTCTCTTTTGAGCAGGGGTCTTGTGAGAAGAGCTTCAAGAACTTTGACAGGTAGCTTATCTAAACTGGTGAGCAAAATAATATATATACTGTAAGTCAGAACATGTTTGAAGCACTGTCTCTGCAATTTGTACAAGGTTTTACTACCAAAATGAAGAACAGTGATTTAACTGTCAATGAACTCGAATAAGCTATTGCTACTCTTCCAGTACATTGAGAGAATTGTTAGGAGATATGGTTAGAATAACATTTGCATTGGTTCTGATTGGTTAGATAGGATTTAACTTGGGGTTTAAAGTTGGTGTAATTGGTGTAGCCTTTAATGTAGTTAAGAAATGATTGCCAGAGCTTGGATAGTGGTTTAGTTATTGGGGTTTGCAAGACAAGATCAGATTGTAATTGTCAAAAAAGCAGAAGAATGTTCCGTTTAAGCTTGCTCAGCAAAATCACAACAATAACTAATTGATGAGCGATGCACCACACCATAAAACATAACTCAACGATTTATTCAGAGCTGTATCTCAACAAGACAAAAAACAACAAACAACGGATTAGCGCTTTCAGCTATCAAAGCCTTCTTCAGATCCACATTCAAAAGCCACATCTCAATCTAATATAAAGCATATAGCAGCCAATGACAAAAAACATGTAAACAAGCTGTTTTGCTCTAGCCAATACAAGTGCTTATACAAGCACTTCATCATCCAATGTGTTTCATTATTCTAATTAGCTTTGACTAGCAAGTTAAGATAGAAAATGTAAATTAGACTTCGCTTTCTCAAACATCATTGGTCTCAGCTAGCAAATGAAAGCAGAAATGTAAATCAGACTTTACTTGCTTAAAAATCATTGGTTTACTTTAAACATTAGACAAAACCTAGCTTTAACTAGCAAGTTAGGATGGAAGATGTAAATTAAACTTCACTTTCTCAAACTTCATTGGTCTGGGCTAGCAAATCAAAACAGAAATGTAAATCAGACTTTGCTTGCTTAGAAATCATTGGTTTGCGTTAGACATTAGACAAAACATAGGGAACTTATATCAAAAAAGTATTCCCTGTCGCTTTCATAAGAATAAAAACCAGGTTATTCCAAGTTCACTCATCAAAAAGCGTGATTCTATAAAGACATTTAACAAAACATATCTTACTAAAATATAAATAATTAAAACATTTTAGCATTTAAAAATACGTATGTAAAGTCCTTAATAACAAAGTGCTAATAAAGTATATAAAATATAATATAATATATCTGTAAATTATGTAATATATACTACCTACATGAAAATAGAATAGAATTTTTTATTCTTATGAAAGCGACAGGGAATACTTTTTTGATATAAGTTCCCTATGTTTTGTCTAATGTCTAATGCAAACCAATAATTTCTAAGCAAGCAAAGTCTGATTTACATTTCTGCTTTGATTTGCTAGCCCAGACCAATGAAGTATGAGAAAGTGAAGTTTAATTTACATCTTCCATCCTAACTTGCTAGTTAAAGCTAGGTTTTGTCTAATGTTTAAAGTAAACCAATGATTTTTAAGCAAGTAAAGTCTGATTTACATTTCTGCTTTGATTTGCTAGCTGAAACCAATGATGTTTGAGAAAGCGAAGTCTAATTTACATTTTCTATTTTAACTTGCTAGTCAAAGCTAATTAAAATAACGAAACACATTGGATGATGAAGTGTTTGTATAAACACTTGTATTGGTTAGAGCAAAGAAACTTGTTTACATGTTTTTTTGTCATTGGCTGCTATCTGCTTTATATTAGATTGAGATGTGGCTTTTGAATGTGGATCTGAAGAAGGCTTTGATAGCTGAAAGCGCTAATCCGTTGTTTGTTGTTTTTTGTCTTGTTGAGATACAGCTCTGAATAAATCGTTGAGATACGTTTTATGGTGTGGTGCATCACTCATCTCTTAGTTATTGTTGTGATTTTGCTGAGCAAGCTTAAGTGGAACATTCTTCTGCTTTTTTGTTTATTGTTTCTATTGGAAGTTCCGTACACACCTTCAAAGGTATAATATGGAAGCACGAAAATTTGCAAGTGGACTTTTATCTGGTATAAGCAATCTGGTTATACAGTTGGATCTAAGGAGAAATGAGAATATGACAACTGAAATAGCAGGAAAGAATCCTGAATTTGAAACTGTTTTTAGGACTGTAGAGAATGCTGCTTTTCATCTGAAGAGATTACAATGGCAGCGCTTCCATATGGAAGCCTGCCTTCACCATCAAGTTATTCCAAGATTGCTTAGAGTCAGATGTATGCCGACCTATGGAAATACATTTCCAGATCTCCTTGCGAAGTGGCAGGCTATCAATATACAAACTAGTTTTAGTTATATGAGGCTGCTGATAGATTTTTTTGAACCTCAAGAACAAGAAATTAGTTCCCTAATTGAGAACAAGCAGAAGGAACTAGAAAATATGAACCTTTCTGAAAGTGACTTTATGAAATTGGAAAACTTACAAGATAAGCTTTTGACTTATGAGAACAAGCTGAAAAGTATTAAGAGCAATAAATTGACAAGAGACTTCAATGACATAAAAAATGGCCAGCTGTTTGAGTGGCCTAGGAACACTATTAATACTCAAAAAGTGATAACAAGAGAGAAACAAGGATTGGCAAAAGAAAGAGAGAAAGATAAAGAAAAAGAAGAGAAAATAAGTGCAACTACTAGTACAAATAAATCAAAGTTAATTGGTTCTAAAGAATTTTGTGTTAATGCACAAGTACACCAAGGGAATGGACCCAATTCTTTGAATAAAGTTACTAATGGCAGCGTTTGTCTGTTGGATGACAATATGATATCCCTGGATTCACCAGGGACTATAGATGAGGTGGCGATAACTTCTAGTCATGAATAAGATGAACGACCCTTAGGGGCGATTTGCAAGAAGGGGGCCATACATGCACCCATTGTTGAACAACTCCCTTTTTTAATTATGAACAAGACTCCTCGATCAGGAAGGTCATTGAGCAGGGAAAGGAAGAAAAGGAAGATTGTGCAGCCCAATCCCTAATTGTGAACTTGCCTACTGTTCAACTCACAGAATCCCAAATGAATTTACTTGAAAAAGGTCTAAGCTTTATACCAGCTACTCTAACTTCATTTGATGAGTTTCTCTTAGATCTCAAATTATTTGGTAGAAACCTGACTTTGAAGTATATTTTTGGGAATGATAATAAAGTTAAACAAGGTGATAAAGAAATTATGCTAAAGAAACCTAGTACTTTTGTTCCCATTAATTTACCAGCTGTTGAATCTTTTATACATGCTGTTGAAGAAGTAGTGGCTGCATTGAGGCAGATGCATACGAACAAGCAATTCTATAATTTAACCAAGGATGAAAATCAAGCATTGAAAGAACTAAAGATAAGAAATTATATAGTTATTAAACCAGCAGATAAAGGTGGAGCAGTGGTAATAATGGATGCTGAAACCTATTCTTTTTCAATGAGAAAGATGTTGAACGATGATAAGACATATCATGAGATTAGTAAGAGTGAACTGAACTTGATGAAGCAAAGAGTGAAAAATGATTTATATGACCTATTGATGAGTAGAATCATTGACAAAGAACAATATGAGCTTTTTGAGGTTGAGCATCCTACTGTACCTTCTATTAATGGTCTACCAAAGATACATAAGACCTTAATATCGCCTCCCTTACATCCCATTGTAGCAGGAAGAGGATGGCTGACTGAGCCTATTTTGATATTTGTTGAGAAAGAGCTCAAGAAATTGATTCCTAAAGCTAATACAGTTATTAAAGACACAGGAGATTTTTTACAGCGATTATATGAAGCTACATACAATGTAAATGATTTTGAGTGTCTATTACTGGTGACTTTAGATGTTAATAGCCTTTTTACGTCTATACCCAATGATTATGAGGTTGAAGCCATCAGAAGATTTCTTATGGAAGAAAAAACTAATCCTAGGCTAATTTGTATACTTCTTGACTTAATTCTCAGCAATAACATCTTTACGTATGAAGGCAAATACTATTGGCAAAGTTGGGGGGGGTAGCCATGGGCACCCCCTGTGCCAATAGTTATGCGAATGTGGTCCTAGCACAATGGGAGAGAGAATAGATGAGAGACTCAATGAATCAATGGAGCAAATTTATTACTTTACACAATCGTTTTGTTGACGGTATTTTTATCGTTTGGAGAGGTGATGGAGAGCAGTTAAATAGTTTTGTTCACTATCTGACAGAGGCTACTGATTTTTTAAGGTTTGAATACAAAAGTTCCAGGTTTGAAATGGATTTTTTGGATGTTAGTATACACTTAGACCTGAAGGAAGGTATTTCTACCAGCCTCTTTCATAAACAAATGTGGCGGAACCATATGTTGCATTATACTAGTATGCATCCTCGACATATTTTCAATAATATCGTGGAAAATCAGACAGTTAGGATTTCTAAACTCTGTACTGATGAAAAAGAGTTTATTGAGGAAAGGAATAGTTTACTGAAGAGTTTTGAACAGAGAGGCTATCCAACTAGGAGAGTGAACTCAAATGCTATAGAAGCCACTGAACTGAGAAAAAACACGGGGAGACCTTTGTATTCAACTAGAAACATAAGGAATGAGAGTCATCATACCAATACTAAGAATATGAATTCTTTGAGAGTTGGCTTAACTTTTGGATCTGACCATAATACTATCTGCCAAGTGATTAAGAAACACTGTCCGGTTCTGACTGCGGATACTAAGATAAAAGGCATAGTAGGTTCAACTCCAACTTTTCAGTTCAAAAATAAGAAAAATCTAAAACGACTGTTATGCTATAGGGAAGGAACAGGCTTTTCTGGCAGAATGATGAAAAAAGAAAGCTCTATAGGAACTAAAAAATGTGGGTTTTGTAAGACCTGCTATGTGATGAACTGCACCAAGTCATTTACACATCCGGGCACAGGAAAAATATTCTATTTTTCTGGGACTGCTAATTGTGATAGTAGAAATGTGATTTACATTGCTACCTGCACAGTTTGTACAGCTTTTTATGTAGGGAAAACCAATATGAAAATGAAAGAAAGGATTTCCAAACATTTATCAGACATAAGGACCAGAAAAGAAACCAATGCTTTATTTACACATATAAAAAGCAATGAAGGGCATCATTTTCATTTCATGATAATATCTCAGTTAAAACAAAATGAAAGAGAAGGTGATTTGGTGAATTTGACTGAATGTGAGGAATCCAAATGGATTATGAGACTGCGGTTTGATCATCCACCTGGATTAAATGGAAGTGTACCAATCAAGCCATTTTGAAGAACAGAAAAATTATTCAATATACAGCCTAGCTTAATAAATAAAAATAAATATAATTTTCATATGGTTGACTTGTTAACAACTATCAATCATATGATTTTTATATATTGTGTACTATTGTCTGTTTGAAGGCTCTGATTGTGACCCGTATTGCCTTATTAATTGACCTAGTGACTTGTATTATATATTTATATTTTTATTTCCAGTCACTGTTGTTTATAGTAGAAATTCAAGATGGTCATCATATCTTTTCATGGTGCTGTTCAGACTTTTTGTAGCTCCTAGGCTTCATTGTTTATGACATCTTCAATGATAGTGTTTGCTTATACTATTAATGTATTTTTCTGCTTCTATTTTCATGTAGGTAGTATATTTTACATAATTTACAGATATATTATATTTTATATATTTTATTAGCACTTTGTTATTATGGACTTTACATATGTATTTTTAAATGCTAAAATGTTTTAATTATTTATATTTTAGTAAGATGTGTTTTGTTAAATGTCTTTATAGAATCGCGCTTTTTGATGAGTGAACTTGGAATAACCTGGTTTTTATTCTTATGAAAGTGACAGGGAATACTTTTTTGATATAAGTTCCCTATGTTTTGTCTAATGTCTAACGCAAACCAATGATTTCTAAGCAAGCAAAGTCTGATTTACATTTCTGCTTTGATTTGCTAGCCCAGACCAATGAAGTTTGAGAAAGTGAAGTTTAATTTACATCTTCCATCCTAACTTGCTGGTTAAAACTAGGTTTTGTCTAATGTTTAAAATAAACCAATGATTTTTAAGCAAGTAAAGTCTGATTAACATTTCTGCTTTCATTTGCTAGCTGAGACCAATGATGTTTGAGAAAGAAAAGTCTAATTTACATTTTCTATCTTAACTTGCTAGTCAAAGCTAATTAGAATAACGAAACACATTGGATGGTGAAGTGCTTGTATAAGCACTTGTATTGGTTAGAGCAAAGCAGCTTGTTTACATGTTTTTTGTCATTGGCTGCTTTATGCTTTATATTAGATTGAGATGTGGCTTTTGAATGTGGATCTGAAGAAGGCTTTGATAGCTGAAAGCGCTAATCCGTTGTTTGTTGTTTTTTGTCTTGTTGAGATACAGCTCTGAATAAATCGTTGAGATATGTTTTATGGTGTGGTGCATCGCTCATCTCTTAGTTATTATACAGATTGTAATTGTGTTATAAGATTATAAGAGGGGTAGTGGTGAGATTTTTTTTGTCTGCAAGGGGTGTGAAAGAGTCACAGTTAAAAAGCTTGAAGATGAATTATCCTAGTAGGAGGTTGACTGTTTAGCTGGGAGTCATTTGGGCATTTTTTGTTGTGTGGCAGTTGTGTGTTGTGTTGTGTTCTGTTCTGTTCTTGGGGAGTAGTTGGCAAACTGTCAGATTTTGTTAGAGATTGATCAGAAAGCAGTAGAGTTTTTTTCTGGAAACTACAGTAGCCATTGGTCCATAGTCAACTGTGCAAAGAAGGTTACTGTGCCTAGTGCTGCTCTTGCACTTGAGAAAAGTCACGAGAGAGTCTGTGAGCTCAGAAGAGCTGTTAGATCTCAATATAAAGTTAGAAATGTAATGTCTGGTTTAGCCAAATAACCAAGTATTTGAAAGAGCTGGTGGTTTTGATTTAGTCATTGTAAAGGTCAAGTAACCTGATACCACAGAGGTTAAGGCAGATGTTTACCAACTGGTAGACCTGAGTTCAAAACCTGGTTGGGGCACAACTAGTCTGCAGTAGTATCTGTGCAGAAGAAAAGCCTGGCAATCTGCTTCTGTAATATATGCCAGAAAAAACCCTATGAAATCTACCTATAAAATCACCATGAGTCAGTTTCAACAACGGGACAATTGCTTGCATAAAGTTCAAGTATATTTAGGGATGAGAGGATGTTTGCTAGTTTCTGGTGTGTATTGAAAATCATGGATTTTGCTTTACTGGAGTTGATAAGAAGTATTTTGGAGTTTAGTCAGGAGGAGAGGTTTAACAGGGTTTGCTGTAGTTGCATTTTTAGCTCAGAGAATGGTTTGACCTGCATATCACATTGCCAGCATACATGCAGGAGCTTGGGCAGGTTGAATGTAATTTTATTAATGAACATGGAAGACAGTAGGATGGTGAACATGAAACATTGTGATACTCCTTTAGCAAGGGGGTAGAAAGGGATGAGCCAGTCTTAAACCCGAAGGTTATGTTACTGACAAAATTATAGTTCGTAGTTAAGGGATAACTGCATAAGGGCCTGTTAGGCCAATTAGAATGCAGGATCCCATGTATCTAGGGAACTATTAAAAGCCATTAGTGCATCATTTTGTCTCATATTCAAATGCGACTTGTTCAATAAACTGACCCAAGGAAAGTTAAGTAAAGTTAGATTTTAATATGTTCCTTCACTTGTTGATTCTGAATGTGTGCCCACTGGTCCTAGAGAGATATTTGGTTTGCAATAATTCAATACTCGGAATTCCTCATCACAGTAAGCTTTAAAGGCTAAACACAGTTTGCCGACCGAAGTTGCCTGCAACTAATTATAGAGTCCAATTATCTCAATTGTTGGCATTATAAGAAAACATCTAAAAGGTTGGAATTTTCTTGATGTATTTCTTCTGCTGTTGGAGTAAGAATATGTCACACCTATTGTGCATACAGAATAAACAGTTATACTCTGACATGGTTTATCATATGCAGCAGATAACTCAACTAGCATATTGTGGTCTTATGAGCAAAAATTCTTAAGAATGAGTCTCATAATGCTCATGGTTTTTGCTTGTTGTTATCTGTGCTACTCTAAATCTTAATTTCTTACTAATTATATCTCCTAGACCTTTGCATTCATTTAATACATTAAGTTTGACATTAAGACCAATGGGAAGCTTTATGAAAAACATGACACCTAATTAGTTATGATGATCAATTTGTAGACCTTGCCTTCTCAACCAGCTGTGTACTGTATTCAAATAATAAGCTCATAGATGTATACTAGGCTAATGACTGCAAGGGCCTTTTTAAGCCTAGCCATGCACCCCAAATCTCTGACAAATTCTGGTACCATTGATAAGTGTAAAAAGGGGCTTGGGAGATGAAACATTTACAAGCAGGGGCCTGGGAGATGAACATTTACAGGCTGTCTCTGCCCATTACAGTCATAGGTGCCAAACCAGGGATGAATTCCCTGTTCCCCCATTCCATTGTCTAAGTTACAGTTGAATTGGGTTAAGGAGAAACTCTGCTTCACATGGATGGGAAACCTGTTCCAGAGAAGGGGTAGTCTCTGGGATGCATACCAGTCAGTCCATCTGGTCCTGCTTATATCACTGACAAGGTTTAAGTCTTTAGAACACTTAATTCTTGCATTTTGTTTGCCAGGCATAGATCTCCCCTCAACAGAGTGTAGGAGACAGAATACAGGAATAGGGCCTTGAGGCAGTCTGCCTAGGACATGTTACTTATGCCCTGTGTTGTTTTAGTGAAGAACCTTTGTGAATTCTCCAACTGTTGGATGTGTCTGGTTAGATACACACCAGAAAGGGCATTCTGCACAATGATAGGTGTGATGACTGCCAAATATAGTGGAACAATGGACCTAGATGCCATGCCTTTGTAATATATACAATATAAAATTATTTCCTCACTACTGCAGGCACATGATAGTCAAAGGCTAGATTACTATCTATGTGTGTCCCTAAGTCCCTGACTACTGGGTCAGCTCTTAGGGTTGTGTTGTCAATATGAAAGTTACCAGGGATGGATGACTTCCCAAAGGGTACTATTATGTACTTCTTGGCATTTAGTTTGTCCACAGCTCTAACACCAGTTATCTGTCTGTGTCAACTCTTCCTGGAGAACATTTGTGTTGGTGGGGGATTGTATGACTGCTCCTAATTTGCAATCATTTACAAATTTAGTCAGCCAGAGGTCATTGGCACTGGCCTTAACTTAAGAGAAGTAAATGCCAAAAAGGAGCGGTCCCAGGACTGATCCCTGAGGGACTTCACTTGTGACTAGCCTCTTTGTAGAGGTGGACTCCCCATTTCCAACTTCCTGGGTCCTGTCTGTGAACCAGTTGGCTGTCCACTGGGTATAATTAAACTTAGCAATGTTATTCTGGCTAGTTATAAAAGCCACAGTTTGAAAGTAATTTGCTTACTTAGTGAGACAGTACAGATGATAACACTATGTTAAAAAGAAGAAGTCACAAGACTGGTCCTTGCAGAACCCCAGCTTGTACCCTTTTGCAATATGAGACGTGATTATTGATTTTATCTCTGAAATGTGTTACACAACCAGTTTTCAAGCCATTTGATACAATGGGTTAATTAAAAGCTGATTCATGGAGTCCATAATAACATAACGTGGAATACATTCAAAAGCTTTTGATAAGTCAAGATAAGCAACTGCAATTGTTGAGGGAAGTAGTAGGAAGGTGACTGCAAACAGTAGTGATGTGTTATATGAGGTGTTTTTTTATACAAAGCTAATTGAGATCTGAGTCATTGCTTTACTAGCTTCAGAAAAGTCCTTCAGGTTTGTAAACTCAGACCTACTTTAATGAATCCATGTTGAAACATATGGAACTATGACACTGCTGTGTGGCTTATTCTAATGTCAAACACATGACTAAGAAGGAGGGAGTGGTTAACTGATCAAAGATGTGAGTTTTTAATATGAATATGGTGCTTTAAGTTGGCCTGTTTTTCATGTTAAGCAAGATATCTTATGTCAGTTCCCATAGAGCAGTCGTAGCACTCCTTCCTGACCAGCAGTCATCCTGTTTTAAAGAGAGGAGGTGGTATTCTGTAAGTAGGTGGATAGCTGTCTTATAATGTCTTTTCTAGAATTTTCCCTAAGGTTGGTAGGATGGAGATAGGGTGAAAGTGAGGGAGGTTTTGTTGCTTTGGTAGTGGATTGTCTAAGGTGGTTTTCCATAGCATAAGTAAGGGGTTAGATGTTATAAATATGAAAAAGGGGAGGAATAATGTATTCCCTGCAGTAATAGATGAAGCAAAGACAGACATTGTTTGTCCCACTGGTGCATGTAGGGGGCATTTCTTCAGTGGTTCAATGAGTTTGACTGTTCTAAGGTAGAAGTGGCGGCATGTAAGGGGGTGGACTGGGTGGTGGTGGAGGTTTACATGCTGTGAAGGAGGAGGTGGGAGTTGACGGAAGATTACTAAATTCATTGAGAAAGTATGTGATGAAAAGTTGGACTTGAGGACTTAGGCTTGAGTTCTATAGGATAGAGTTTAGGCTTTTATGCCCAGTGACAATGTTGATATGCCAGAATTGCTTGTGAGAGTGTAGTAGTGTGAACTATTTGGCTTTGTGGAGTTTGTTTTTTTGCTATTTAATGGATTGTTTGGTTAAGTTCCTGTGAAGGGGATACCTGTTCTGGGTATCAGGAGTTGGCATAATTTTGTGTATGCACCATGCCTTGTTAGTTGTCTTCATCAAATATTTAAGTTCTTTGGTAAGTCAGCCTGTTTTTATGTTTAAATATTGTAATCATAGGGTAATATTAAGAAAAACTTGTTTGTAGCTGCAGGAGGGTACTTGTGAGAGTTTAAGTGGCTTTGGTGGCATCTTGAGATGATAGTATGGGTAGCCTGTGTCTGGTAGAAATGTAGCTTGTGTAGCTTGGATGAATTTAGAAGGAGATTTAGGTCTAGGTCTAAAAGAAACAATTTTGGAAGGTACTTTGTTTTGGATGGTAAAAGTTATAGGGCTGTGTTCACTAAAGATGGGTGTGTGGTTGGTAATGGATGAGGTAATAAATAGAAGGCTGACTGGTTAGAGGGAGCTCTAGAAATGCATGATGGTAAGAGTGGAGGTTGGGTGTCGCTAGTCTGACAGTTTATGTAACATGACTGTTTGCTTGGCTACCTCCACTAGTAAGTATAGCTGCTATATTGAACCCCTAGGTGATCGCCATCTGTGGTAATTTAATGTTGATGTAAAATAGTTACCTCTGCTTCTAGTATTTTTGTTACAAATTTTAGTGTGCTTTTTATCTTTCTACTCTTGACACACGTGGCTGTGACACCGTACACCTGATGACTGTAAATTGTAACCTGATTCCCCGATTCTCTTTTACATGTCATTGCGCATTCCTTAGAGTGCACTCCTTTATTTACATGTCATTATACAGTCATTTGCATAGCCCTTTGCGTGCACTTTTTAGTATGTTGTGCTATGTGAAGCTATATAGTTGTATGAATTGCTAGCTGGTTACATTTATGAGATTTAGCAGCAGGAGCACACTGTATAACCTGCAGTTTGAAAGTGAGTACCAGCCTAAAATCTTTATAGCTCTTGTGTTTAGAGATTAACTTGCACATTGGTAGTGGGTGCCAGAGTTGGAATTATAACCATTGCAAGCGAAACCATAAAATAATTTCTCAATATGACTATCAAATGTTTACATTTTTCACAAACATTTTTCCACCTTCTACTGAGTGGTTTTAATTTTGGATGGCACAGTGGTGCAGCGGTAGCATTGTCGCCTCACAGCAAGAGGTTCTCTGGTTTGATTCTCTGCTGGGATTCCTTCTTTGTGGAGTCTGCATGTCCTCCCTGCATTCGTGTGGGTTTCCTCCGGGTGCTTCGGTTTCCTCCCACATTACAAAGACATATGTCTGGAGAGTTTCTCCCCGGGCATCTGCTGAAAATTGGCTTTGTTCCAAGTCACACTTTCCTGGTTAACAAATGTAAAATAAAAATTAAATAAAGTTTCCTCCTACATGTATAGCTAGAGGTGTATTTTAGTAGTTCAGGTTGGCCCCATCAGTAGTTCTGTGACCTTTATGTAAATTTTGAGAAAGAAATACATTTGCAATTATTTTTTTTTAAACTGTAAATCTGATTATGGAATACCTGTGGTTGTATCAGTGACAGGATAACACTGCCAGCATTAGGACCACTAAGATAAAAAAAAAAATGTTCCTAAGTGGCAAGCCCCACCATAAAATCCCATAACAGAAACTTTCATCTTTTTTTTTTTTTCAGTTTCTGAATGTTGGTGTCTAAACTGAATGCAAGTAGTATTGCATTTGCATTCAGGGCTGAAGCTCTATTGCTTCCTACAGTGTATGTGTATTTAGAATTTTTCAAGCCAGGTGTTACATTTGTCACAAGTGGTTGGCTTTGATTATTTAGAAAGAATAACTATTTTTTTTGCTGCTAAAGATATTTTGTGTGGAGTATTTTTTTTTTGTGAGGAGAGGAACTACACCATGTACCACAACATCTACTTGGCTCTTAGCCCAGGCACAACTTATTCCTTTGTTGAAAGAAAGATAAGCCTTTTTTTTCTTATAAATGTTTTCTTTTTTTTTTTTTTTTTTTTTGCTCAGGCAGCTTCTTAGTTAACTTTTTTCAGTAACTGTGTTTCTAAATTAGTGTCAGGATAGCTCTTGGATTCTTTTATTTTTTTCTGTCATTAGTAAATGCAGTATTACCCAAAGAATCTCTAATTTTAATCATATCAGTTCTTCAAAATTCTCTGTTAAATATGCTCTTTTCAGAATGTCTGCTCTGTAAACTAAGTTTGTAATGCAATCTTAGGAGTGCCTTGTGGAAGGATTTTCTGAATATGTTTTGGGAGGGTTTATGGTCTGTCTCTAACAGAACTTCTTTACTGTAGACATATTTTTGGAGTTTTTCATATACATTTCCTATTAGTAACCAGTCCTCTTTCATCTTAGCATATCTGTTTTATGCATCTGTACGTGATATGGACCCTTTAATTGGTCCGTTTTCTCATGTACTGTTCTGAGTGGTATCTACTTGCAACATGACAGACTTACTCATAACTGGTGAGTTTTCAAATCTGTTTAATTGCTTGTAAATTATTTCCTAAGCTGTTTGCTCTAACAGTTTTCTTAGAAGCATACTTATCGTAGACATATTAGGCGCAAACTTTGAAAGCTAATGTATCATTCCAGGAACTCTATGTAATCCTTACTTGTCTTCTGAATTTGAGACCACTATCTTGTCTGTGTAACTGGTACATACTACTGTCCTTTTAATCACATTATTACAATACTGCGGATCAGTGTAAATGAAAATTATCTTTCTTTACAGCAATAAGCAGATGATTCACCCACTCTGTTGACT
Source organism: Protopterus annectens (assembly GCF_019279795.1). NCBI lineage: Eukaryota > Metazoa > Chordata > Ceratodontiformes > Protopteridae > Protopterus > Protopterus annectens. The sequence goes on from NC_056729.1 coordinate 1,603,895,448, forward strand.
GCTGTTGCTTTTTAATAGCACCTAGGATGTTCATCGTGTTTCACTGTTGCAGTCACCACACTTGGGTTATCCTGCTGGCAGGCTACCCGCAGTCGGCCTGAATTCCAAAGTCCTGGTCCAGCGTTGGTTGCTGTCGCTTCTTCCCTGACGTCAGTGCGCCAGGGATATAAAAGATGCAGCTGACGCCATTTTCTTCAGTTTTTCTTGCCGCGCGGTGCCTGAAGCAAAAGCAGTTCGCAAGTGCCGGTCGGCCGACTCCAGAGATTTTCAAAATCAAATTTCAGATCCGAAGTCTTCATTAAAGCTAAGTACCCCGTTGGGGAAACTTTTTTCTTGCTCCAGACCGATTTCAGAAAAAGTTAACAATTGTATTTCTTGTGGGAAGCAAATATCTCATAAGGATTTTCATTCTTATTGTATTCCTTGCCTAGGCCCTGATCACAACGTTGCTAGCTGTCGGTTTTGCGCTAGATTTAATCAACGTACTATTAAGCGTCGGTACGATTTTGCCTTTCATTACTTTGGCCGAAGATTCAATTATATAATGCCGTCGGAACAACAGACGACCGGAGTTATAAAAAGCGCAAGGAAAAGGAAAAGGACAGGCATCTGAGGTCCAAAACCGACGATGAGGCTTCTGCTAAGCCAGTCGCCGGTTCTCAGTGAGGCGCTTTTGCAGCCCCTGACACCCACTACCTCAGAGCCACAGGCTGCTGCCAATTCCCACGTGGAGCCAGCTAGGCCTCTGGATACTCAAGGTATTGGACACTTGCAAACTATTCCCTCAGATGGGTCCGGAGCTGCTGAGCAGGCATCGGCTTCTGAGGGTGTTTTCAGACCTACACAGTTATATGTAAAACCTACCTCAGTTTCCAAAACAAAGACTAAAGCAGCTCTAAAGACAAAGAAACAAGTACAGCATTCTCCTGGACAGACTTCCATGCCTAAAAAACAGATGCTGAAAATGGCCGAAGACCTAATTACCTTGATCAGGGGTTCCCATCCCCCTCCTGATAAAAGGCGTTGGCAAGAGACAGAATATGAATCTTCAGATCAGGTTTCCATTTCCTGTGACTCCTCTTCTTAGCAGGAATACTCTCTTCCTCCCTATGAGGATTCTGATGCTGAAGAATCTATTCCTTCAGCTTCTCCTCCTGAGGATTTTTCTTTTGGGGAAACCCTGCATACCATGAGGGAGCACTTCCACTGGGAGAGCCAAGACTACTCAGAATCAAAGAAAAGGCTTAGAGATTTTCTTTTACTGCCTCAGCACAGGCCTCTTGCTATTCCCCCTGTGTTAGACATTATAGATGATGTATTTTTAGCGTCCGGCCTTTCTCCTGACTCTTCACCCCTGCCCCTGTAAAACCAGACAGATACTACAGGGTTCCAGACTCACATAAATTTCTTTATAAAAACCCTGCTGCTGATCCAGAAACTATTTCTCAGGGTCCCAAAGGGGTCAAGGCTTCCACTGCAAAAAACCCTGTCCCTCTGTCAGGGATTCTAGGGCACTAGACAGATGGGGGGGGGGGACGGGGTTACACTTCTGCTACTTTGGCTGTGAGGGCTTTAAATTGTCAATTTCATATGCTTAAATACAGAAAATGTTGGCAAATACTGATTGTGCAGAAAATAAGGAAATGCAGGATTTATTGCATGCAACTGAACAAGTGGGAAAGCATACATTGCAATGTGGTTTTCATTCTCTAGAGGCCTCTTGCAGGGCCGCAGTTACGGGTTCTATCATTAGGAGGCATGCTTGGTTAAAGGAACAGATTCTACCTGATTATGTTAAGGCAAAAATTACTAGATGCTCCATTACAGCATGATACTTTATTTAGTGTTAAAGCAGAGGAGGTGTTGAAGAAAATGGAGGACAAAGCGAAATCTATGCAAACAGTAAAGGATTTCTTACAGGTACAGCCACCCAGATTTAGCAGGAACTGGCCTACAAAGAACTGGTCCTTTCCAGTGTCAGACAGACTGCAAAGAGACAGATACAGATGCCCTAGAGGCAGATCCCAGCCCCAGGGCTCATACAGACCTAAACAGTGGGGCACTTCTACCTCCAAAAGCGAAGAAGACAAATCACAGCCATACAGGAAACTGTCCCAATGACTTTCCTCTGCCAGCACCAAGCACTTATCTTTTGGCAGCCCCCTTAGGGGGAAAACTAGAACTTTTTTCTCAAAACTGGCACATGATCACCCAGGACAAATGGGTCTTGAATATAGTGTCCCAGGGCTACAGGTTCCACTTTCACACCCTGCCAAGGGCAAAAAGTATGCCAGACCTGCCACACAATCAATGGGCAGAGGCACAAAAACAAGTTTCATCCCTCATGGACATGAGGGCCATTCAGCGAGTACCACAGCAAGAGCAGGGACAAGGATTTTACTCAAGACTTTTCTTGGTACCCAGAAAGGACAAAGCCTGGAGACCAATACTGGACTTGTCTATTCTAAACACATTTCTGGACATCCCAAAATTCAAAATGTTGACTTTGCAGCAGCTTCTGCCCATGCTGGGCAAGAAGGCTTGGCTTGTAACTTTGGATCTAAAAGAGGCATACCTGCATGTACCAATCAGACAATCTTGCAGAAGATACCTCAGATTCATAGCTGGCTCAATGCACTACCAATTCTCTGCACTGCCCTTTGGCTTAGCTACTGCACCCAGGGTTTTCACAAAATGCCTGGCACCAGTAATTGCATATTGGAGACAAAGAGGAATTCAAATATATCCTTACTTGACCGATTGCCTTATTCAAGCAGAGAACAAGGACATTCTACTAGAGCACCTGGTGTTTGTAAAAAGATTATTGATTTGCCTAGGGTACACAGTAAACAAAAAGAAATCAAAATTGGTACCCTTTCAAGAGATAATATTCCTGGGTGCAAGCTTAAATACAAATGCTCAGATGGCTTATCTCATGCCATACAAACAAAGGCAACTGACTTCTTACTTCACAATGTTGGCAACAAAGACCCAGTTATCTGTAAGAAAAATTCTGCAGGCTTTGGGCTTCATGGCATCCTGCATTCTGCTAATTCCATATGCCAGACTGCATATGAGGAAACTACAATGGTATCTAAAAAGTGTTTGGACTCAACATTGCCACAGCCTGGAAACATTGATTACCCTCATTCCACAGCCTGGAGACATTGATTACCCTCATTCCACAGCCTGGAAACATTGATTACCCTCATTCCACAGCCTGGAGACATTGATTACCCTCATTCCACAGCCTGGAAACATTGATTACCCTCATTCCACAGCCTGGAAACATTGATTACCCTCATTCCACAGCCTGGAAACATTGATTACCTTCATTCCTTGCCTTCAACAGGAGTTTCGATGGTGGGCAAAGTCCTGTGACCTCAACATGGGACAGCCATTCAACCTACCCACTGCCAGGCAGTCAATAACAACAGATGCTTCAGATTATGCCTGGGGGGCCCACATGGCAGGAAAATGTATTCAGGGCACATGGCCCACAAGCCAAATGCATCTTCATATCAATCAAAAAGAGATGCTAGCTGTTCAGAATGCCCTGACAGCTTTCAAGGACCTTCTTCATCCAGGACAACTACTGATAAGGACGGACAATACTACAGTCATGTGGTACATAAACTAGCAGGGAGGCACACATTCCTACCCCCTCTGCAGACAAGCCATGACTATGGGACACAGCATTGACTTATCAAGTACATCTGCAAGCACAATTCCTGCCAGGAAGGAAAAGTACTCTGGCAGACGAACTAAGCAGAAACATTATGGATCCCCATGAGTGGAAAATGGATCCACAAGTCTTCAGCATGATAACAAAGAAATGGGAATGCCCAGACAGATCTTTTTGCCTCCCCTCACAACAGCCAACTACAGAGATTCTGCACAAGGACTTATCACAAGCAAGCATGGAAAGTGGATGCTCTATCATTCAGCTGGAAAACCCTAACAGTATATGCCTTTCCTCCTCTGCCTCTCCTTCCCAAGGTACTCCTAAAGGTCGACAAGAAAAGACAAAAATGATTCTGTGCCCCAGACTGGCCACGCCAGCACTGGTACCCAATCCTAAAGAGCTTGTCTCAAGGCCCAGTCTGGACATTGCCTCTAATTCCTCACTTACTGACCCAACAAAACAATCAGATCCTGCACAGCCAACTCAGGGCCCAAAATCTGGCAGCATGGCAAATAATGTAGCCATTCAGAACACACCTCTCTCTAAAGCAGTGATGGATGTTATTTTGGAGGCCAGGAGGCCAAGTACCAGAAAATCTTACGCAGAAAAATGGAAGAGATTCTGTGCCTGGAGCCAGGCACAAGGAATTGACACGCTTGTACCAAATATTCCTCAGATTTTACAGTACCTAACTGAGATGCTGGACAAAGGCCTATCCTTCTCATCTATTAAAATCCATGCCTCTGCCGTTTTAGCTCATTACAATATGGAACCACCTATTTTTTCTCATCCATTGCTAAGGCAGTACCTCAGAGGGGCCAAAAACATAAGACCTCCAAGGAGAGCACCAGTACCTGCATGAGACCTCAATTATGTCTTGGAGAAACTCACACTGCCACCTTTTGAGCCAGCCAATACAGCTGAGATAAAGTTCTTATCTTGGAAAACAGCTCTACTCCTAGCAATAACCTCTGCAAGACGAGTCTCAGAGTTACAGGCTCTCATGGCTGTGGAACCTTTTATCGTTTTCCATCCAGACAGGGTTTCTCTGAGGACAAACCTGACATTCATGCCTAAGGTAGTGTCCAGTGTGGCCCTTAACCAAACCATTCATTTGCCTACTTTTTATCCAAACCCACAGAATAAGGGTGCGAGACTCCTGCATTCTTTGGACATACACAGACAGCTACGCTTCTACTTGGACAGAACTAAAGCTTTCAGAAAACTGAGCAACTTTTAGTGGCATATGCTGCAGGATCACAAGGAAAGGCTATCTCAGAGCAGACTATTTCAAAATGGATAGGCCACTGCATTCGATTCTGTTATTCACAACATGGCAAATCAATTCCTAAGGGCATTAGGCCACATTCTACCAGAGCAGCAGCCACTTCAGCAGCCTTCCTCAGAGGGGTACCAACCAAAGACATTTTAGAGGCTGCAACTTGGAGTTCAGTGCACACTTTCACCAAGCACTACCATTTACCTCTCTTCTCTAAATCCAGAGCAGGTTTTGCCACTGCAGTTTTGCAGGGCCTTATAGCCTATCCTAATCCTATTTAGACACAGCCACCCTACCTCAGCTTTGGGATTCAACCCAAGTGTAATGACTGCAACAGTGAAACATGATGAACATAGTACAGTTGTGTACCTACCATAAATGTAGATGTTCGAGTGTATTCACTGTTGCAGTCCAGGTTACCCGACCACCATCCCCCTTTTCTTTGCTGGGACTTATCTGTACTTCTCTATCCTATACAACTTAGGTGGTGTATTTGCTTGTAGATGAAGGAAATGTTTATGTTATTGCATGCATACTTATTGGCATAAATTTTTAGCCTACCAATTTGGGGGCACCTGACATCTGGGGCAAGAAAAACTGAAGAAAATGGCATTGGCTGCATCTTTTATACCCCTGGCACACTGACATCAGGGAAGAGGCGACAGCAACCGATGCCGGACCAGGACTTTGGAATTCAGGCCGACTGCGGGTAGCCTGCCAGCAGGATATCCCAAGTGTAATGACTGCAACAGTGAATACACTCGAACATCTACATTTATGGTAGGTACACGACTGTACTTTTTACTACCCTTGATAGTTGAAGATACTTTCCTCAGTGCACACATTAATGAAATAATTATTTTGAGGCCTGTGATTCTGTAGGATATTGCTACATGTCAGCAATACTTTGGTAATTGTGGGGTAAGCTTTGGTAGGCTTTGGTATGCCAGCAGCCTAGTAACCACCATTGAACCTGTGAATAACAGCAATATTTATTTGTATAGTTTATTCAGCTGGCAAATACCCAAGTCTGTAAAGGCATCATCAGAGTCATGAAGGATATCATTGGTGTGGATGATGTTCTTCGTGTTTCACTGTTGCAGTCCTAACATATGGGTTATCTGGTTCCCGGTAGCCCTCAGTCGGCCCGAATACCAGAGTCCTGCCTGCCTGTCCTGCTGCCGCCAGTTGTAAAACTGATGTCAGAACGTCAGGTATAAAGGGAGGCAACCGACACCATTTCCTCAGTCTTTCTTGCCACAGAGCCCAAAGCAGATGCAATTTGCACTAGTGCCGGTTGGCCGTTTACCTTCTTTTTGCTTATCGACTACCAAGTTGAAGACGCCTTCAGATAAGTACCCCAATGGGGATCCTCTTTTCTTGCTTTAATGAATGTCAGGTAAAGTTAATAACTGTCTTGCCTGTGGAAAACTGATTCTGCACTGTGATTTTCATTCCTATTGTATAACTTGTTTGGGCCTTGAGCACACCGTCCCTAACTGTGATCTCTGTGCTTCCTTTAACCCACGTACCATACGCCGTAGAGTTAAGATTTTGTATAAGCATTTCGGACGCTGGCCTAAGTTCATCGGTATGGCAACTTCTGGTCTCCCGACTTCGAATATACCTGGGAAACACAAAGACAAGGACCGTGACAGGCCTAGGTTAAATCTACTGATGACGCTCCTGTGAAATTGGTAGTCAATTAGGTGCTTTTGCAGTCCCTGCAGTCCACACATTTTCAGCTGCAGGCCTCTGCCGAGACCTTTATGGAGTCCTCCATGCCACAGGCTGCTATTTCGTCTTCAGACCCTCCGCCTGTCACCACCTCAGATGGGTCCAGAGCCACTATGCAGGCACCAGCTTCTGACACCTCTTCTTTTCGACATGAGACCAGAACCAGTCTGACTACCTTAGTTCAGACTTCTGCAGTTGCTAGGCCTCCCGAGTCCCTCCAGATTGCTAGCAAATCTTCTAGCCGCAAACCTACTCACAAGCAGGCATCGGCTTCCCCTCCTGTGCCTCAGTCCCAGTTGGTAAAGATGGCTGGGGATCTTCTTTCCCTGATTAGGGGCTCTCATCCCCCCCTTCCTAGAGGGTTAGGGAATTGTCTCCTAATGTTTTGTCTGTCTCAGATTCTGAGGTTTCCAGTATTTCTACTGGTGAAGAAGGAAATGCTCAACTTTTTTCTGGCTTTGAGGATTCTGATGCTGAGGACTCTATCCCTTCTGCCTCCCCTCCAGAAGATTTTTCCTTTGGGGATACTTTGAATACTCTTAGGGAGCACTTTAAATGGGAATGTCAGGATTTTCCTCAGTCTAAGAAAAGAAGTAGGGGATTTTTGGATTTGCCAAAGCCTCTGGCTATACCTCCAGTTTTGGAAGCTATGGATGATGTTTTCATGGAAAATTCTTTAACTCCTAATTCTGTTCCTCCTGCCCCCAGAAGACCTGATAGGTATTATAGGGTTCCTGATTCTCAACAATTCCTTTTTAAAAATCCTACTGCTGATCTTGAAATTATTTCTCAAGGCCCCAAGGGTGTTAAGGCTACTATTGCTAAAAACCCTGTGCCTTCTGATAAGGAGTCTAGGGCCTTGGGCAGATGGGATAAAAAAGTCTATACCTCTGCAACTCTTGCCATTAGATCTGTGAATTGCATTTTTCACATGCTTAAGTATCATCACCATACTTTCGAGGCTATTAAGGCCAAACTTGGGGATATTCCTTCCATGTCTGAGAACAAAGATTTACAAGACTTACTGAATTCTGCCACTTTAGTTAATAAGCATTCACTTCATTGTGGTTTTGACACTTTGACACTGCTTCCTGCAGATCAGCAGCCACTGGTTCCATTATTAGAAGGCATGCATGGCTCAGGGAGCACCCTCTTTCTGATCCTGTTAAGTCTAAATTGCTGGATGTTCCTTTGCACAAAGATAATCTTTTTGGTAATAAGCCTGAGAAGGTACTGAAGAAGTGGGAGGATAAGGCAAAATCTTTGCATGCTGTGAAAGAGTTCCTTCAGGTTCAGCCTCCTCAGTTCAGTAGGCATTATCCTTCCAAAAATTGGTCTTTCCCTGCCCTGGCAAACCGGGTCACTCTTGGCCTAGGGGTTTCAGATCTTCCAGAGGGCAGGCTTCTGCCCCTCAAAGGGCTAAACAATAGCATTCTTCTTCTGCTAAATCAGGGAGTTCTAAGCCAGCTTCCCAAAGCAAGCATTCTCAATGACTCCGGCCTTCTTGTGCCTACCTCTGCGGACCCTGGGTTTCCTTTGGGGGAAAGGTTAGCCAGGTTTGCAGAGGTATGGTCTGCCATCACAGATGACAAATGGGTACTCAGTGTAGTAAACCAAGGTTACAAGTTTTATTTTCACACCTTCCCTGTTCTGCAGGGCTACCCAGACATACCCAGAACTCTCAGGGCAGAGGTAGAAATTCAAATTTCTTCTCTTCTGACTATGGGGGCTATAGAGCCAGTTCCTGCAAATCAGGCAGGCCTAGGTTTTTATTCAAGAGTTTTTCTGGTACCCAAGAAAGGGGGAACCTGGTGCCCTATTCTGGATTTGTCTATTCTAAAAACTTTTCTGGTGATTCCAAAATTCAAGATGCTCACCCTTCAACATTTACTACCAATGCTGGGCAAGGATTCATTGCTGGAAACTTTGGATCTCAAGGAGGCTTATCTGCACACCCCAATAAAGGAAAGTTGCAGGCAGTTCCTCCGCTTCAGGGCTGGGGAGCAACACTTTCAATTCTCTGCACTGCCCTTTGGCTTATCTACTGCTCCTAGAGTTTTTACAAAGCCATTGCTTTTTGCAGGCAGAGAAACATTCAAATTTATCCTTACCTGGATGACTGTCTCATTCAAGCAAACTCCCCAGAACAACTAGAAAAGGATTTGGACTTCATGAAGAACATTCTCACCTCTTTGGGTTACACTCTCAACAAAAAGAAGTCAAAGGTGGTTCCTACAAGGGAGATTGTCTTCCTTGGAGTGAGTCTGAATATAGCCAACCAGATGGTATTCCTCCCTCAACAGAAGCAAGAAGATCTTTCGGCTTACTTCATGAACTTGGCAAGTATGACCCAGCTCTCTGCAAGGCAATTCTTGCAAGCACTGGGGTTTGTGGCTTCATGTATTTTGATGAACCCATATGCAAGGCTGCATATGAGAAAACTTCAATAGTACCTCAAGAATCTTTTGTGTCAACTCTCACAGAACTTAGACTGGATTCTTCCCCTAATTCCCTGTCTACAAATGGAGTTCCTCTGGTGGGCGACAGCCTGTTCTCATAACAAGGGTCTGTCTTTCCGCCCACCACCTGCCAGCCAGACTCTCACCACAGACGCATCAGATGTTGCATGGAGAGCTCATCTGGAAAGCAGGGGACTTGGAGCACCCAGCAGATTCATCTGCATGTAAACTTAAAAGAATTGATGGCAGTGCAGCAGGCCTTGCTGGCTTTTAAGGACCTACTCTACCCTGGGACTCTGCTGATCAGGACAGACAATACCACAGTCATGTGGTACAGCAACAGGCAGGAGGGACTTACTCTTACCCCTTGTGCAGAAAAAGCATGAGGCTATGGTCCATAGCAGCATCTATGGGCCACTTCTAATAGCCCAGTATCTTCCGGGAGGCTAAACTCCCTGGTGGATCATTTGAGCAGACATGTTCTGGATCCTCACGAGTGGCAACTGAACAAGGTCATTTTCCATCACATCACTCCACATTTTGGTACCCCACAAGTGGATCTTTTCTCCTCTCACACCAATCATATCCTTCCAACCTTCTGCACCAAGGAGTTTCACAACAAAGCTTGGAGGGTGGATGCATTGTTCTTCCCATGGACACATCTCTGTTTATGCATTCCCTCCTCTGCCTCTTCTTCCCATAGTACTGCTAAAGATAAGGGATGAAAAACCAAAGGCTATTCTGATAGCTCCAGATTGGCCCAGGCAGCATTGATATCCCCTTCTTCATAGCCTTTCCCTGGCTCAGCCTTGGCATCTTCCCCTGGCACCAGATCTGTTGGTTCAGGAAGTGGGAAAATTCCTTCATCCTCATCTTCAAACTCTGCATTTAACTGCCTGGCTAATACTTTAAATCTTTCTGAACAGGTGGTTGAAGTTCTCCATGAGGCCAGGAGGCCTAGCACCAGAAAATCCTGTGCAGATAAATAGAAGAGATTTTGCTCTTGGATGCAGGCTAAAGGAGAAGACTCTTCTCATCCTCCTGTTTCCCTCATTCTTGATTACCTAGCAGGTTTGCTTAATGGTGGACTTTCCTTTTCTTCAATCAAAATTCACGCTTCAGCAATTTCTGTTTATTGTTCTTTCCTCACCCCTTGATGAAGCAGTTCCTGAGGGGAGCTAGCAGTCTTAGACCTCCCAGAAGAGCTCATACTCCTGCTTGGGATCTTAATTTTGTCCTGGAAAAGCTTACTCTGCCCCCCTTTGAACCAGCTGCCTCTGCAGATTTGAAGTTTCTCTCCTGGAAGACTGCTTTTCTTTTGGCTATTACTTCAGCCAGAAGGGTATTGGAGCTGCAAGCCTTAATGGCAGTAGAACCTTTCATTATTTTTCATTCAGATCGGGTTTTTGTGAGAACTAATCCCTCCTTTATGCCTAAGGTAGTTTCCAGTTTAACCCTTAACCAGTGTATTCACCTGCCTACTTTTTCAGCAATCCCCAGAATAAAAGGGAAACGATTCTGCACTCTCTTGATGTGCATAGACAGCTGAGATTTTACTTAGGACTAAATCCTTTCCAAAATCTGAACAATTGCTGGTTAATTTTGCTCCTGGAGCTCAAGGTAAAGCTATTTCAAAACAAACCATCTCCAAATGTATTGCTCACTGTATTCACTTTTGTAACCTGCAGCATGGGAAGGTTCCCCCTCAGGGTATTAGGACCCATTCTACTAGAGCAGCCTCTACGTCTGAAGCCTACTAAAGACATTCTAGAAGCAGCTACTTAGTCTTCTGTCCATACTTTCACAAAGCATTACAATCTACCTTTGTTTTCTAAATCTAGGGCTGGTTCTCCCACTGCAGTTTATAGGGCCTTCTTACCAAACCTTAATCTGTGATCCTTCCTCCCCCCTTTGTTTTTTTCCTGGGCTTTGGGAATCAACCCATATGTTAGGACTGCAACAGTGAAACACAAAGAACATAGTACAGCTGTGTACACTTACATAAATGTAAATGTTCGAGTGTATTCACTGTTGCAGTCTTGGTTTCCCATCCTCCATTCCCCCTTTTTTCCTAAGGCACAGACTATATATTTTTATTTTTTGTATGACATGTTTCCAGGGTGTTTCCTTCCTGGGTTAGCTGTCTTTTGGGAGCTCCTAACAGTTAAGGCAAGACGTCATATACCTTGGACTCTGGTATTCGGGCCGACTGAGGGCTACTGGGAGCCAGATAACCCATATGTTAGGACTGCAACAGTGAATACACTCGAACATCTACTTTTATGGTAAGTGTACACAACTGTACTTTATGTGGTACTCAACTTGTCTCTGCAGTTGTCTAAGTATTCCAGAATGGGTATCACACTCACAGGCCAAGAACCCAGAATATTAGCTAAATTAACTTCTTTAACTGTTAAGATTTGAAACAGGATGTTGTGCATGTTATTTGTGATTACTGTCAATGTATGTTGTCCCACTGATTTTACTTACTGCTCTGAATATGTTAATGTGTCAACAACACTTTTCTGTAATTTTTGCCCACTGAATTTCAAAAGTGTCTTCAGATACTACATTCTCACCTAATGACTAGTTCAAATGTAACCTTTTGCTTATTAATTCTTCCCATTTCCTGCCGACAGTTTGACCTGCACCATTTAGTTGAATGCTAAATGGAGTTTAATTGTAAGAACAGGCTGATCTGCATCATTGTTTTAATGCCCACTTCAGTTTTTTGTCTCTCATTGTAGTAGAACTAGCAGATAACTTATTTTAACTGCTCAACAATGTAAAATTCCTTTGAACACATACATAATCTTTCCTTTATGCAGCTTTTGTAAAAACAGTTCTTTATACCACAGTTTCTACAAAACTAAAAATAATAATAATACTTATTTGTCTCGTGTTTACATTCACTCCTAGTGTATGGGTCTTGAATTTCAAATGCATCCTACATCCTGTGTACCTTCTATCTCTTTTGCTTATCACCAATTCGCCAATACTGTTAACAATGCATTCTGAATTCATTTTTCATATTCACCTTATCTGACTCACATTATACTTTGCACACTTTCATTTCTTTGCTAATTATTTTAACTGTTTATTGCATCCATGTATCCATAACATACAGAAATTGTTCATAGTTTACCTTTACGCTTTTCTGACTACTCTATTGTCAACTGGGGAATAAACTGTACTTTCTGGATCAGATATATTCAGTTTTCTAATTGCCTTGCAATGTCAGTAGCACAGCAGATACATAACCAAGACCCTTATACCTGCCTTTGGTATAGAAGGGTGTGTGTTCTAACCCAGATGAAATAGGATAAATAAATAAACAACGAAAGAGTTCCCAGTGGTTACAGTTGGGTAATGTTTTATCTACAGATTATGATTATTTGCTTCTAAACGCATACAATTTCAAAACCAAATATACTTATTTACTTCTACAAATGTATTTCTTCACTTCTGCCATCATAAAATTTACTTGTTTATTATTTATCCTTTGTTGACCAGGTTAGTCCAACTAGGCCGGTAGTCTCTTTTCATGGGAAACCCAAAGTGATATTTATACTACTAGGAGAAATTTGGGCAAGGTGCTAGGGAATTTCCCCACTCTTTTTGATAGATGCCATGGTATAGGTTCATAGGTAGGTACTAGGCTATTGGCCCTAGGGCCTATATAAGCCTAGCCAAAAAGGTATCCTGGCTTTCGCCACCCAAGAAAATGATTTTCCTGTGTGTCGAGCAGGGCCACAGAAGTGATCCCCGGGGTGAATTTCCTATTTCCCATCCAATCATCAAGATTTTTCTTGAAGAGTGTTAATGAGGGGCTTTGTTTGACATAGATGGGTAGTTTGTTCCAGAGTTTGGGAAGACTCTGGGACATGAATCTATCCCTCCAGCATGTTCTATTTATAGTGGTGACAAGGTTTAGGTCCCCAGAGCATGTAACTCGGAGGGATTGGGATTTCTTTAACTGGAGCATGTCCAACAGCTCTGGGTTTGACATAGCTTTGTATGTTAGGCAGAGATTGCCTCTGAGTAAGCGATATGCGACGGAGTAAAGCTGTAGTTTTTTGAGACGGTCTGCATAGGGCATCTGTTTGAGGCCGGTAATCCTCTTTGTGAGATATTTCTGCAGCCTTTACAGTTGTTGTAGATGTCTTGTGAGGTACATACCAAAAGGGGCATTGTACTCTGTAGCCGGTCTAATCAGGGGCAAGTAGAGGGTAACAATTATCTCTTTTTTCCTAGATGAGAAACCTTTTATGATGAGGTGTGCCACATAGAAGGATTTTGACTACTGTGGTGATGTGATTATCATAGGAGAGACTACTGTCCACCTGTGTCCCCAGGTCTCTTATCACACTTTCGGTGTTAAGTAGACTACCGCCTATGTGGTAGTTCATGGGTACAGTGTTTTTACCAAAAGGGATGACAGTGCACTTTTTGGCATTGAGCTTGAGGCCATGGCTTTAACACCAGGCATCTGTCTCAGTGAGGCCATTTTGTAGGATGTCCACATCGTTAGGAGTTTCGATTATGGCTCCTAGTTTGCAGTCATCTGTGAACTTCATTAGCCAAAGACCTTCTGTGTTAGGGTGTGCTTCAGAGAAATAGATACCAAACAGGAGAGGACCCAGGACTAAACCCTGTGGTACTCCACTTGTCACTGGTCTGAAGTTGGATTTGGAGTCTGCTACTTTCACAGTGTGGGTTCTGTCAGTGAGCCAGTTGGCAACCCATCTTGTGAAATAGGGATTTTTACCTAGTTTAGTGAGTTTATCTATAATTCCAGAGTGGGGGATGGTGTCAAAAGCCTTGGCGAGATCTAGATAGGCTGTGTGAACCACCTACCCTCATCTACGGCTTTGGTGACTACTTCAAAGAAGTCTATCAGATTTAGGAGACATGATCTGCCTTTTACAAACCCGAACTTGGTGGGGTCTAGAGTTTGGAGATTACCAATGTCTTTGTTTATAAGTTCCATGATGATATGTTCCATGGCCTTGTAGACCAGGCTCATCAGGCTGATGGGGCGGAAGTTTCTGGGGTCCGTGGTGGATCCCCCTTTGTGGAGAGGGATAACTGTCGCTGTGCACCATTCAGTGGGCACAAAGCCTGAGGTGAGGTTATGATTGAACATGGTACTTAGGTAGGGTGCCAGTTCGTTCTGTAGTTCGTGTAGAAGGCAGCCTGTGATGTTGTCAGGTCCCATGTGTGCTGTGTTCTTGGCTTTGGAGAGTGTAGTTTTTACCTGTGCAGCTGTGATTACATGAACTTTGCATTCTTGCAGTATAGAGGTGGGCCCTTTAGGGGGTGAGAGGGGGGTAAAGTTAGCACTGAACCTATCTGCCAGGATGTTGGCAATTTCAGTTGGTTCTGTATATTTAGTGCCATTGTGCTGTAACTCAGAGCAGATCTGAGTGTTGCCATTGAGATTCTTGACACAGCTATAGAATGCTTTGTGGTTCTCTTTAGAAACAGTGGCAATTTTGTTTTCATAACTAGCTTTGGAGGATTTTATGAGGGATCTTAGCTTCTTACTGAGGCTGACCAGGGAGTTCCTCCAGTCATGGGATTTTACTCTTTTTTGCAACAGTTTCTTTCTTCTGTTGTACAATTTGTTTATGGCAGGGGACCACCAGATTGACCTCCTTTTTTTGGAGGATAGCATCTTGGTTCTGTTAGGGATAGCATGATCCATGCACTTATGTAAGTGCTTATAAAGTGCATTTGTGTAGGATTCAGCAGTCGTACCTCTATTGTCCGTCTGCATGAGTGTCGTGAAGTTTGCCACTTCTGTCTTAAGAAGCGTGAAGTTGGCTTTGGAGATTTTTTCTTACGGTGGTTTCCCTAATGGGGGGTGGGGGTGGGAAGTGGATGCCTAGTGCGCTTATCTTGTGGTCCGATCTGACCAACGAGGAATTGATCTCTGGTGTGGAACACCAGTCGCCCATGTTGGTAATGACCAGGTCTAGGATATTGCTGCCCCTGGTGGGGGTGTGGATAAGTTGATCCAAGGTGTTGGAATTTATGAATTCCAGAAAACATTGAGCAAAAGAGTTGGTACATGAGTAGTTTTCACAGTTAAAGGTGGGGTAGTTGAAATCATCCATTATTAGGGTGTTAGGTTGTACCCTAATATTTCCCAGTGTATCAAGAAATGAGGAGTGGGAATCCTGCGGGATCTGTAGCAAGCAACAATTTGGATTGCGGTCTTGCCCAGAGTTAGTTGCACTTGGATAATCTCGGATGCATTATGCAGAGCAGCTGGCCTGGAGGTGTGGTTATCCTTAATGAATATGGACAGGCCTCTGCCTTTAGTGTTTCAGTCCAGGTTAGGTGGCCGAAAGGTGTGGTATGAATTATAGCCTGGTAATGCAGGGGTGCTGTCTGGAGCCCTGAACCAGGTCTCTGTCACTGCACAGATGTCAATATTCTCCATTTTAAGGAGTGCCTTGAGTGAGTGCATTTTGAGGTTTAGACTTCTAGCATTAAGTAGCATTACCCTCAAATTATCTTTTTACATCCACCTAAGCTACCGCCAACTGAAGCAGAAGAATCCTGGGTTTACTATCTCATCTGAAGGATGGCATACTGAGCAGTGTAGCATCCCCTTATGCTGCACAACAATCAGTCTATCTGGTGTGGGAATAGAACCCATAACCTTCTACACCAAAGGTGAGTGTACTACCTATTGCACTACTGGCGCTGACGCAATATAAAAAGACACTGTGGATGTGTTACTATCCTCTGTGAGTGTTTTTATTTTTTTTCTTCTTCTGATTCGCTTTTTTTGGATTGCCTTATCTTGCAATATGCATATTTAAAGTATCTGTTCATGTTTTCCCTGTGAGACAGCATTTCCTCCCTCATATTTGAGAAAGTGGCAATGGCCAAGTAGAGCAGTGGTGCAGCAGTTAGCGTTAGTAAGAGGTTCTCTGGTTTGATTCTCAGCTGGGGTGCCTTCTGTGTGGAGTTTGCATGTCCTCCCTGAATTTGTGTGGGTTTCCTCCAGGTGTTCTAGTTTTCTCCCACATTCCCAAGACATGCATCTGGAGCATTTCTCCCCATGCCTCTGCAGAAAATGGGCTCTGTCCCAGTCAGACTTTCCTGGTAAACAAATGTTAAATAAATAAAATTTAAAAAAAAATTACTTAAGACTTTCAATGTTATGTAGCCAAGGAGTTGCTGTATGTAAGTTTGGCAGATGTTACGGGCTTACCTTCCATATGGTATGCTGTGCAGAGGGGCTTGCCCCCTGCAAAAACTCTTGTTTTAAGCTGTCCTATTAGATTATATTTAATAAGCAGCGTGTGAGGTTTTGCAGTTAATAATAAAAGCTATCAGTTGAAATTCTTTTTCTCTTCCTTTCCCCAGTCACTTCACTTTCTGGACACCACACCCTGTTACATATCACCAGCAAGGAGTGAGGTTCAAAAACTGCTCTCAGACAGGGCCACCATGTCAGCTTCTCAACATTACTTAAGCCTGTGGTTATTCCTTATTCTTTTTAGTTTCTGAACAAAATGTGACATTTAGCCCATTTGAATCTCCGTGACCTCTACACTGTTCCACCCAGGGAATATGTTTTCAATGACACCCTTCAACTTATTCTCTATGTCTCCACTGTCAAAAGGAAAGCGGATACTGCATATCACAACAGAAAGCTTTCCCTGAACATACCTTTAATTCTGCTTAGGTAGGGGATACTGTGGGTTCATTACTCTTCTGTTTGGTTGTACTTTAGCCCCCAGCATATTCATCAAATGTGTGGAATATCTTGGAAGTACACATTAATATCACCAATTCTGAAACAAAATAAAGATCCTAGTGAATGTTCATCATACAGACCCATTTCACTTCTTAATATAGATTATAAAATTTTTATGGCAATACCTGCTGCTCGAATAAAACAATTACTACCACTTTTGATAGAGAAGGCTCAAACAGGTTTTATAAAAGATAGGAACACTTATGACAACATTAAAAGAATTCTTTCCTTAATTGATTATATAAATGTCACAAAAAACAAAATGAATGATGTTCTTCATCTCACATTGCTGCAGTCCTTACTTATGGGTAGTCCGCTGTCCTCGGTCGGCCCGTATACCAAAGTATTAGGCTGACGTCGGTCATGGGCGCCTAGATCTGACATCAGAGCGTCAGGGTTTAAAGGCGCATGACCGACGTCATATCCTCAGTCTTTTTTGCCTCATGGTCCGATGCAGAAGCAGCGTTGCAAGTGCCGTTCGGCGTTCTGAAATTTTTCGTTTTCGGAGTTTCAGACCGATACCAAGTTGGGCTAAGTACCCGTTAGAATATTTTGTTTTTCTTGCCTCAGTTACTTACGGATGTCAGAAAAAGTGAATAATTGTATTTCTTGTGGGAAACAGATACCGCATAGGGATTACCACTCGCTTTGTATTCCTTGTTTGGGACCGGAGCACGACGTAGTTGGGTGTCGGTTTTGTGCTAGGTTTAATAAGCGCACTATAAAACGGAGGTTAGATTGCGCTAGGTTAGTCTTTGGCAAGAGGTGTAATTATAATATGCCGTCGGATATTCCGACGCCTGCTTCTACTAAGAAGCGCAAAGACAAATCTTTAAAGCCTAGGCAGGATGATTCGTCCGTTACGGACGCCGGATCTTTAGAAGCTATGGCTGAACAGGTGGATCCGGCTGAAGTTTCGGTTGAGTCTCAGGGGGAAACTTTGATTTTACATGACGTGGCCTCTCAGGAGGCAGGTCAGGCTGAAGGGGCCTCTCAGGTTACTATTCTCCCTTCTATGCCTAAGGTGGTTAGGCCTTCTGTTACTGTTTCTAAGGCTCCTTCTAAGGGCAGGTCTGTTTTGCCTTCCTCTGGTGTCAGTTCTGGTTCTTCAGGGTCTGTGCCTAAAAAGCACATGCTTAAAATGGCAGAGGATTTGATTACTTTAATTAGAGGTTCTATGCCCCCTCCTGATAAGAGGCCCAGGATGGAGCCAGAGTTGGAAAGTTTGGAGCAGGCCTCAGATGATTCAGAGTCTTCTGCTGAGGACATTCAAGATTTCCCTCCTTATTCTGATTCTGATGCAGGGGATTCCACTCCTTCTGCTTCTCCTCCAGAGGATTTTTCATTTTCAGAAACTCTGCATTCCATGAGGGAGCATTTTAAGTGGGAAGGACAGGATTACTCTGATTCACGGAAGAGACTTAGGGAGTTCTTGTTTTACCACAGCATAGACCCTTAGCTATACCTCCGGTTTTGGATGTTGTTTCAGATGTTTTCTCGGAAGCTTCTCTTAATCCAGATTCTGTGCCTCCTGCTCCAGTTAAACCGGACAGGTATTACAGGGTACCTGAGGCTCATAAATATCTTTATAAGAGTCCTAGGGCGGACCCAGAAACTATTAGTCAGGGGCCTAAGGGTGTTAGAGCCTCTGTTGTTAAGAATCCGGTTCCTCTGGATAAGGAAGCTAGAGCTTTGGATAGATGGGGTAAGAAGGTGTATACCTCTTCTACTTTAGCAATGAGAGCTTTGAACTGCCAGTTTCATATGTTGAAGTATCAGAATTTCCTCCTTTCTCAGCTAAGATCTAAAGTGGATGCTTTGGCAGAGGGCATAGAGTGTAAAGAATTGCAGGATTTAGTGCATGTTTCTGAACAGGTGGGAAAGCACTCTTTGCAATGTGGTTTTGATGCTTTACAGGCTTCTTCTAGGGTGGCTGCCACTGGTTCAGTTATTCGTAGGCACGCCTGGCTTAAGGATCAGAATTTGTCTGAGCATGTTAAGTCTAGAATTCTGGATGCCCCTTTACAGTCTGAAGTTTTGTTTGGTCCTCCTGTGGAGTCAGTCTTAAAGAAAATGGAAGACAAGGCTAAGTCTATGCAGACTGTTAAAGATTTTTTGCAGGTTCAACCTCCAAAGTTTAGTAGAAATTGGCCTACTAAGGGGTGGACGTACCCTTCTTCTGATTCTCAGTCTAGGGGTAGATCTAGGCGTGGTAGGGGCAGAGCTCAGAGTACCTTCAGGCCGAGACAATGGAGTTCGCCTGCTCAATCTGCTGGTGAGGGCAGGACAGGCCCAATGACCTGCATTTTCAGCTGCCAGATTCTTCTTGCCTGGCAGCTCCTTTGGGAGGAAAGTTGGCTCTTTTCAAGCAAAATTGGCATTTAGTCACCCAGGACAAATGGGTATTGGACATTATAAACCGAGGTTACAAGTTCTATTTCCATACCATGCCTCCTTTCAAGGGCATCCCAGACGTCCCTCCTCCCTCCTCAGCAAAGGATGGAGGCTCACAAACAAATTTCTTTACTTCTTCAAATAGGAGCTATACAGCCAGTTCCTCTGTCAGAAGTGGGCCTAGGATTTTATTCTCGCCTGTTTCTAGTTCCAAAGAAAGGGAACACGTGGAGACCAATTTTGGATTTATCTATCCTCAACACTTACCTGGACATTCCAAAGTTCAAGATGCTGACTTTACAACAACTTTTACCTCTGTTGGGAAAAGATCACTGGATGGTTACTCTGGATCTCAAAGAGGCTTACCTTCATGTTCCTATCAGGCCCAGTTGCAGGAGGTACCTGCTTTCGGGCTGGAAATTTACATTATCAGTTCTCTGCATTGCCCTTTGGCTTATCTACTGCCCAGAGTGTTCACAAAGTTTCTGGCTCCAGTGATAGCTTTTTTCAGACTAAGAGGAATACAGATTTATCCTTATTTGGACGATTGCCTGATTATTGCACGAGAAAAGGACGAACTTCTTCATCATCTACAGTATGTGATGGCAGTGTTAAGATGCCTAGGGTATTCTGTGAATGAAACAAAGTCCAGTCTAGTACCCTCTCAGGACATGTGCTTTCTGGGTGTGAGACTGAATACAGCTTCCCAGATGGCTTTTTTGACCCCGGACAAACAAAGAAGCCTTTCTCTTTATTTCCATCAAATGTCTCTACGGTCCAGGCTGACTGCAAGGACAGTCCTTCAAGCCTTGGGGTTCATGGCATCTTGTATTATGGTGCTTCCCAATGCCAAATTGCATATGAGGAAGCTTCAATGGTATCTCAAAATGTATGGACACAGCACTGCCAAGATCTAGACACTGTCATTCAGATAATACCTTGCATTCAGAAGGAGTTTTTGTGGTGGGCTCAGGAATGTCACCTAAACAAGGGACTCTCTGTGACCCGGCCAGAGGCGAGTCAGATTCTAACGACAGATGCCTCGGACAAGGCTTGGGGAGCACACCTCAATGGAAAATGGGTGCAAGACACGTGGCCTGTCAAACTCCAACATTTGCATATCAACTTGAAGGAAATGTTAGCAGTCCAGTTTGCATTGATGGCTTTCAAGGATTTACTTCACCCAGGGCAGGTGTTGATTCAAACAGACAACACTACTGTCATGTGGTACATCAACAAGCAAGGGGGAACCCATTCTTACCCTCTTTGCAGGCAAGCGATGATTTTGTGGGAAACTGCTCTCAATCTACACCTCAATCTTCAGGCAAGGTTTCTTCCAGGAGCACAGAACTCCTTAGCAGATGTGTTGAGCAGACAAATAGTGGATCCTCACGAGTGGAAATTGGATCCTCATGTATTTCAAAAGTTGACAGTGTTATGGGGAACTCCAGACATAGATCTGTTCGCTTCTCCACTAAATTGCCAGTTGCCAAAGTTTTGCACAAAAATGTTTCATCACACAGCTTGGAAGGTGGGCGCTCTATCATTCAGTTGGAACAATCTGCATGTATATGCCTTTCCACCTCTGCCTCTTCTTCCCAAGGTACTTTTGAAGGCCAGACAAGACAAGCCAACCATGATTTTGATAGCACCGGATTGGCCTCGACAACACTGGTACCCACTACTGAGGAGTTTAGTACGAGAACCTCCATGGCCTCTGCCTTTGATTCCGCACCTTTTGTCACAAGAGGGCAATCACTTCCTCAATGTCAAGATTCAGTCTCTGCATCTAACAGCCTGGCATATTCTGTTTTAGACTCTGGAGGGCCTCAGCTTCCACAACAAGTTTTGAATGTTATTTTGGAGGCCAGGAGGCCTAGTACCAGGAAAGTTTACTCTGATAAATGGAGGAGATTTTTTATTTGGAGCAAAGGAAAGGACTTTGATGTCTCCAAACCTGATTTAAGTGTTGCTTTTCAATATCTTACTGAGTTATTGGACAAGGGTTTGTCTTTCTCCTCGATAAAGGTCCATGCTGCAGCCATTTCTGCTCACTATGATTGTGACCCTCCTTTATTCTCTCATCCTTTGTTTAAGCAATTTCTTAGAGGGGCAAAGAATATAAGACCCCACGTAGAGCTCCTACTCCTGCTTGGGATCTCAATTTTGTGTTGGACAAACTTACTCTACAACCTTTTGAGCCTGCAGCTACTGCCGAGTTAAAGTATTTGTCATGGAAAACTGCTTTTTTGTTGGCCATTACCTCTGCAAGAAGGGTTTCTAAATTACAGGCCCTCATGGCAGTGGAGCCTTTCCTGATTTTTCATAAGGATAGGGTATCTTTGTACTAATCCTTCCTTTATGCCTAAAGTGGTTTCTAGTGTGGCCTTAAACCAAACTATTCATTTGCCTACTTTTTATGCAAACCCCCAAAATAAAGGGGAGAAAATTTTGCATACTTTGGATATTCACAGACAGTTGCGTTATTATTTGAGCAGAACCAAGGAGTTCAGACAGTCTCAGCAGTTGTTTGTTTCTTTTGCTTTGGGTTCACAGGGTAAACCTGTTTCAAAACAAACTATTTCTAAATGGATTGGGTTTTGTATTTCTTTCTGTTATTCCCATCATGGTAAGGAGATTCCTGCTGGAATCAGGCCTCATTCCACTAGGGCTACTGCTACTTCTACGGCCTTTCTAAGGGGGTAGCTACAAAGACATTTTGGAGGCAGCTACTTGGAGTTCAGTGCATACTTTTTCTAAACATTACCACCTTCCTCTTTATTCTAAGTCTAGGGCTGGATTTGCCACTGCAATTTTACAGGGCATTTTAGCAGCCCCTAATGCTCTATGATTTTTACCAACCTCCCTTTCCCGTTGCTTTGGGATTCTACCCATAAGTAAGGACTGCAGCAATGTGAGATGAAGAACATAGTACAGTTTTGTACCTACCATAAATGTAGATGTTCGAAGATCCACATTGCTGCAGTCCAATTTACCCTCCCTCCTTCCCCACTGTAGTTGACATGGTGCTATGCTTTAGGTGATGGTTGTTGTTGGGCTTGTTTTTGGGAGGTATTCTGTTTTTGGCTGTGGCCTTTCTTGTTTGGCCTTCTGACATCTGGGGCAAGAAAAGACTGAGGATATGACGTCGGTCATGCGCCTTTATACCCTGACGCTCTGATGTCAGATCTAGGCGCCCATGACCGACGTCAGCCTAATACTTTGGTATACGGGCCGACCGAGGACAGCGGACTACCCATAAGTAAGGACTGCAGCAATGTGGATCTTCGAACATCTACATTTATGGTAGGTACAAAACTGTACTTTATTAGCTTAGACATAAATAGCGCACTTGATTCAGTGAACTGGGATTATCTGTGGTTAGTTTTAGAAGAATATGGCTTCTCAAACAACTTCACTTTGTTAATAAAATCATTATATGAAAAATCATTGGCTTATATAAAACTGGGATCTTGTCTGTCTAAATCTATTAAAATAACTAAGGGCACAAAACAAGGCTGCCCTCTTTCTCCGTTATTGTTTGCGCTAGTCATTAAACCCTTAGCAAATAATATACGTATGGATAAAAATATTGAAGGAATACAACTAGACAACAGTCTAGAGCTTAAAATTCAACTTTTTGCTGATGATATTTTAATTACCTTAAAAAATAATAATAGCAGTTTAAAAGCATTATGGGACTCAATTCAAAACTTTCAAAACTTTTCAAGTCTTAAATTTAATGAGAATAAAACAAATGTATTGCTTATAAATACTAATAAAAAAGATCTAAATAAAAAATACCATAAATATATCTCTACCGATAATATAATTAAATACTTGGGAATTATAATAACTAACAACCTAGATACTACAATTGAAACAAATTATAAAGAGACCTTAAATAATATTAAAAATCTAATACAAAGATGGAATAAATTCTTCTTTTCAATGGAAGAAAGGCTTTATATAATTAAAATGATCATATTTCCAAAAATTCTTTGTCATACAAGCTTGTTCTTTGCCACCAGCTAAATCGCACCTAAAACAATTAAATGATTTAATGGTAAGATTCCTATGATATCCAAAAAAAAACAAGGATAGCTATGAAGTATCATCTAGATGATTGGGATATAGGTGGCATAGGTTTACCAGACATAGAAATATATTTGCATTCATCCATTATTAAAACAATATCATTATGGCTAAATACAAAATATACATCAAAATGGAAGCTAGTTCATGAAAGAATCTGGTTAAAATCAGGATTTGTAGTAGCAAATAAGTATACAGATTTCATACCAAACAATTTTCTATGGCTGATGAAGGAATATATGATGATACATAAGAATAAAAATATAAGTTCCAAATACATTACTTATACATTAAAAATTTTCCAAAATCTTATTAATAGCAATCCTGATATTAAAGCATGGTCATTTCTTTTATATCCAGTAGCGTACACACAAGGTAATATAATAACATTTAATATGGAAGTAGTCAACATGCTTAAAGAAAAGGGATTAATATATTGGCATCAATTGCTAAACTCTGGAAAACCTCTGACAATAGACCAGATTAAACAGAAATTAAATATGGAAGATAGTTCGTGGTTACATCTACAAGAATTAAGACAATATATATTAAGCAAACAAGAAACAATGCAACCATCAATAAGACAAAATGTTCCTAACCTTATAGAACATATAATATTACTAACGAGTCAACCCATTACTGGAAAGGGATACTTATCATCTATTTATAAAACAAACAAAAAAATAAAAATGCATAATAATGACAAAATATGGAATTATTATAGATCACTTAATGGACATGTGCCAAATGACAGAGATAAAAAACTAATTCTTCTCTCTCCAGAGCAGACATCACTTTCATTACATTGGAGACTTTTTACATGGCAATTCATACACAGATCTTATGTAACCCCTCATAAAATGGAACTTATGTTTAAGAAAAATATTGGCTGCTGGAGATGTGATTTATCAATAAAAGCAGACTGGCAACATATGTTCTACGAATGCCATTTGATTAAACCATATTGGGATAAAATAAATTATTTTCTGCAAATGGTATTCAATGATAAATTCCAGATTTCCAAATCTATTATTTTGTTTAATGTACCTGTACCCGACTGTGTGCCAAGAACAAAATATGTAATCTTATGGACTCTCCTAGCTATTGCAAGGAAGAACATTACATCAAACTGGAAATCCAAAGCTTCTCCAACTTTTAAGCAATTCATGAATATGATGTCAGCAGTATCGCAATTGGAAATGAACACTATTAAAGGAAGTACTGAAAGAACTACATCATTATACGTAGCATGGCAAAAAGTAACTGAAATACTGGAGAATAATGACTGCAGCAGATTATAATCAGGAAACAATTGTATAGAAAGTCAATTATATGTCAACAATAGACACCCATGTAAATACTTTATTTTGGTTTTAATGTTTGATATCTGTTTAGAGGTTTTAGCCTACCTTTTTAAATAATGTGTAAATACTTCATTGTCATAAATAACCTGCATTCATGTTTTCTTGTTTTTGGAAATGAATAAAAATATTAAAAAAAAAAAAGTGTGGAATATAGTAGTAGCAACACCTACTGGGTTCAGTTGAACAAAATTGTTTCCTTACCTAGATTATTGGGTCTTAGTAGCAAACAGAAGAAACTGTTTTGTGTGGCACAGGGATTCTTTGCTGTGGACCTTCTAGGGCCAGTGATCTTTTCTGATCTCTGTAAAATCACACCTGATTTTGCTAAAGTGTTTTGTCTTGGTTTATTTCATGTATATCAAAAACGTCTGGACATTTTTGCCCTTTGAGAAGATCAAAAACATCATGTCTATGTACTGACACAGATATGTTTCCTTGCTATTATGAGCACTTAGTGGACTTTTGAAGAGCTGTGCTTCTCTGATGGAATTTACTGATCAGCTTATCAAATATTTCAATGTTTTGTAAAGATCTCTCCCTAGTGACGTCAACTGACCACCTTTTTAGTAAGCCAACATTTTCTAACCCCCTCCTTCTACCCAGTCTGAAGTTCACATTGACTACAGACACTTTCTGCCTGGGATGGGGGCACATGAATGGTCACTTAGCTCAGACATTTTTGTTCCTGTGGAATTAAAGTTATACATTAGTTTTCCTTAAAATGAGAGTGGCACTCCTAGCTCCCAGAGCACTGAAGCCATGAATTTAAAATGTCAAATGTCCATTCATTTGGACATCATGGCAGATGTCTGATATATCACTAAACCTGGTGGAACTCATTGCTGCTGTTTGTGCAGAGATGCAGTGAAACTGAGGGACAAGGCTACTCTTGTAAAACAGGTCTCTCATAGCTGTACACATTCTGGGGGAGCTCAGTTTTCTGGCAGACAGGTTGTAAAGGAACATTATGCTCCCCCCAGAAATGTCCTTGAATCTGTCCGCATACCCTACCAAATTTCAAAACTTCTTAACTCTCTCCTCATGTGGATGATGAAGAAGTTGTAGATGACTTCTGTGATAGTTATCTAATGGTTTTTGACATATTCATTTAAGAAGATAACAACTGAAAGTGTATTGGGGAAATGGCTCAGACCAATTAAATTACTAATAAAGGAAGAATGTATGCTGCATTTTCATTCGCACTAAGCTGACAGCACTGTTTTGTATTGTAAATACGATGAGATCTTAGAATTAAAAATGTAATATTTAATCCTATCGTGTTAAAGCATATGCATATAGTGTGTTTGGCCTGTCGTTAAAATGTTTTGGAAGTGGTTGCAGTAATGGGTTTATTGTCCTCAAGTACTCTTTGACATCTGAATTTAATTTACAGTCTTGATAATTACTTTCCAAGAGTAGATACATGTGTTTCTCATCTGAATATGTAGACTTAAAGTTTCTCAGGTTTTACAGAACATAAACCAAGCAGAAACTTTGCAATGTGGAGGGTGTGAAGTTCACTCCTTGAAATATGTTATGCACCTAGTTTACTAATAAAAATTGAACTTTAAAATACGTACTGCAAAATAATAAAATAAAATAGTAGGTAGTCCATAGTTGAGTTAAGAATGGAATATCCTTTATTGAAATACAGAAAGTAGCGATCCTAGTTGAGTATGTATTAGTGAACTAGGTGCATAACATATTTCATGGAGTGAACTTTACACTTTCTACACTGCGAAATGTCTGCTTGGTTTGTTTTTGACCCAGTATAGGTTGCATACTGGGTTTTCTGAGACTTTGAAGGATATCACAGATTTTTCTTTTTACAGTTTTGCGGAACATAAGCACATATTCCATCTTTCTTTTAGGATAGTAGCAGAGGGAAGAAAAGATAGTTATTACTGAACATTACTGCAAAGAATACTTGTTCAGTTCTTGTTATGACTTCCAAGTTCTGCAGTTAACTGCTAATATAGTTGCAGCTTTCATAACTTGTGTCTTTGAATGGGTGTAGCAATGGGTTGGGAGGGTGGCCTAATGGTTAAGGTGTTTGCCTCGCAAACACAAAGTGCAGGGTTTGAGTCTCACAAGGGAAAATTGGCTAGACTTAAAATGGCTCATAAGGGCAGTTAGCTTAGTACTAATCTATGAACCTATGGTTAAATTGTGCTACTTTTCTTAGAATATTACATAATTGTGTCAGTAAAATTAAAACTATTATACAAGCTCTTTTCCATTGTCCATTACTGAAAATGCTTGAGAAGATGGTGTTTATGCAGTTGTAAACTTACTTAAGAAACTGTAGTATGCCCAGATTAGTTGTGCTAATGCAAAGCTACAAAAGACTTTTTTTTTCTTTTGGTTTTGTAAAGGCTTTTGATAAAGTTGATTATAATGGTCTTTAGTAAACTCTGCAGGCTTGGATGTTAGCTGTTTCTTGTTTCTCAGGCTATCTCAGTGTCAGTCAACTGGAGGTAAAGTAGAGAGAAACTGAATCCAGCTGTTGGGGGGGGGGTAGAGTTTGAAAACCTTTGATACTGTAGCTTGTAATGGGCTTTTAAGTAAACTCTGTATGCCTGAATAAGATACTGTGTTTCCACATTCTAAAACAGTTTCAGTGTCAAGTAGCAGGGGGTTGTATGGGGAGGAACTGGTTTGTTCCTGTCCTGCTAGGATGTTAAAGCTTTTCTTTGCTCCTTTTAACAGCTCTTAATGGGACAGGGGAGTAGTGTTAAGTGTTCCTTGCAGGGTGCATATTGTTTAATGCTATTAAGACCCTCAACTCTCCTGTTGTACAGTGATGCAAGAGTTTTTTTTTTTATGCTGTTAAGAAAAAAAATGTGGGTAACTTGGCCTATATCCTTAAAGAAGTTATTTTCTGATGGTACAAAGATTTGCAAAGATAGCAATGTAATTCTACTGCTAATGGTGTGTATAGTAACACTACTTTAGAGTTTATTTTTGGGGGGCATTTTTCTTATTTTCTTTTCTTTTTTCTTTCTACTTTTTTTTTTTTTTTTTTACTTCACAAGTGAAAATCATAATGGCTAGAGAAATGGACAGAACAACCCTCTCGCTTCCTGGTGTTCATAACTGGTATTTCCTTTAGGGCAGGGCCTCATTAATACTGCTAACACCTCCTCCCATACTTCCTACAGAACAAAACTGGTTGCCCAATCTTTCTCAATCAAAACAATTGTAATGATACCACAGTACAAAAATAAAATGATTGGTTTTAATAACTGGATTAGTTTCTGGTGTCACTCCAGGAGGATCCAGTATCTCAGCATGGGAGCACACGGTGAACAGATCATATTCTTTTGCCAAGAATGGGCTGCACTTATCGCCCCTAGACTTTAAGATATTGGCTACAACTTTATCCATCCTTTAGAGCTTGTTTTAGGCAGTGCCAAAAAGGCAAAAACTATCCAGCTTGGTGAAAAAGTCTCCAGACAAACATAAGGTGTTACTGTCAGTGTTAGGAGCCTAAACAAAAACCTCCACGCCTTTCAAGCATTCCTCACTCTGGAGAATATAGACATCTGTGCAATTAGGGAGGGTGGCCTAATGGTTAAGGTGCTTGCCTTACAAACACAAAGTATAGGGTTTGAATTTCACAGGGGATAATTGGCTCGCAAGGGCAGTTAGCCTAGTACTAACTTATGAACTTATAAGGCGTCTACTGCTAAAAATCCTACCCCTTCTGATAGAGAATCCAGGATGCTGGATAAATGGGGTAAAAAGGTTTATACTTCTGCAACCTTGGCAATCAGGGCTTTAAACTGCCAATTTCATATGCTAAAATATCAACAGCATATTATAGGACTGCTTAAATAGAAAATGATGTTGATATATGTGTGGAAAATAAAGATTTACAGGATTTATTGCATTCAGTTGAACAAGTTGGAAAACATACTTTGCAATGTGGGTTTGATTTTTAGAGGCCTTTTGCAGGGCTGCTGTTACTTGGGTCTGTGCTTAGAAGGCATGCTTGGTTTAAGGAGCAATCTCTACCTGATCATGTTAAAGCAAAATTGTTGGATGCTCTTTTAAAACATGACCGCTTGTTTGGCAATAAGACTGAAGAAGTTCGAAAAAAGATGGAAGATAAAGCTAAATCTATGCAAACTGTAAAATATTTCTTACAAGTGCAACCTCCAACATTTAGTAGGCACTGGCCTACTAAGAATTGGTCCTTTCCAGCTCCTTCCAGATCCACTCAAGCCAAACACAGACACACCAAAGGCACCAGGTTTCAGTCCCAAGGGACTCTCAGAACTAAGCAATGGGGGGCCTCCACTTCCATATCTGGAAATAACAAGACAGCCCCCCTACGGTAAACAGTCTCAATGACATTCCTTTAAAATTGCCAAGCCCTTACCTTTCAGTCGCCCCTTCGGGGGGAACGATTGCTCTTCATGCAAAAAACTGGAAGTTCATAACCCAGGACAAATGGGTTTTAAATATAGTGTCCCAGGGATACAGATTTCATTTCCGTATGTTGCCAACACCAAACGGGTGGCCAGACCTGCTCCCAAATCAGTGGGCAGAGGCTCAGAAACAAGTACTTTCCCTCTTAAACATGGGAGCTATTCATCTAGTACCAGAAGGGGAAAAGGGACAAGGTTTGTATTCCAGGCTTTTCCTGGTACCCAGAAAAGACAAATCAAGGTGTCCAGTTGTGGACCTTTCTACTCTAAACACCTTTCTGGACATTCCAAAATTCAAGATGCTGACTCTTCACCAGTTACTTCCTATGCTAGGCAAAGAGAAACTTAAAAGAAGCTTACCTGCATATCCCAATCAGGGAATCTTGCAGAAGATACCTACGCTTCAAAGCAGGCTACTTGCATTATCAGTTCTCTGCACTGCCCTTTGGCTTGTCTACTGCACCCAGGGTATTCACAAAGTGCCTGGCTCCAGTAATTGCATAATGTTAGCTGTACAGAATGCTCTGACAGCCTTCAAGGGCTACATTCATCCAGGACAACTAATGGTAAAGGTGGACAACACCACGGTTATGTGGTACATAAACAAGCATGGGGGTACACATTCCTACCCCCTCTGCAGACTAGCCATGGCATTGTGGAATATGTCCTTGAGCTACCAAGTGCAACTACAAGCTCAATTCCTGCCAGGAAAACTGAATACACTGGCAGACGGACTAAGCTGAAATCTCATGGACCCACACGAGTGGAAACAGGAACCATGGATTTTCAACATGTTGACAAGCAAATGGGGGAGCCCAGACATAGATCTATTTGCCTCCCCCCAGAACTACCAGTTGGACAAATTTTGCACAAGGACTCCTCACAAAAAGCCTGGAAAGTGGATGCTCTGTCCTTAGCTGGAAAAACCTATCAGTCTACGCCATTCCCCCTCTGCCTCTGCTCTCCAAAGTTCTGCTAAAAGTCATACAGGAGAAACCAAAAATTATTTTGATTGCTCCAGACTGGCCACGCCAACAATGGTACTCACTCCTGCCCAGTATGTCACAAATATTTCCATGGCACCTGCCTCAGACACCTTCCTTACTGTCTCAGCAGGAGAACCAAATTCTGTACCCTCAGCTCCCAACATTGAACCTTGCAGCTTGGCTAATCACTTAAATTCACCCTTAGCATCCCTCAGCAAACCTGTGATGGATGTCACCTTGGAGACGAGAAGACCTAGTACTAGAAAATCTTATGCTGACAAATGGAAAAGATTCTGTGCCTGGAACCAATCTTTAGGGATGAGCACAGCAGCGCCCAATTTACCTCAGATTTTGCAATACTTAACTGAGATGCTTCACAAGGGCCTTTTTCCTCTATCAAAATCCACACTTCAGCTGTTTCATCTCAGTAAAACACAGAACCATCCCTCTTTTCTCATCCCCTGCTCAAACAGTATCTCAGAGGGGCAAATAACTTGAGACCACCCAGGAGAGCTCCTACCCCTGCCTGGGACCTTAGCTTTGTTTTGGAAAAGCTCACTTTACCTCCTTTTGAGCCAGCTGCTACTGCAGACTTAAAATTTCTTTCTTGGAAAAAAGCCTTCCTCTTAGCAATCACTTCAGCTAGAAGGATATCTGAATTACAGGCCCTTATGGCAGTGGCACCTTTCATCATCTTTCATGCAGGCAGGGTATCTCTGAGGACCAATCCATCCTTCATGCCTAAGGTGGTTTCCAGTCTGGCTCAACCAGTCCATTCATTTGCCAACCTTCTATCTCAATCCACGGAACAAAGGGGAACAGATTCTGCATTCCTTGGACGTGCACAGACAACTTAGATTCTACTTGGACAGAACTAAAGCTCGAAGAATATCTGAACAATTGCTAGTGGCATTTGCTGCTGGGGCAGAGGGGAAGGCTATTTCAAAACAAACCATTTCTAAGTGGATAAGCGATTGTATTCATTTCTGCTATAAGCACCATGGAAATCCTATCCCCCAGGAGATCAGATCTCATTCCACCAGGGCTGCATCTACTTCTGCAGCCTTTCTCAGTGGTGTTCCTACCAGGGATATTCTAGAAGCTGCTACCTGGAGTTCAGTACATACTTTCACCAAGCATGATCATTTACCAATTTTCTCTAAATCCAGAGCTGGCTTTGCCACTGCTGTCTTGCAGGGCCTTATAGCTGGTCCTAATGCTGTATAAATCCATCCTCCCAACCATAGTTTTGGGAATCTACCTAAATGTAATGACTGCAACAGTGAAACACGAAGAACATAATACAGTTGTGTACACTTTGCATAAATGTAGATGTTAGAGTGTATTCACTGTTGCAGTCCTGGTTACTCTCCCTCCAGTCCCCTGTTTTTCTCTTACTATACCTCTACTTTCTTTTACTATGCTTAAAAGCCTTTTTGGTGTATTTGCTTTTGGTTGGAGGTATATTTTTTCGTTTTTAATTTTATTTTGATCCACATTTTGGGGGCACCTGACATCTTGACATCTGGGGCAAGAAAAAATGATGTAATGGTGTCGGCTGCATGTTTTATATCCCTGACGACCTGACGTCATGGAAGAAGGGGCAGCAACTGATGCAGGACCCAAGACTTTGTTAATCAGGCTGACTGAGGGCAACCTGCCAGCATATTACCAGAATGTAATGACTGTAACAGTGAATACACTCGAACATCTACATTTATGGTAAGTGTACACAGCTGTACCTCCAGGGGGGTTGTGGGTGCTATCCCTGCTAAGAATTTAGTGTCCCATCCATTCGTTCAAGTTCCTCTTGAACAGGGTCATAGAAGTGTTCGGTTTCACATGAATTGGTAGCCTGTTCCAATGATGCAGCAGTCACTGGGAGATAAATCTGTCCCTCCAGCATGTCCTGTTTAAGCCACAGGCCATATTTAGGCCCATGGAACAGGTAGCCCTAGTCCCGTTTGATTTGTGGATATGCAGCAAGTTTATTCGGTTTGGATCTTGGATTGCTTTGTAGGCCAGGTGTAAGTCTCCCCTAAGAAGTCTATGTGATGCTGAGTATAGTGACCAGGACTTTAGTCGGTCTGTGTAAGGCACATGCTGGAGCTCCTTGATCTTCTTTGTTAGAAACCTCTGAGGTCTCTCCACTTGCTGCAGGTGCTTTGTATGGTACATGCCGAATGGGCTGTTATACTCAATTATGGGCTGGATAAGAGCTGAGGGGTTATAACCTCTCTTGCTCTCAAGGCAATGCCTTTACTAATTAAGTGTGCTACATAGAAAGCCTTCCTTACTACAGTAGACAGATGGTGGTTGAAGTTTAGGTTACAGTCAGCTTATGATCCCAGGTCCCTTACCACTTCATGGGTACTTAGACTATTGTTGTTGATTGAATAGCTTGAAGGGACACTGTGCCAAAAGGAATGATGATGGCTTCTTCAACTATGTCTGGAACCTTAAAGATAACACACAGCAGTTTGCTGAACTGGTGGTGAGCAGTACCACCTTCACCAGTTAGAGAGACATAGCAAATCTACTTGCTGATAAATTCAGCTCAGACTTCACCCTGTGCTCCCCCTCAGCTCGTCTATGTGAAATCCTCCCAAATACTTGCCCCAGCTATTAGCAGGGACCAGGTGCTGGCGGCACTCACTATAGGCAAGAACACTGCCTCCATTGGTCTCGACAACATCCCTGATTGCATCCTGAACAGTCTAAAATATGACCTATCAGGACCACTTGAGACAGTCTTAAACTACAGGTTTGAAACAGGCTATGTTCCAGGTGAATGGAATACTGCAGCAGTCATTACCCCCACAAGAGTGAACTATCAACTGACCCAGGGAAATTGAGCCTAATATGCAAAGCCACGGAACAAATTATCATGGAAATGATAAACTAGGTCACTGGCAACCTACAGACATCAGACCCATTCAATTTTGGCTTTAAGTGAATGTCTTGCCTACTTAACCTGGTAGACGTCTTTGAGATGGTCACCAAGGCAATTGATGAGGGTAAGTGAATCCATTGTATCTTGACCTGGCCATGGC
>NC_056729.1:1603933205-1604053205 GCF_019279795.1 Protopterus annectens
ATTGCAATACACACACACACACACACACACACACACACACACACACACACACACACACACACACACAACATGGTTTCTGCCCAGGCCACAGCACATTTACAGCCCTTCTGTCCTTCACTGACTCTGTAAATAGGGTGAGAGATGCAGGTAGCTTTTTATCAGCTGTATTTCTCGACCTTTCAAAAGCATTCAGCACTGTCTCTTATTCCGTACTCCTGGACAGGCTCTTTAATCTAGGATTTATGTGTCCCACTTTAAAGTGGTTTAACAGTTACCTAAATGATTGAAAAAAGCCATAAAATGGGTAAATGAAATCTCTTCCTTTTTATATAACCCCACTGCTGTCCCACAAGGTTCCATTTGTGGACCTTTACTCTTTAGTGTCTTTACAAAAACCTGTATACTTCCTCATCCCCAAGAATACTCATACAATATGCAGATGACTCCACTATTATCTGCACCGCTTCTACTCTTCTCCAACTGCTCCCCATCACTCAACAAACCTTTGCTGCCATAGAAACCTGGCTCACTAACTCTAAACTATTCCTTAACCCTAAAAAAAAAACTCCTTCTCATCCTACAAAAAATACCCCTACTGACATAAATCAATTCAAAATACATTCAGCAGACAACACAATCATTGAAATAATCCAGCAGACTAAACTGCTAGGAGTCATCATCAACAGTAAACTTAAGTTCAGTCTCCATGTACAACATAATATCAAGAAATCTCACCAGAAACTAGGCATCCTCTATGGAAACAAACACTCCCTGAACACATCGACCAAAGCCACTCTTGCTAAACCTTTCCAGCTTCCCTCCCGACTATGTGGCACCACTGTTCTTACTAACCTACATAGTCCTTTATTAGATCCAAAATGGAACAGTGATACAACAAAATGACCAAATTTACTACTAATTTAAAAACCTACACACATCATTGTAGAGCATTACATATGCTTCAATGGCTAGAACTTTCTAACCACCTCCAGTATGTCCAGCTCTTAACCTTACACAACATTATCCACAAACCCGTAGCCTGCCCAGTGCTGAACAACATAGTCCAGCCTTACATCCCCATCAAAACCCTTAGGTCCGAAGACAAAAAACTCCTTATAATCTCTAAGCCCTCCAAACTAAACTAAATTAATTTCACCTCTACTTTTATTTATTTATTTTTTTATTTTATTTTACATTTGTT
Organism: Protopterus annectens; assembly: GCF_019279795.1. Taxonomy (NCBI): domain Eukaryota; kingdom Metazoa; phylum Chordata; order Ceratodontiformes; family Protopteridae; genus Protopterus; species Protopterus annectens. The sequence continues at coordinate 1,603,934,407 of NC_056729.1, forward strand.
TACTGGGAAAGTCCGACTGGAACAAAGTCCATTTACAGCAGAGGCCCGGGGAGAAAAGCTCCATAACATAACAGTACAAATACAACAAATGACAAAAAAATTTCTGTACAGAGGCATATTTAAAATCAGAGCTCCATGTCTTTATATGACAACACATAATCCATGAATGACAGAAAATTTCTCTACAATTTATCTTCCCTGACTGCTCTACTCCAGGCTGGCATTCTCACTCCCTTTTTCTTTCCTCCTAACTAACTCTGCTTGGGATAACTAACCCCACTTTCCACACTACCCCCCAAAAAAAAAAAAAATCTGGGCAATATCAACTATTTACACTATGAAAAATGTCTTGTACTCATCTCCTATGTCTGTGAACAGAAGAATGTATATTATTATTATATATTCATTGGATATGTTTCTTGTATGGCTAAATGCTGTGATGTCTGTGTCTCTACCTGAACCTGTAACTGCTTTATTTGTAAGCTAAGACGTAATATATTTGAAATATGTTTGTAAATTATGGTCTGTACTTGGAGCTTTTCTCACCGGGCCCCCAATGAAAATGGGTTATTTTGACCCAGACAGACTATCAAAGTAAACAAATGTGAAATAAAAATACATAAATAAATAAATAAAAATTTTCATTAAAACCAAGTACACTTTGAGACCGGTCAAACAGCAAGACTCTCTTGAACTACTCCATGTCCAATTAACTGTTGGAAAAGTACCGTACCACATCATTGCTACCTATAGATCCCCCACCATGAATCAGGATAATTACACCGCCTACCTTGACTTACTGAAATTTCTCACCCTACAGCCCAACACCTTAGCCATGGGAGATTTCAACTATCCTTCTGTAGAATGGGGGACATACATGAGCAAAAACACGCATGTCCAGAGGTTTCTGGACTTTGTTAACACAAATGCTCTGGAATAGATAGCCTGCACCCCCACTAGGATCCCTAATGTTCTGAACGTAGTACTCGCCAACATGGGAGGTCACTGTACTTCCCCATCTGTGATGCCCTCCCTGCTTTGGTCAGACCACAAATCAGTCTTGTTTGAAGTAACTACAGGACCTGACACCCTCACAGGAACAAAAATGGTAAAAAACTTCACCAAAGCCAACTACAGCATACTAAGTGATGGTATAAAAAGCTTCATACCATCCACAATGACAGACACCAATGATCACAGTGCAGAAGTGTGTGCAAATGCCCTGTACAAACACTTAAGCAACTGCATAAACTCTGCTGTACCTGGCCAGATCAAAACCAGGTTTCCCATAAAAACAAGCCACCATGGTGGACTTCCAAGTATAAACATGCTATATAACAAGAGAAAGAATCTGTTGTCCAAAAGCAAGAGGGATATTACTCTGCAGAGGAGCAGTTCCCTCCTAAGCCTAAACATGAAAATCAGAAATCTTGTAAATCTTCTAAAGTAAATTGCAAAACTAAAATTGTATCCCTAGCTAAGGATAATCACAAGGCACTTTAACTACATCTAAAGTCTAAAAGGGAATGCCCAGCTATGCGCTGAACTAGTTGTAGCTAGGATCACTCATACTACACCAGAAGTTATCGCCAACCTGCTAGCTGACAGATTCAGCACAAACTTCACTCCCCTATCCCCCACCTGCCATAGCTCAAATCATACAAGACAGCTTGTCCTCTGACTGGTATCCCTCTAGAGAACAGGCCATCTCTGCACTCACCAAGGCCAAAAACATGGCCTCAATGGGACTAGATAATATCCCAGGTTGTTTACTAAGCAATCTAAAACAAGACCAAGCAGACACACTTTAAACATAAATTGGGAACTCACTATTTTACTGCAGCATGGAGAATAGCAACAGTAATCCCCCTGCACAAAGGGGATATAAGCTGATCCTGGGAACTACAGACCCATAAGTTTAACCAGCCTCATCTACAAGGCCATGGAAAGAATTATCATGGACCTTATCAGCAAGGACATGGGCGACCTCCAAATGCTGGATTCAACCCAGTTTGGCTTCGTTAAGGGTAGATCATGCTTATTATACCTGGTAGACCTCATTGAGAATGTCACAGAAGGGGGGGTGTCAACTGATCCTGGGAACTACTGACCCATAAGTTTAACCAGCCTCATCTACAAGGCCATGGAAAGAATTATCATGGACCTTATCAACAAGGACATAGGCGACCTGCAAATACTGGACTCAACCCAGTTTGGATTCGTTAAGGGTAGATCATGCTTATTAAACCGGGCAGAGCTAATTGAGAATGTCACAAAAGTCATGGACGAAGGTAAAAGAGTGCACACAGCCTATCTCAACCTTGCCAAGGCTTACGACACAATGACATCATTGAGAAACTCTCCCGGATAGGGATTAACTCTTACATTACTAGATGGGTAGTCAATTTGCTCAATGACAGAACACACTCTGTCAAGATTGGTGACTCCACCAACACCAGTAGACCCATCACCAGTGGAGTACCATAGGGGTCTTTGCTGGGCCCCTTACTGTTTGGCATCTATTTCTTATTTCTCAGAAGTCCTGGCCAAAGTCGGCCTTTGGCTCACTAAGTTTGCTGATGATTGCAAACTGGGAGAAATCACTGTGCCTCCCAATGATGCTAACATATTACAAGAAGGGCTAACACAAACAGATGATTGGTGCCAAAGCCATGGCCTAAATGCAACTAAATGCAAAAATATGCATTATTATTCTCTTTGGCAAAACAGAATTCCCTACAAATTACAATATTGACAGCAGCCCCCCCCCCCCGAGTTCCAACCCAGTGGTGGGAGACTTGGGAATAGAGGTTGATAGCAATCTGAAATTTGACCACCGTGTTTCCACAGTGGTAAGGAGCACCATCTATGTAGTGCACCTCATAAGCAAGGGGGTAGCATTCAGGTCAAGAGTGTTATAACTCCACTGTACTCAACTCAGATTAAACCACTAATATAGTAAAATGCACCTTTTTGCATGTACCTCACCAGACACCTCAGAGGTTTCTCACTAAGAAAATACAGGGACTCCAAACCATGATCTACGTGGACAGGCTGAAATCCCTGTCACTTTACTCTGTGTCTTCCAGACTGCTGAGAGGTGATTTGTGTCTGGCCTACAGGGCAATCTACAACCCTGCCCTACGGAAATGCTGCACATCTGCAAGTCAAATGGGACAAGAGTAATTCGCTGTAGAGATCTCAACCTAGCTTGTGACATTAACAGATCATGCTGGAGAGACAGATGTGTCTCCCAGAGACTGACCCTTCTCTGGAATAAACTCCCTATTCATGTAAGACAGAGCTCCTCACTGACCCTATTCAAATGCAACCTAGATAATTGGATGGGAGACTGCAAATTCACCCCTGGGGTGGCACCTTTGTCCCTCATGGACAGGGGGTAGAAGATGTTGATCACAGACCCACACTGTTTATAAATTCATTCTGCGAACTACCCAAAAAAGAAAACAAATGGGAATACTTGGGATTAACATGGCTAGGTTTGTAAAGGCTGTAGGGCTGCTAACCTAGTAATCTCCTATGAACCGATGAATACAACCCTATATGTTGCATATAAATGTAGAGTATATTGCATTACGTTTATCTTAGCAGAGATGTTTGCTATTTCTGTATACTATATGTATCTTATGTGTATATATCTATGTCAGTTGGAGCTTTTCTCCCTGGGCCTCCACTGAAGAGGGGTTTATTGCCCAGCTGAGCTTTCCTGGTAATCAAATGCAATAAATAAATATTTTCTGAGATGAAGCCTTGGAAGAAAACTTCAGCACTAGCTCAGACCAGTATCTCTGTTAAATAATGTATTATTTTTCTTACTGATTAGCTTGCTTACTATCACTCCTTCATATATCATTATGCAACAGCAAGCAACAGTAAAACAGGCACAAAATAATATATGAAGTAGTGATAGTAAGTAAGCTAATCGATAAAAAAATAATATTTTATGTAACAGAGACAATAGTAGAGTACATTGCGGCAAGCATATTGCTATGAGGTGAAAGACAAAGACTCTGTTATCCCTGTAGCACAAGTGACAAGCTTCAAGCTGTTTGTTATTGTGCAGCTAAGTCAGTGTCTTGTCAGTTAAGATGGTTATATCTTTTTTTTATTCGTAGAAGGGTTGCATTAACCTGCTGTTAAATCAGTCACAACAGCTTAGGAATGGTGACTTTTTAACTTCCTCTTTAAGAAGAATGGTGACTCCAGGACGCCCGAGCAGTTTTTAGAGCATCCATTTCTAAAACTATATTCCATGAAAGAAAAGTATAACTTGTTTAGCGCACACAGTGTATCATTGATATAGTACCTTATACTTTTGCTTTTATAATTGGCTGTAACTGCATATTTTATTTGCACTTTTTCTATGGTTTGAAAAGGAGTTGCATTGTCTCAGTTACCATACCAACCAAAGACCTAGTATCTGCAACACATTTGTTTGAGTGGATGTCAACTTCAGACTGAGGTCTCACCCAGCATTTTACTAGACTTGTCCACTGAGATTAACACCGACATGAAAATATATTGTATTTTTTATAATCAGAAATGTGATCGAGCTATATCTCTGCAGCTTTACTAGGTAGAGGATGCAGGACCTACTTGATTAAACAGGACAACATGAGTTGGTGTTGATAATGAGGGACTTGAATGTTCACATTGGGATAAAAAGAACAAGTTTGGAGGACTGCTTGGGTCCACATGGGTGGGGCAGCAGGAATAAAGGACAGACTTCTGTCTAGCAAATGGATTAATGGTGGCCAACACTTGGGTCACCAGGACAGACAGTAACAGGGTCACATACAAGAGTGGTCAGCATGCGACTCAGGTAGTTTACCTCCTAGTAAGGAAAGGGTATTGGGGTAGAAAAATAGATTTCAAAGTCATCCGCATTGAAGCAGTCAGACCACAGCATAAACCACTAATGACCACAATCAGCTGCAAGCAGTGGTCAGAAAAAGTCCTAAAGTCAACAGAGACTAAGCTGAACACCTGGAGATTGACTGGAATGAAAGCACAAAAGATCAGTGAAATACTCAGGTCTGTAGCACTTCAGGAAGTAGAAAAAAATAGGTGGAACTGAAAAAGAAAGGCAGCATCTCAAAACAGTATGTCTGAAGTCTATAGAACGGATATGCTTCTGAGCCAGATATGGAAATAAGATACATGAGGAAGGCTGGTGGACATATATAGAACTTCAGGAAGTTATAAAAAGAAAAATGTTCAGGTAAAAGTGGGACACAGAAAAGATAGACCAGCATAAGGTAGAATACTAGTTGGCTAACAAACAGGCTAGGAGAGAAGTCACAATGACAAAGTACATGGCATCAGAGACTGTCTACCAGCTTTTGGAAAGTGACTCAGCAGATGGCACAAAGAAACTGTATCAGGTTGAAGGGCAGACGCTATTCATAAATGACAATGACAACAATCTGCTCACCAGTCCACCGGACATCAAGGGCAGATGAAAGGAGTTCTTTCTACAGCTTCTAAATAAAGAAACCTCATAGAACCTGTTAAGGTGAAGGAGGGAGAAGAATGCAACCTAAAATAAATAAGAAAAGCGTTAAACAACATGGTCAGGTAAAACAGCATACTCAGATGAAGTCATGGCAGATATGATCACGATGTTGGGTGAGTTAGGGGAGAAATGGCTCCTAAGCATATTCGCAGCAGTATGGAAAGAAAGGCGTATCCCAGATGACTGGAGAATGCACATTTTATTGCCAGTGTACAAGAACAGATAGAACATTGACATCTGTGAGCAGTACAGAAGTATCAAACTCCTATCACACTGCATGGAAGTGCTGGAGATGCTGACTGATAAATAATCAGAATAGTAGAAAGTAAGGTGGGAAACCAGCAGTTTGGATTCAGGTCAGGATGCAGCACAACTGTTCCAATGTTGTGGAGAAGAAGCTGGACATTATATAGAGTCCAATGGGCATTTTTAAACTTGGATAAAGCTCATGACAAGTTATCAAGAAAGCTGATTTAGGCAGTCTTACGATGTTTTGAAGTCCCAGAAACATTTTTAGACATAGTGCAGGCTAATGTAAAAGGAGCCAGTGACACAAGCATGAACAGTGTTTATATTCACTGCAGCTCATACATTAGCAAACAGGTCAGAGGAGAGAGATCAACAAAGCTGCTCTATGCAGATGATGTAACATCAGGAACTTCAGCAAATGACGGGGAAATGGAATGTAAAACTGAAGGTACACAGAATGCAACTGAACACAGGCAAGACAGTTGTCATAGCAACAAATGGGAGAAAACTGAGACAGAAAGGGAAAATAATCAAACAGGTTGACAGCTTCAAGTATCTGGAAGAGGTGGTTGAGGAGAAGGAAAATCTGAATGAGAAGGTCAAAGCAAGAATCCGAGGGGCTGCAGCCAATTGGCACAGAGCGTCAGGGGTAGTGTATGACAGAAGAATGCCAAATAATCTAAAAGCTAAGGTGTACAAAGCAGTGGTGCAACCAGTACTACTTTACAGTACAGAAACCTGGGCAGTAAAGGCAGAGCAGCTGAGAAAGCTTGAGATGATGAGGATGAAGTCGTGAGATGACTGGTAGGATGCACATCATGGACAGACGAAGAAGCGATGACTTCAGAGCAGAAGCCAAAGTTGTTCCAATTGCAGAAAAAGTCAAAAGAGAACAGACTACGGTAATTTAGGCACATTTGCAGGGAAGCTAAAGATGATTTGGTGAAGAAGAATTGGATGAAATAGGAATAAGGCAAGAAGAGATGAGTACATACAGCAAACAGATAAATGGATTGCATGACTGAAGACCTATGACAGTCAGGCATTTCTTTTGAAAAAAAAGATACCATAGTGGCACTGAATCGAGCAAGAGGTTGCAACAATTGACATGATACCTTGACCCCATGTAGGAAAAATGTGAAAAAGCAATTGATGATGATGACTTGGAACTTTCACTCAGGATAGATCTGGCAGTAGGAGATGGTCTGTTCAGAAGTGGAAGATGAGATGGTAGCCTGGGAAGGTTTTCCTACTGAGAAGCATTTACTCAGTGGGCATCAGTCTTATCAGTTTTATCAAAACACACTTATTCTGATAGATCTACTATTATGGCAAGTGCCCGTAACTTTAATTTCCGTTACTGCAACATCTTAATAAATTGTCAATAACAGTTTTAAGTAACCAAGGTGATTATGCCAAATGAATATATGAAAATTATTTGATTTCTTTTGTAAGCAGCAGTTTATCGAAGTGTAATTCATTCTGTACACATCTGACACAAATAGACTCTACTTAAGTATGTGATTTCATTTATGTGTTATGTAATGCTAAACTAACTTATTTTATTTGATTTTATGTAGTTTGCAATGTGATATTATTTAAATTGTGACTACTGCTATTTACTATTGTTGTGGCTGAAGGTGTGCTTTGACCAGTCCAGCTGTCTGTTAGACTGACAGACACACAAATAAAAAGACAGATATTCTCCAAAGACAGATATTCTCCAAAGACTAAGCTCTGGTATCCATTCTCCTCAGTCTGGGTCCCCCAGCATAAGTTACAGAGAAAAAAAAGAGTCTGGGGTGACTTGGCAAGGTCCATTCCTTCTCCACTTCTCTAGCCTACAAAAAAAGTACTTTCTTCTCTAAGTTGCAGAAACATTTATCATACTGTACCCTTGATCACAAATTGCTAACTGATCGGGCTCTGCTGATCGCAGCCACCCCACACACCTTGTGCCCAGGATGGCTGTCCATTTGCCCTTGCTACAGTACTATAGTTGGGACTAACAACAAGGTAAAAGCATTGACAGTGCTTGATGTTGAAGGTAAGTGCAGCTTTGTCATTAGTGATTTTGGTGGGCAGAATATGACACACAAACAGCAGTACTGTATTGAAGCAAGTAATACTCAGGGCTGTATGCCAAAAATATCTGCATACTACTCAACATTTGGTTAGAGAGTACATGTGAAACAAGACCTCCAGTGCTTTATATGGTGTACCTACAGCTACTTGAAAAATTTGTATGTTTTATATATATGTATATGTATATATATATATATATATATATATATATATATATATATATATATATATATATATATATATATATAAATAAGATTGGGTCTTATACTCTTTCCCCCGCCAAAATACGCATTAGGGCTTATTATCAGGGGATGCCTTATTTACCCGCACCATACAACAATCCGCCTTTATTTATTTATTCATGTACAAAAATTGACATTTATTAATGAACACAAATCGACATTTATTCATGTACAAAAATCAACATTTATTCATGTACACAAATTGACATTTATTTCGTACTTTTCTGTTATTGGATAACAGTTCTAAGTAACGCGTTAACAGTTGTGTGAGAATTCCACATAAACAGTGCAACAAACATTTCAACTTCAGAATATCTGCACCTTGGCTTTCACAGTTATTCAAATACAGTCATGTCGTTTTCATCTGGAACATTGTCATAAGTGTCCAATCCCTGAATTCTGTCCTGAATTTCTTGCGTCTCCATTTCCTGTAGATCCATTGGCCCCAATCTGTCATGCCCAGCAATAGAGCTCTCCTTAAATGAGCACTGTTTGTCCAAGTAGCCTGCTCATAGTGCATTGGCAACACAGCTGTCAGTGATTTTATCCCATTAATTTTTCACCCAAGTCACGACCTCTTGTAGGCTAGGCTTCACAAAGTTTCCATGCTGATTCCTCTCCATTCTATTTTCAGTGTAGTCATTGAGTTCCATGCGCAAATGGTCCTTGAATGGCTTGTTTATTGCAATATCAAGAGACTGGAGATAGGCAGTCATTCCTGCAGGAATCATTATGTGATCTATTCTTCTCTGTACAAGGAATTTCTTCATTTCTTTAGTGCGGTGAGTGCTGGCTGAATCCCAGACTAGCAGACCTCTTTTGCCACCTCGCAAAACAAGTGGCAGCATTACATTGACCCACTTCCTTATAGCTGATTGTGTGCACCAGGCTTTTTTGGTTTCAAGAATGTAAATGCCTGAAACAGGTTCAATCTTATCTTTCTTGCCCTTACTAATGATTAGAGGTGGGGTTTTCTCTCCATCTAGATGAATTGCCAAAATACAGGTAACACATGCACTCTCGTAACCAGTGGAGGGAATGTAGATTGACGAGGCACCCCTCTGATCAATTTTGTTTGATATCCTTGTCCCTTAAACACTGCAGTTTCATCCATAGCAATCATGTTGGAGAGTTGGTAATTAGAAAAGTCAATGCCATCAACAAAGGACTTGAATGCAAGTGCGTGTTTAATAACTTCAGTATCTTCCAGCTTGAACAGTGTTGTTGATCTTCTTAGAGACAGTTCATATCGCTGAAGGAAGCCATCCACCCAGTGTTGTGATGCTTTGAATTCTTCTGGGGATATTTCTAACTGTGATGCCATTGCAAGGGCAAATGCTTGAATATCAGCCCTGTGCACAACCAAAGCCTTTGCTCTCCTGTTAGCAATCCACTCACAGATGATGTCTTCCAGCTCAGGAAATAATGGTTGCCGACCTGATCCACACTTGCACTTGTTAGCATTTTCCTCTTCGGTCTGTTGACTGAGGTTATCATATGCTGCATGCCATTTTTGGACCATTCGGAGATCTAACTTCTTCTCTTTGCAGAAAGCCATCAGATTCTTTCCCCGGGAGTCCTCCACGATTCCTTTCTTGTACTCAGTGGAATAGCTCTTTCTTTTTGCACTCATCTTGTCTGGGGGGAGGGTTAATTGAAGACTTACGAGACCGGAGTGACAACACAAAATTATGCTGGTTAAGAAGAGAAGGCACAACAGCCATTCATTATCAAGTGCATACGCTTTACGCACGCTGTCTGTACTTTGACCGATCAAAGTACACCTGACATTGTTTATGGGCTAAGGATCTCAACTGTCAAGTGTGAGTGATGATTAGGGTTACAGTAAGAATCATGGAGGACTCACAGGGAAAGAATCTTACAACTTTCTACAAAGAGAAGTTGGGTGTTCGAATGGTCTGAAAATGATGCGAAGAGTACAATAACCTCAGTCAATGGGTGTCAATAATATTATTTTATAATTCAACATGTCCATCATGTGTTATTGACCATCTTAACTTGGGCTTATTTTTGGGGTAGGGCTTATATCATGACCGCCCTGGAAAACTATGCTAGGCCTTATTCTCTGGTTAAGACTTATTTACAAAGAAATATGTTTATATATATATATATATATATATATATATATATATATATATATATATATATATATATACACATTTATATAAGGATGTTTTACTAAATAGACATATTTGTATACCAAGATTTTGGCAGTCTGCAATCCAGTGTAATGTCAGAGTAACATTAGATTCCTGTGGGCAGTGACACTCTGTGCAAGGAACTTGAGAGATTTTGATATATCCTCTCATGAACTGTTTATGAGAGCTTTGTTTGGAGTTCTTTTGGTGTGGGCCAACAATAACAGTGAAGGTTGCTGCTGTTTATCACCAATTTTCAATCTCATCTTTTGAAATCTGGTCCAAGCTCTGGTCAGAGTATCGTGGTTTTTTCTTAAGACCACAATTGTTGAATTTGACAAGTCCAGCGTTTTCGTAAAGTTAAATTGTTGAACTGATGCCAGTCAATAGCAAACTGAGGGCCGTATTAATTTAACAGTGCAAGTGGTTGGCCATCTTCCAGTTGCCTACACTGTTAAACTTTGGTGCAGTAGTGTGATCTCTTGAGTTGTTATATTTAAAGTCACGGGGGTGAGGTTTGCATTAGGGGACCCCCCCCCCCACAAAACTACTTTTTTTTGTGGATTCATTGTGTTTAAAGGAATACTTCAAAGTTTTGTGTTCAGTGTCATTATTTGTCTGTGTTACTTGATGTGCATTCCATGAATGTCAATAGCAAGCTGAGGGCCACAGTACTTTAACAGTGTAAGTGTATCGCTATGTTGTATTGAGGGTTGGCATAGTGTTTAAGGTGTTTACTTCCACTGAGGGTTGACATAATGATTAAGGTGTTTACCTCATAGACACACGTTACAGGGATTGAGTCTCTCCTTTGAAAAGGAAATTGGCTAGGCTTGTGATATGGCTCCTATCACTAATAGTGGTTTTGAAAGTTCTGTGAAGGAAATTGTATTTTAGCTTTGGCAAACCCAGAAAGAAAGTCTGGATTGCTACGAACTGAAGTAAAGATATAGATGTATGCAGACTGCATGCTGGTTTATTTTGGATATAGGATTGCAATACCAACTTTGAAAAGACTAGTATTGCATGAATTGCACTTTCAAGAACATCTTATACATGCCTTCTGATACTTATGGATGTATATAGATAGGTAACGGAGAATGTCAAGATTCTTGACTCATTCTGTGTGTGATACAGAGCTGATTAATGGAAGGCAGAATTAGAACCCATGTTCAGGGGAGCTCAACAGTCCTTTTTGATGTGACAGGCAAGTGTGTTTCTGAATCTGGTTGAATAGATTTGAGCTTCTCACTCTTTCCATTTAAAGACAATTGCAGTATTTATTTATTTATTTATTATTTATTTATTTGGGATTTGTTTACCAGGGACGTCTGACTAAGTCATGAGGTACCCATTTTCAGTGGAAGCCCAGGGAGAAAAGCCCCAGATACATATGGTTAACAGAACGAAAAACTAGACAGACATAATAAAATCATAACATTCAAGCACAAATATGAAAACACATTTGTTTTTCAGAAGGAGAACTTAACAGACATAATAAAGTCATAACATTCAAGCACAAAATTTGAAAAACTACAAATTAGTTTGTCAGAATAAAATCTCAGCAGACAATAACGTCATACTGTTCATGCATAAGTTATGTAGAAAGTCTGATAATAGAAAGATGGGGCATTATTTACATAGATGATTACCATGATTATTATTATATTCTAGAGGTCATGAAATATGATAACAGATTGTACTGGTAAAGGCGAATTATAGTACGACTAGAGAAGGGTAGGGTGTGATAGAGGGATAGTAGAAATAGATATGGACAAGGTATGAGTGTAACCTTAGGGAAGTATGTGTAAAGGAAGGGAGGGTAGGGGAGGTCAGTAGTGGGGATATGGAGAGTAGAGGTAGAAAAAGGTAGAAAAGTACCCCAGCCTGAGCTCATACAGGAGCAAATCCAAGTTTTGTTGGAGCATTCTTTTGTAGAGGTTTTGAAGGAGTGCAGGTTAGTAGCAATTTTGGAAGGGAGTTCCATAGTTTTACCACAGAGCAGAAGTAAGGGCTTAGGCCTGGGGTTTTGTTAGGTTTATAAGTTGCGAGGATATGTTTGTCTTCAGATCTGAGATGTTTATTTGGGATATAAAAGTTGATTAATGGGCTAAGAGCAGGACATGCTGGTGGGTTGTTGATGATTTTGTATACAAATTTGGCAATTTTGTTATAGCAGTTTTCTAGTTTTTATTTTTCAGAGAGGTCTATAAGTTAGTTAGAATTGGATCCTCATATAATAGTAAGGGCAAGAGGTAGGTCTTGGCCAGGGTAATTTTGGTAACTGCTGTTAGGAAGTTAGTATTCCTGTATAGCATGCCTAGTTTTTGATGTTTTTTTTATATTGTTTTGTATGTGTTGGTCAAGCTTGAGATTATTGTCAGTTGTGACATCTAGTAGTTTGCTATGGTGAAACAGTTCAGTTTCATTATTATTGGCTGAAAAGATGTTGAAGTTTGTCTTGTTGGAGCTATGGAGTCTGTGGGTGAAGAGAAGGAGCTTTGTTTTTTTTTTTGTTGGTTTTTTTTGGGGGGGGGGAGTTAGTGGAAGTTCAGCTTTGGAAAGTCATGTTTCTGTGGAAGTGAATTTTTTTCCCCACACCCCCTACTTAAATATACCAACTCCGAGATCGCACCACAGTGGAGCAAATGGAAAAGTCCTGAAAATGGCCCAATGTTTTTCCCTGGGAAAAAAATCACTGTTCCGTGTCTTCGATATTTAATGCTTTCGCCTCTAAGTGTTTGATAAAAGAGCGTTTGTTCTTTTGATCTTTCGAGCTTGTAATATAGACCCGAGTTGGGTTTACCTTTTGGTTAGATATGGACTCTATAAAGTACGTGTTGAATTTGGTGGCTGTTTGAAGAGGTGGTATATTGGGATTATTTTTATTTCCTGGGTTCAGTAGTGACGTTAAAGAGGATCAGAATCTCTTCAGGTTATTTTTGTGGTTATCTTGAATGTAGGAATAGTATGATTTTTTTTTATCGTGTAATATTTGTCTTTTTGTTTGATTGTGGAGTTGCCTGTATAACCAAAGATTTATGTCTTTTTTTTATTCTTTAACCAGGCACTCCATGCTTTAGAATTCATTAGAATTTTACATGATTTGTTAAGCTATGGGGCATGGTTATTTTTTATTCTTTCTGTTTGCTGAGGGGTTAGGGAGTTAAGAATGTTTAGGAAGGTGCTGTTGAAATGTTCAGCTACATCATTAAGAGGAAGTCTTTTTAGGACGGGCCAGTCCACAGTTTTTATAGATTAAGTCAATACCTTTTTGCTGAATTTTTGTAGGATGCGTGCAGTTTTGAACTTGTGTTGCTTTGTGAGTTGAGTGGTAGTCCTGTGAGTATAGGCTGGTAGGTGGTCACTTAAGGAGTTGGGGAGTGTGGCTGAGGATGTAAAGTTAGAAGGGTTCGAGACTAGTATCCAGTCCAGGGTGGAGCGTTGGATGTTATTTTTGCTACATCTGGTAGGAGTATTTATAAGTTGAGTAAAGCCACAGAGTGTTAGTTGAGTGTTGTGAGGTTAGTGTCTGCCAGTCAATGTTAACATCATCTATGGTAATGGTTTTGTTTGGTATTATTTCAAATATCCAGATTAGAATATTTTCTAGAGTGGAAAGCTTGCCCAGGAGGGATGTATAAAACAACTATGCAGATGTTCTTAGATGAGTTAAGTTTTACAAATATTTTAAGGATTTTGGCTGTGCAGAATGTTGGTATAGTATTGAGTGGTGGTGCTGCGGTAGCGTTGTCGCCTCACAGTACGACGTTGTCCTGTTTGATTCTCAGCTAAAGCGTCTTCTGTGTGGAAACATGTGTGAATGGGCGTACCTTCGTTGAAGGTTGTGCATCAGGCCTGGCAAGTCGGTACGTAAAAAATCTACTGACAATCATTAGCGGACTGGAGTTCCGCTGTGGCGACCCCTAACTGGGAAAAGCCGAAAGATACAACAACAACAACAACATTTGAGTATGGGGGAGCTATCAAGTTGTTAGGGAAAATTAGAGCTATTCCACCACCTTTTTAATGTGCTCTGTCTACACTGATAATGCTGTAACCAGGGGGAAGAAGTTCAGTATATTTTATTTCTGGTTTTAGTCAAGTCTCTGTAATAGCAAGGATGTGTGGGTTAGAGTGTTTTAACCAGGCATGAAAGAGTGTCAGTTTATTGCACATGCTCCTGATATTAAGACTGATAAGCTTTAGTTTTTTGTCTGTGTAGTAGGAATGTCTTTCCACAAAGAAACAGTCATATTATGACAGTGTATCTCTAAGATGCTCATCTGTTTTTGTTTTTCCTTTACTGGCAGAAATTAATGCAGGTTAATTATTGTCATCTGATTGGAGCCAAACATGCTTTCTTGCATGGTTCTTGGAAGGCAATGGTTGAAAATGAACTTTTCCCTCAGTGAAATTAATAAAACTGCAAAAAGAAAACATAAATGAACCTGCGGTTTTGTGCAAAGAAAATTACTGCTTCTTTACAGCAAAAAGAAGAGATTTTCATGATACTAGTGTTACTGTCTTTAAGAATGTATTTTCTTTTGAAGGATGAGATCATTTAGAAAGCATAGTTTTTGAAACTCGCTCCTTCTGAAACAAGCATTAAATTGTTAGAGTAGTAAAAGTGTCCAAAAGAAAGCATTCAGCCCAGTGGTCAAATAAGTTTGCATAAGGTCTGGGATATTGCCAAGCAACTGTGAAACTGTCTAAACACCAGCTTTTGTCAGTTTGGGATTGGTTAACATGCAAACACCACTTAATTGCCTTAATATTCCTCTAGTGAGCCATGTCCTTAGATTACCCTTTTCCTTGTGTATAGACACACACACACACACACACACACACACACACACACACACACACACAAACACACATCTGGTATGCATACAAACAGATTAAAACAGAATGCCATTTAAATCTGCTGTAAACAAAGAGAGATTTGTTAGAGTTTCTGAATACTTGGATTTGATTTGTGACTTTTGGTATTTTCTGTCATGTGCTGTACTTTTTTGGTAGTAGAATGCATCATTGTGTAGAATGCATCATCTGCTCTTAACTGTCTGCACCCAAGACTGGAACAGACAGTCAAGAGGAGAAGGTTAACACTTGCACCACAACTCCAGCCACACACAGACCTACTAAAACAGCAATGGCAAAAAATACACATAAATAGACAAAATCATACTCGGAGGTTCTAAATAAAAACCTGCAAAAGCATCAGAGACCTCCAAAGCAGACACCCAAACAACCTGCACTTCCTGTCACAAACCAGACAACACATAAAACACAAAATCAGTGTGACACATAATCACAGCCCTTAAGGCGAAATAACATACCTAACACACTAGTAATAGGTGACTCTATAGTCAGGCACACTGACGTCCCACTCACTAGGCTGGCTAAGTAGAAGGTTACTGTTAGCTGCCTGTCAGGAGCCAGAATCCGCCACGTAACACAAGCACTCAGGTCACTCCAGAACAAGTATAAATATGACTCTGTCATTGTTTATATTGATGTGAATGACCTGAGACATACCTCCCTGGACTACATGAAAAAATACATGGAAGAGCTCTCTGATCATGTAGCCCAGGCTGGTATGACCCTACCAAACACCCTGATATTGGGCGATTTCAATTACCCTACCATTCACTGGGAAAACTACTCGAGAACAAATTCCCAGGCCCAGTGCTTCCTGGAATTCATCAACTCAAATGCCCAGGATCAGCTGGTAAACTCCCCTACCAGAGGTGAAAACATATTGGACGTGGTCATCACCAACATGGGTGACAGGTGTTCCACACTGGAGGTCAACCCGTCACTGGTTAGATCAGACCATAAACTAACCATTCTTGATGTCCACATCCCACCACCACCCCCAACTAAGGAAACCACAGTAAAAAACTTTTCTAAAGCAAACTTTACCTTCCTTAAGACAGAGGTGGTAAGTTTCACAGCCCCCACGCTAAAGGACAACGCTACCCAAGATGCAGAAACCTTTACAAATGCACTCTATGAGCACCTACAAGGATGCATGGATCGTGCCATCCCTAGCAAAACTAAGACTCACTCCTCTAAGAGAAGGAAACTAGTTTGGTGGACCCCTGCAATAAACAGGCTATACAATAGAAGAGGAAACTAATTCAGGAAAAAAAGCAAATCCCAAGAAGGAAAGACATCCCTGATCAGTATCAGTAAGAAACTGAGGTCCCTCACGAAATCATCCAAGGCTAACTTCGAAAGAAAAATAGCCAAGGATTCAAAAGATAACCACAAAGCCTTCTTTAGCTGTGTTATGAATCTAAGTGGCAACTCGCAGATATGCAATAAACTAGTGCAAAATAGCACAAAATATACTGAACCTACTGATATTGCCAACATCCTGGCAGATAGATTCAATGCAAACTTCACCCCCCTCTCACCTCCAAAAGGGCCCACAACAATACTGTAAAAGTGTAGTGTCCCAAAAATAATAGACGCACAGGGGAAAACAGCCCTTTCAAAAGCCAAAAACACAGCGTCAATGGGACCAGATGGTGTCCCAGGCTGCGTCTTGCACGAACTACAGAACAGACTAACCCCGCACCTAAACACGCTGTTCAACCTCAGCCTCTCCACAGGCTACATGCCCATAGAATGGTGCACAGCAATGGTTATTCCTATCCACAAAGGAAGGGCCACAACTGACCCTGGTAACTATCGCCCCATAAGCCTGACTAGCCTGGTCTGCAAGGCTATGGAGTGCATCATCATGGAACTCATTAACAAAGACATTGGGAACCTCCAAACACTTGACCCGACCCATTTTGGCTTTGTTAAGGGCAGATCATGCCTACTAAATCTGGTTGACTTCTTTGAGACAGTCACCAAGGCCATAGATGAGGGAAAGGTGGTTCACACAGCCTACCTTGACCTCACCAAGGCTTTCGACACCATTCCCCACTCGGGTATTACAGAAAAACTCACCAGCCTGAACATAAACCCCTACGTCACAAGATGGGTTGCCAACTGGCTTACAGACAGAACTCGCACGGTAAGAATAGTGGGCTCCTGGTCCGACTCTAAACCAGTCACAACTGGTGTCCCGCAAGGCTCGGTCTTGGGACCCCTACTGTTTGGCATATACTTCTCAGAAGTACAGGCAAACACAGGAGAACTATGGCTAACCAAGTTCACCGATCACTGCAAACTGGGAGCCATAACTGACTCCGGCTGACACGGACATCCTCCAAAAGGGCCTTACTGAGACAGACACCTGTTGTCAAAGTCATGGCCTCAAGCTAAATGCCAAAAAATGTATAGTCATCCCGTTTGGGAAAAACAAAACACCCACAAATTACCACATAGGTGGCAGCCCCCTTAATACAGAAGAGGTAATAAGAGATCTGGGGACCCAGGTATATAGTAATCTCTCCTTTGACAATCATATTGCCAAAGTAGTTAGGAAATCCTTCTATGTGGCGCATCTAATTACTAAAGGGTTCGTATGTAGAAATAAAGAGGTTATAGTGCCCCTCTACTCGTCACTCATTAGACCCGTCATAGAGTACAATGCCTCATTTGGGATGTACCTCACAAGACACTTCCAACAGCTGGAAGGACCACAAAAGTACCTCACCAAGAGGATTACTGGTCTCAAACATGTGTCCTATGCAGCCTGACTGAAAAAACTCTGGCTGTACTCAGTGGCATATCGCTTACTCAGAGGTGATCTCTGCCTGATTTACTCAGAGGTGATCTCTGCCTGACTTACAAAGCCATGTCTAACTCAGAATTGATGGACATTCTCCACCTAAAGAAATCCAAGTCACTACGAGCCATGCGCTCTAGTGAGCTAAACCTGGCCACAACAATAAATAGAACATGCTGGAGAGATAGATTCTTGTCACAGAGACTCCCCATGCTTTGGAACAAAATTCCAAATTACATCAGGCAGAACCCCTCACTAACACTCTTCAAGAGAAACCTTGACGAGTGGATGGGTAACAGAAAATACATCCCTGGGATCACTTCATTGGCTCTGCTTGACAGAGGATCAGTTAATTAATCAATGGGGTGGCGAAAGCCAACACACTCTGGCTAGTCTTATAAATGCCCTCAGGCAGATAGCCTAGTACCTACCTATGAACATATTATGTGAATCATGTCATAACACAGAATCTGTTATAGGTTCATAGGTTGTTACTAGGCTATCGGCCCTAGGGCCTATACAAGCTTAGTGATAACAATTCCATGGCTATTTCTTCCCACACTATTTACTTCCCTGGACCCCTGTCTAGCACGGTGACTGACGTGATCCTCGGGGTGAATTCCTTTCTCCCATCCAATCGTCAAGGTTCCTTTTGAAGAGGGAAAAAGAGGTGCTCTGCTTGACATGTATGGGCAGTCTATTCCAGAGTCTGAGGAGTCTCTAGGTCAGGAACTTGTGATTGTAACAGAAGCAGTGCCTAGCCAACTTGTCAAATTATTTTAGCAAGCTACATTTTGCTAAGAAGTTCTCACTGAAACTCCTGTCACTACTTCTTAGCGCTATTTTGTAATGTGCAAAAGGCTTATTAGACAAGTACTTTTTGTTAAAATTGGATTCTGCAAGGTCATGCCACTGCCATAAATGGATAAAGCCCTGACTAAGGCCCAGCCAACCTTGGTTTGATTAGCAGCTCAGACAGCTAACTGAGCAGCAAGGAAGGGATGTTCATGCCCATCCCTGGTGGGAGGATACTCACTGATATCCTTCCTAAGGGGGACATAGTCCATAGAAGGGAATTGTTCTCAGATGTAAATGAGTGTAGTGAGTGGAGAAAGGGAAGTGGGTAGTTCAAAAAACAAAATAAAAAAATCCCTGGATAGAATCACAGGCAAGCCAAGCCCCCAGGACACTTCCAGCATCCACAACTGGCCCTGGAAAAATGTAATAAGTCCAGGCGGGGTTGCAGCGTAGCTGGTAGACCAGGCATAGATGTTGGGGTCCTGGGGATAGGCCAGCAACAATGAGCTCTGAGGGTACAAAAAAAATTAGATTCTGCAGAAGATGACTTCTTCAGAACTAAGTAGAAGCATTCCGTAACAATGTATATTGAAGTAGGGGCCATTATTTGTAAATACGCTGCAGTGCATGGAGCTCTGTGATTGCACTTCATAACTGGAAAAAGTTAAATGTGTTACAGACTACTGTAGCATGAGACCTGTCAAATGTGTGTAACAAATGATGTTCTTCGTGTTTCACTGTTGCAGTCATTACATTTTGGTAATCTGCTGGCAGGTTGCCCTCAGTCAGCCCGAATATCAAAGTCTTGGGTCCTGCATCAGTTGCTGTCTCCTCTTCCATGACGTCAGGTCGTCAGGGGTATAAAACATGCAGCTGATGCCATTTTCTTCAGTCTTTCTTGCTGCTCGGTGCCCGAAGCAGAAGCAGTTCGCAAGTGCTGGTCGGCAGACTCCTGAAATTTTCGCATTCGATTTTCAGAACCAAAGTCTTCAATTAAAGCTAAGTACCTCATTGGGGAAACTTTTTCTTGCTCCTTACAGATGTCAGTAAAAGTTAATAATTGCATTACTTGTGGGAAGCAAATACCTCATAAGGATTTTTATTTGTACTGTATTCCTTGCCTAGGCCCAGATCATAATGTGCCTTGCTGTCGGTTTTGTGCTAGATTTAACCAACAAACTATTAAGCGTCGGTATATCTTTGCTTCAAAATATTTTGGAAACAGATTTAATTACCCTGAAATGTCGTCGGATAGCAATCCGACTAACGGAGTTCACAAAAATCGCAAAGAAAAGGACAGAGACAGACTGTCGAGGTCCAAAACCGACGACGAAGCTTCTCCTAAGCCAGTCGCCGGTTCACCGGTACTCAGTGAGGCACTTTCGCAGCCCCTGATACCCGCTACTTTCGAGTCGCAGGCCTCTACCGAGATCCATGTGGAGTCCGGCATGCCGCGATATTCTCAGAATATTGTACCCGTGGGTGTCTCTCCCTTGGATGGCTTCTGAGGGTGTTTTCAGGCCTCAACATTTCTATATAAAACCAATGTCAGCTTCAAAAACAAAGGCAAAAGCAACTTCTAAGGCTAAAAAACTTACGCATGAGCCATGTGCTCAGGCCTCTATGCCTAAAAAAACAGATGATCAAAATGACTGAGGACTTAATTACCTTGATCAGAGGTTCCCAACCCCCCCCCCCCCGGATAAGATGCCTAGGCAAGACACTGATTATGAATCTTCAAATCAGGTTTCTATTTCTTTTGATTCCTGTTCTGATCAGGAATTTTCTCTACCACCCTATGAGGATTCAGATGCAGAAGAATCCATCCCATCTGCATCTCCTCCTGAAGATTATTCTTTTGGAGAAACCTTGCATACTTTAAGGGAACATTTTCATTGGGAGAGTCAGGATTTCTCGGAATCAAAAAAGAGGCTTAGGGATTTCCTTCTCCTTTCTCAGCATAGACCTTTGGCTATACCTCCTGTATTAGACATTGTTGATGATGTGTTTTTGGAATCAAGCATGGATCCAGATTCCCTACCTCCGGCTCCTAGTAAGCCAGACAGATATTACAGGGCTCCTGACTCCCACAAAGTTGTATTCAAAAATCCTGCTGCTGACCCTGAAACTATCTCACAGGGTCCCAAAGGTGTAAAGGCCTCAACAGCTAAGAATCCTACCCCCTCTGATAGAGATTCCAGGGCGCTGGATAGATGGGGAAATAAGGTTTATACATTTGCAACCTTGGCAATTAGGGCCTTAAACTGCCAGTTTCATATGCTTAAATATCAACAGCATGTTATGGGATTATTGAAACAGAAAATGATGTTGATTCCTGATTGTGTGGAAAATAAAGAATTACAGGAATTATTGCATGCAGCAGGACAGGTTGGAAAGCATACTTTGCAATGTGGTTTTGATTCCTTGGAGGCCTCTTGCAGGGCCGCAGTTACTGGATCTGTGATTAGAAGGCATGCCTGGCTCAAGAAGCAAAATCTGCCTGATCATGTTAAAGGTAAATTGTTGGATGCACCTTTACAGCATGATACTCTGTTTGGTAATAAGGCAGAAGAGGTTTTAAAGAAAATGGAAGGCAAGGCTAAGTCTATGCAAAGTTTTTTACAAGTGCAGCCACCAAGATTCAGTAGACACTGGCCTACAAAAATTGGTCTTTTCCTGTGTCTGACAGAGCCTCACGGGGCAAATCCAGGCGCTTAAAAGGCTCTAGATACCAATCACAGGGTTCTTACAGGTCAAAGCAATGGGGTGCCTCTACTTCCAAATCTGGAGGAAACAAAGCACAACCCTACAGTAAACAGTCTCAATGACTGCCCTCTGCCATCACCAAGCACTTATCTTGTGGCAGCCCCCTTAGGGGGAAAATTAGCACTTCATGCTCAAAATTGGCAGTTGATAACCCAGGACAAGTGGGTGTTGAAATCTGTATCCCTGGGATACTATGTTTATTTCCATACCTTGGCAGTTCCAAACGGTTGGCCAGATCTGCCACAAAATCAATGGGCAGAGGCACAGAAACAAGTTACATCCCTCATGGATATGGGGGCAATTCAACCAGTACCAGAACAAGAAAAAGGGCAAGGGATTTACTCAAGACTGTTCCTGGTACCTAGAAAAGACAATGCCTGGCGCCCAATACTGGATTTATCGATTTTGAACACATTCTTGGACATCCCAAAATTCAAAATGCTGACTTTACAATAGCTCTCCCCATGCTGGGCACGAACGCTTGGTTAGTGACTCTAGACTTAAAAGAGGCATACCTGCATATCACAGTAAGGGAATCATGCAGAAGATACCTCCGCTTCAAGGCTGGTTTTATGCATTACCAATTCTCTGCACTGCCCTTTGGCTTATCTACTGCGCTCAGGGTCTTTACAAAGTGCCTGGCACCAGTAATTGCATTTTGCAGACAAAGAAGCATACAAATCTTTCCTTACTTGGACAACTGTCTCATTTAAGCAGAAGACAAGGACATTCTTCTTCAGCATCTGGTGTTTGTAAAAAGGCTTCTAACATGCCTAGAGTACACAATAAATGAAAAGAAATCCCAACTGGCACCCTCTCAAAAGATTACATTCCTGGGTGCAAGCTTGAATACAACTGCCCAGATGGCTTACCGTGCATCATACAAGCAAAGGCAACTGACTATTTACTTCGAACAGATGGCAATAAAAGCCCAGTTATCTGCAAGACAAATTCTGCAGGCTTTGGAGTTCATGGCATCCTGCATTCTACTAATTTCATATGCAAGACTGCATATGAGGAAACTACAGTGGTATCTAAAATGTTTATGGAGTCAACATTGTCACAGTCTGGAAACAATGATTCCTCTCATTCCCTGCCTACAAAAGGAGTTTCTTTGGTGGGCAGAGACATGTCACCAGAACATGGGGTAGTCTTTCACTCTACCCCCTGCCACCCAAACCCTAACTACAGATGCATCAGACTATGCTTGGGGGGGGGGGGGCCCACCTGGCAGGGAGATGCATTCAGGGCATATGGAGCCCAATACAAATGCATCTGCATATCAGCCAGAAAGAGATGTTAGCTGTTCAGAATGCCCTGACAGCCTTCAAGGACTTACTTCATCCAGGATAACTACTGATAAAGATGGACAACACCACGGTTATATGGTACATAAACAGGGGGGTACACATTCCTACCCCCTTTGCACACTAGCCATGGCATAGTGGGACAAAGCCTTGACTTACCAGGTACATCTTCAAGCTCAATTCCTGCCAGGAAAACAAAATACTCTGGCAGATGACCTAAGCAGAAGTCTTATGGACCCTCACGAGTGGAAACTGGATCCACAAGTCTTCAGCATGATAACAGAGAAATGGGGGAGTCCGGACATAGATCTATTTGCCTCTCCCCAAAATTATCAACTGGACAAATTCTGCACAAGGACTTATCACAGACAAGCATGGAAAGTGGATGCCCTATCCTTCAGTTGGAAAAACCTATCAGTCTATGCTTTTCCTCCTCTGCCTCTTCTTCCCAAGGTCTTACTAAAGGACAGACAGGAAAAACAAAAATTATCCTAATTGCCCCGGACTGGCCTCGCCAGCACTGGTACCCATTTCTAAGGAATATGTCTCAACTCCCTCCTTGGTACTTGCCTCAAATACCTCATCTACTGTCTCAGCAGAGCAATCAAATTCTGCACAGTCAGCTCCAAACTCTGAACCTGGCAGCATGGCTGATCATGTAATTATTCAAACAACACCTCTCAGTAGATCTGTGATGGATGTCATTTTGGAAGCCAGAAGGCCTAGTACTAGGAAATCTTATGCTGATAAATGTAAGAGATTCTTTGCTTGGAACCAAGCACAAGGGACGGACACAGCAAAGCCAAATATTCCTCAGATTTTACAATATTTGACTGAGATGCTTGACAAGGGCCTGTCCTTTTCATCAATAAAAATCCATGCCTCTGCCATCTCGGCTCATTACAACACAGAGCCTCCCATCTTTTCTCATCCTCTGCTAAAACTGTATCTCAGAGGGGCCAAAATTTAAGGCCTCCCAGAAGATCACCAACTCCTGCATGGGACCTCAATTTTGTGTTGGAAAAGCTCACCCTGCCTCCATTTGAACCAGCAACTACTGCAGATATAAAGTTTTTTTATCTGGGAAAGCAGCTTTCTTTCTGGCAATCACTTCAGCAAGAAGAGTTTCAGAACTACAGGCCTTCATGCCGGTGGAGCCTTTCATTACATTTTACCCGGACAGGGTGTCCCTCAGGACCAATCCTTCCTTTATGCCTAAGGTGGTATCCAGTGTGGCTCTTAACCAAACTATTCACCTCCCAACTTTTTACCCAAATCTGCAGAACAAGGGGGAGCGGATTCTGCATTCTTTGGATGTACACAGACAACTAAGATTCTACTTAAACAGGGCCAAATCTCTAAGAAAGTCTGAGCAGCTACTGGTGGCATTTGCTGCAGGATCAGAGGGGAAGGCTATTTCAAAGCAGACTGTTTCAAAGTGGATAAGCCACTGCATTCGTTTCTGCTGTTTGCATCATGGTAAACCGGTGCCCAAGGGAATCAGGTCACATTCCACGAGGGCTGCATCTACCTCAGCATCTTTTCTCAGAGGGGTGCCAACCAAAGACATTCTAGAAGCTGCTACTTGGAGCTCTGTTCATACTTTTACAAAGCATTATCATTTGCCTCTCTTCTCTAAGTCCAGGGCAGGCTTTGCCATTGCAGTTCTGCAGGGCCTTATAGCCGCTCCTAATGCTATTTAGTTCCAGCCTCCCATCCATAGCTTTGGGATTCTACCCAAATGTAATGACTGTAACAGTGAAACACGAAGAACATAGTACAGTTGTGTACACTTACCATAAATGTAGATGTTTGAGTGTATTCACTGTTGCAGTCCTGGTTACCCACCCGCCATCCCCCTTTTTCCTAGAACTTCTCTTTCCTTCACTGTATTCTACAGCCTTTGTGGTGTATTTTGCTTTTAGATGAAGGTAAAGTTTATGTTGGTTCAATTTCATTTATATGTATATATATATATATATATATATATATATATATATATATATATATATATATATTGCTCCCTATTTGGGGGGCTCCTGAATAAAATGGCGTTGGCTGCCTGTTTTATACCCCTGATGACCTGATGTCATGGAAGAGGAGACAGCAACCGATGCAGGACCCAAGACTTTGATATTCAGGCCGATTGAGGGGAACCTGCCAGCAGATTACCCAAATGTAATGACTGCAACAGTGAATACACTCGAACATCTACATTTATGATAAGTGTACACAACTGTAATTTACACACCCCCTAAGTGCTGGTACAGTTGGGGATAAAGGAAGGTGCAATGTCCTTCTATGCCTATGTTGCAGTATTCTAGGTGGGGGAGAACTTTTTAGCCGCAGACAACATTCGTGTCATACGATCACCTCTTCACAGACATCACATCTTAAAGGTAAGTAGCCCATTGGGTATCAAATTTTCTTATTTTTGACAATAGCTCTAGCTAATACTTGGTTGTTGTAGCCTTTAGCTGATGTCAGGAAAAAAGGGAAAGTGCCAATGCGGGTGCCAGATACCCGATAAGGACGCCCATGACAGGTGTGTTTTTTGCCTAGGCCGGGAACATGATCACTCCTTCTGCGCTATTTGTCAATCGTTTGTGCCTAAGACCTTGCACAGCCATCTAGCAGTGCTAAATCTCTATCTTGAGAACCAGTGCCTCAAACGGTTAGCCATTAGGATGGATCCTGCATTGGAGGCCACACCTGAACCTTCTTGCAAGAAGGCCAAGGTTCCTAGGCCTTCTTCACCTGCCGCTCTGCTTCCTGATGCACCACCAACTGCCAATCTAGGGGTTGAGGCACACTCGGAGGATCCGTCAACTGCAGCGACATCCCCTCGAGGAAGCCATTTCGCAGCCAATGACTGACACTCCCTCAGAGCTCACTCAAACATCGACGCCCATTGAGGTCGAGGGGAAACCAGTTTCGGTGACACCTTCAGCAGGGATCCAGACCTCAGATGTGCTAATTTCTAGACCCGACGTCAGGCCTCTCTCTACATCCTCTCTGGCCAAAAAGAAGCCGAAAACTAAACATACCTCCACTTCTTCAGAAGTCACACCAGATTGGCAGGCCTTCACTTCTTCTGTCATGCAGGCCTTCATGGCCCTGAGGCCTTCAGCCTCAGCCACCTCCACCCTGCCTCTTCTGAGCCATAGGTCTGTCTCTGCTTCTTCCCTCCCATCCATAACCCCTCAGGTCAGGGAAGAAGAACATGACTCTTCTTTGTCATCATCAGAGGAGTCCATTTCTTATGTTTCCTAGATTGCATCCCCCCCCAGGAATATTACTGTCTGAATGAGGAATCTGTGGGGGGGACTCTCCCCCTGAGGACATTACTTTTGGTGAGACCATCACCAAGATGAAGTATTAATTTAAATGGGATACTTCCCAAATGACAGACACCCAAAAAAGGTACTTTGAATTGCTGCAAGTGGAATCACCAACCCCTTCTGCAGTTCCCCCTGTTCTGCCTGATTGCTTGGATGCCTTCAACATGCCTTCTAAGACCTCTGACTCCCAGTCTCCAGCCTCCAGCCCCTAAGTGTCCTGTCCATTTTTACACAGTACCAGAGGATCACAAATTCTTAGTTAAGCCACCCTTGGTGGACCCAACTGTTATTGCCACCATGGCAGATAAGCAATCTAATCTGCTGCCATCTGCCTCCCTGCTACCCACTGACAAAGACAGTAAGTACATAGATAGGATGGGGAAGAAGCTGTACACTTCTTCAACTTTGAGTTTCAAAGCCATAACTTATCAGACCCACATGACCAAGTATGCATTAGGCTTGGTATCTCAAGCCTCATCCATGCTGGCTTCCTTGCCTGACAGTCCCAGCAAGACGGACATCTCATCCAAACTTTCCTTGGCCCAGCAGGTAGCCAGGCACTCCATCTGGTGCAGCTATGATGCTGCAGAAGCATCTGCCAGGTCTGCAACATCTGGTTCAGCCCTCAGGAGGTACTCATGGCTAAGACTGCAGAACCTCCCAGAGGACTTCAAGGCCAAAGTCCTGGACACCCCTCTAGACCACAGTGTGCTTTTCGGAAAACAATTCACTGACCTTTTTAAAAATCTAAAAGATAAAAGCAAAGAACTCCAGGATATTGAGCACCTGCTGGTGCTGCCCATACCCAAGTATTATAGGAACTACCCTGCTAAAACCACCTTTGTAAGACATACTCCACAGTCCTCCTCTTCCAGGTCCAGGAGAGGGGCTAGAAGACCTACTGCCTCCAGATCCTCTGCGCCACCACAGCAACCCAGACAGCCCTTTCAGGACAGAGGAGGCCCCAGTAATGCGTGACTGCCTTGCCCACCTCCCCCTCTCAGCCCGCGTTTCCCACTGTCTCCCCCTTTGGCAATGCATCACTTCAGACCAGTGGGTCTTAAACATAATCCAAAAAGAGTACTTCCTATCCTGGAAAGAGAAGCCACCCAGAAGAGGCATCCCTTTCCTCCCCAAAAACCAGGCCCATCTCATGCCACAAGTTCTACTAAATCTTCTAAAACTAGGCACCATTGAACCTGTTCCTCCAGGACAAGAAGGAAAGGGGTTTTACTCCTGTCTCTTCCTGGTCCCCAAAAAGATGGGCCCCTGGAGACCCATCTTAGATCTTTCCTTTCTAAACCTACATCTTCAGGTACCCTCTTTCAAAATGCTCTCTCTCCCCACCCTGCTGCCTCTCATTCCAGCCAAGGCCTTCATTTTCACCCTAGACCTAAAGGAAGCCTACCTGCATATACCCATCAGGAGTTCCCATAGACAATTCCTGCATTTCTCTGGCCCTTCCTCTTATTTCCAATTTACTGCCTTGCCCTTTGTTTATCCATGGCCCCCAGATTCTTTACAAAGTGCCTAGCCCCAGCCATTGCCTTCTGCAGAACTCAGGGGATACAGATTTACCCTTATCTGGATGACATCCTGATTCTGGAAGAGTCCAGGGATGCTCTATTAAAGCATCTATGTTTCACCATGTCCCTTCTGCAGAACCTAGGATTCACCATCAACCTCCACAAATCCTGTCTGATCCCAAGCCAGGACAAGATTTTCCTCGGCTGCAGAATCAGAACAGACTCCATGAAGGCCTTTCTACCTCAGGACAAGGTTCTATCTTTAACTTCCCACTTCCAGGAAGCTTTACTATCCCGAAAGGTGACAGCAAGGCATTTTCTTCGTCTCCTGGGTTTAATGGCAGCAACCATCTCCATGCTACCACTGGCAATCATGCACTTGCGCAATCTGCAGTGGTTCCTGATGAACACCTTGTCTCAGCACCTACATCCCCTAGAACATGCCATCCCCCCTCCTACCTTGTCTGAAAACAGAAATCAACTGGTGAATCCAGCAAGTGGAATTGAACCCAGGGCTCCCACTACAGCCCCCCCACCCCAAACCAAGTTCTGCATACAGATGCCTCAGATTCAGGTTGGGGAGCAACTCTGGCCTCTTACAAGATTCAAGAAAAATGGCATCCCTCTCTTCAAGCCAAACTCCTCAACATCAGGGAAATTAACAGCGGTTTTCGTAGCTCTACAGACCTTCTCCCCCCTTCTGGTTACAGGGGTGCTCCAGATTGTCACCGACAACACCACGGTGATGTGGTACGTCAACAAGCAGGGAGGAACAAAGGCCTATCAGCTGTGCAGTCTGTCTCTGCTGATGTGGGACTTAGCCTCCCGGCTCAACTTAGTCCTTCAGGCGGTCTACATCCCCTCACAGAACAACCACCAAGCAGATCTCTTGAGCAGGACCTCCTCGCCTCAGCACGAATGGCTGCTAAACAGGGAGGTCTTAGATATAGTCTACCAGTGGGGTGCTCCACAAATAGACCTGTTTTCCTCCCCCCAGAACAGGCAACTGCAGACTTTTGGCTCAAAGACCCGCTCCCCTCTAGCATGGAGAATGGACACTTTCAGCATCTCTTGGGAGGGGAAGTTCCTTTATGCCTTTCCCCCATTCCCACTGATTCAGAAAGTCCTCCTGAAAATTCAGAAGGACAAACCAAAAATCTTGTTAGTGACTCCGTACTGGCCAAGGCAGCACTGGTTCCCCCTACTTCACAAACTAGCCAAGGGCAATCACTTCAAGTTACTCTACAAGGTGGACCTACTGTCAAAAGACAACGGAACTCTCCTACACCCACAGGTACAGATGTTGTCTCTGACTCAGTGGGTGATAAATGTTTGATCCGTTTCAGACACCACTACTCAGAGGATGTGCTTTCAGTTCTAAGGAAGGCATAAACCTACCACCAGAAAATTTTAACTGGCTAAATGGGAAAGATTTGCAAAATGGTGTCTAAACAAGGGAAGGGACCCCAGCTCCACTGAGGTTCTCCTGGGTCTAAACTTCCTTTGTCAATTGATAAAGAGTGGGATTTCTTATTTTTCTGTAAAAGTACACCTCTCTGCCATATCAGCCTGCCTGCCCCTGGAACCACCCTTGCTTGCCAGGCTCGATGTAAAGCTCTTCCTTAAAGGAGTCTTGCACATGAGACCACCTAGGAAACCTATCCCTCCACCTTAGGACCTTAACTACATCTTAGAGAAATTAACCCAACATCCCTTTGAACCTGCCGGGCCTTCCTCCTTGCAGATGTGTACATAGAAGACGGTTCTGCTGGTGGCTATCACTTCAGCCAGAAGAATGTCAGAATTGCAGGCTTTAATTGCCTGTCCCCCCTACACTGTCTTCCACAAAGACAGGGTGTCTTTGCGAACCAACCCCTCTTTTATGCCTAAAGTGGTCAATGATCTTTCTCTTAACCAATCCATTCATCTGCCCACCTTTTTTTCCTCACCCACTAATGAAGGGGAGAGGATACCACACTCCCTGGATGTGCACAGACAACTTATATTTTACCTGGACAAGACCAAGGCCATCAGAAAGACTAATCAGCTTTTTGTCTCCTTCCACCCCAGAGACCTGGGCAAGGCAGTCTCCAAGCAAACCATTACATGGTGGATCAGGAAAGCTATTTGCTTCTGCTACTCTCACCATGGAAAGGAACACCCAAGGGGAATCAAGACCCATTCCACTAGAGCTGTGGCCACCTCAAGGGCCTTCATGAAAGATCTAGACACAGCATCCATTTTGGAAGCAGCCACCTGGGCCACCATCCACACCTTCACCAAGCATTACAAATTGGACCAAGTTTTCAGAGCTAGGACAGGATTCACCAGGGCAATCCTGCAGGGTCTTGTAAAACCCTCTGCATCTACCACCAACCCATCATCCTCTTAAGCTGTGGCATTCTCTCACACCTAGAACACTGCAACATAGAAATAGAAGGACATGGAATAGTTGTGTAAAATCTTACCATAACCATAGATGTCCTTCTCTTCCATGTTGCAGTATTCTTTCCCACCCACCAGTCCCCCAGGTCTTATACCTTTCCTGTACTACCTACATTTCAGTAGGTCTCCAAGTCACATACCTGTAAACAACTGGCATACCTCCTGCTGGGCCTTATTCTCTGCCTGCTGGCCTTCCAAGTTCTGAGGATTGTGCGTACAGATGTCACATTTAAGGTCCCTGGTTTATGGCCCTGCATGTGACGTCCCACGCACACTACAGCAGCCAAGCTGAAGCTTTTCTATAGACGCCGAAGTACGAGTCACCTGAGGGCAGGAAATCCAACAGCCTACTTATCTTTAAGATGCAACATCTATGAAGAGGCGATCATACAATACGAATGTTGTCTGCAGCTGAAAAGTTCTCCCACACCTAGAATACTGCAACATGGAAGAGAAGGACATATATGGTTATGGTAAGATTTTACACAGCTATTCTTTCCCTCAGTCCCTGAGTATCGGTCCTACTATGTCACTGAAGTTAGAAACAGTTAGTTAGTTAGTTAATGATTGGGTCTCACTGATCATAATTTCTTATTATGTGTTCTCAACATGCCAAGATTCACCACTTGAGCGTCACTCTCGAGGTGAATTTCTTGGCATCTGTGACTAAAACACAAAATAATGTGGGTATGATTAAAGACCCAATCATAACACTATGTTGTTCATGATGGTACTGTAATGTTTACTGAAGTGTTTGCTGTGAATTTTGAAGGTGAATGCTATGATTGTTAATATGAATCAATATAAAGCATTGATATACGCGGGTAGCACTTTTCACTAGTATCCTGTGAGCTTTAGTCTCAACAGTCATTAAGAGCTAAAATACGTCATATAGTATATAGGTCATTAACATCTTTAAATGTTAACCCGCTGTGTTCTGCATCCTGACATTTGGTGGCAGATTCCATAAAAGTGGCATAGAGAGAGTGGACAGCCAACATCATCTCACTCTGACTACATGGAATTGTGAAGCCAGTACTAACCACCCCATAGATGACACTGTCCAGTGGCACAGAGTTCACCCAGTTCAATAGCTTGTTATGTTAAATGGAGTTTCACTTAAGGAGGAACTGATAATGAAATTCCATAACATGCTAAGTTCATTACCTGTTCCTAGCATAGCTCTGAGCCTACCTGAGGACTCAGCAGGGTCATTGAGTCTGGCTGCAACAGCTCCATTTATGTCACACTTGGTACTGCAGGCAAGGGGTCTGATTTTCAGGTGGAGCTGCATGGCCAGGAGTCTGTCCAGCTCAACATATGCACTGTAGGTCATTCTGATGAATGCAGTTATGACAGACAGCATGGCTCCATAAAAGAAGAGGGACTGACATGTGAAACCACTACTCCCATCAGGGAAATACTGCTGTCTGTTTGCTATCCCTGAAGGAGTTTGGGGACAGCTTGTGCAACATGCATTCATGTGTGCATATGGCCCCAGGCGTCTCCCCCAACTGCTGATACCTGTAGTACAGCTGTAGTTGTATGTGGAACTCAGTATTGTAGGCAGTCTGACTGGTCACCAAGCACTGCTTGCAGTACATAGTCCCACATGCTGGGGGTGGTGCTGCTTTACCAGCACTTACGTGAATGGGATTCTGCATAAATTTAGCTTTATACATGTAACATTGGTGCACCTTGCCAGTGTAAACATTTCAGTGAATTCAGCATAGCAAGCTTCATTCCCTTTTGGAATCCAGTATAGGGCTGGTTTAGCAGAGCTGCTCAAAGTTTACCAGAGATCAGAAGGCAATCTGAATGAAATCCAAGACATCTGTGAATTTTACTAAAAAATAAGTATTTTATAACCTACTTTGCACTTTTAAGCTGTTTGCTACTGATGTTCTTCGTGTTTCACTGTTGCAGTCATTACATTTGTGTAATCTGCTGGCAGGTTGCCCTCAGTTGGCCTGAGTAACAAAGTCTTGGGTCCTGCGTCGGTTGCTGTCCCTTCTTCCATGACGCCATGACGTCAGGTCATCAGGGGTATAAAACATGCATACGATGCCATTACTTCAGTCTTTCTTGCCGTGCGGTGCCCGAAGCAGAAGCAGTTCGCAAGTGCCGGTCAGCCGACTGTTGAAATTTTCGAGTTTCAGAACAGAAGTCTTCAACTTAAAGATAAGTACCCCGTTGAGGAAACATTTTCTTGCTCCTTACCGATGTTAGTAAAAGTTAGTAATTGCATTACTTGTGGAAAGCAAATACCTCACAAAGATTTTCATTCGTACTGTATTCCTTGCATAGACCCTGACCACGATGTACTTTGCTGTCAGTTTTGTGCTTTATTTAATCAGCGCACTATCTGTCGTCAGTACATTTTTTGCCTCTAAGTATTTTGGTTCTCGGTTTAAGTTATCCAGAAATGTCGTTGGTTAGCCATCAAACTACTGAGATTCCGAAAAAACGCAAAGATAAAGACAGAGACAGGCAGCAGAGGTCCAAAACTGCCGATGACGCTTCTCCTAAGCCAGTCGCCAGTTCACCGGTACTCAGTGAGGTGCTTTCGCAGTCCCTGATACCTGCTACTTCTGATTCGCAGGCCTCTACTGAGACCCATTCGGAGTCCGGTATTATACGAGATGCTTCACCTATGGAACCCGCGGATGTCTCTACCTTGGATGGGTCTGGAGCCGCTGTGCATGCACCAGCTTCTGAGGGTGTATTCAGGCCTACAGACTTGCATACTAAATTGACTCCACCTTCATTACTAAGGCCTAAATCTCGATCCATGTCTAAAAAACCAATGCTCAGGCCACGTGTTCAGGCCCGTATGCCTAAAAAACAAATGATCAAAATGGCTGAAGATCTTATTACTTTAATCAGGAGTAATCAACCCCCCCCCCCCCACAAGAGGTCTAGGGCTGAGCTTGATTATGATCATGTTTCTTTTTCGTCTGACTCTTCGAATGACCTGGATTTGACCATGCCTACTTATGAGGATTCTGATGCAGAGGATTCCATTCCCTCAGCTTCCCCTCCTGAGGGTTTTTTCTTTTGGGGAAACTTTACATACCTTAAGAGAGCATTTCCACTGGGAAAGTCAGGAATTTTCTGATTCAGAAAAGAGGCTTAGGAATTTCCTTCTTCTACCTCAGCATAGGCCTTTGGCTATACCTCCTGTAGTAGACATTGTTGATGATGTGTTTTTGGATCCAGAATGGCCCCAGATTCCCTGCCTCAGGCTTCTAGTAAACCTGACAGGTACTACAGGGTTCCTGAGTCCCACAAGTTTCTTTTCAAAAATCCGGTTGCAGATCCAGAAACCATTTCTCAGGGGTCCAAGGGCATTAAGGCCTCTACTGCTAAAAATTCCTACCCCTTCTGATAGAGAATCCAGGGCACTGGATAGATGGGGTAAGAAGGTTTATACTTCTGCAACCTTGGCAATCAGGGCTTTAAACTGCCAATTTCATATGTTAAAATATCAACAGCATATTTTTGGACTGCTTAAACAGAAAATAATGTCGATTCCTGACTGTGTGGAAAATAAAGATTTACAGGATTTATTGCATTCTGCTGAACAAGTTGGAAAACATACTTTGCAATGTGGTTCTGAATCTTTAGAGGCCTCCTGCATGGCTGCTGTTACTGGGTCTGTGCTTTGAAGGCATGCTTAGCTTAAGGAGTAATCTTTGCCCGATCATGTTAAAGCAAAATTGTTGGATGCTCCTTTAAATCAGGACCGTCTGTTTGGCAATAAGCCTGAAAAAGTTTTAAAAAAGATGGAAGATAAAGCTAAATCTCTGCAAACTGTTAAAGATTTCTTACAAGTGCAACCTCCAAGATTTAGTAGGCACTGGCTTACTAAGAACTGGTCTTTTCCAGCCCCATCCAGATCCTCTAAAGCCAAACCCAGACACACCAAAAGCACCAGGTTTCAGTCCCAGGGGACTTTCAGAACTAAGCAATGGGGGGGCCTCCACTTCCAAATCTGGAAATAACAAGACACCACCTATGGTAAACAGTTTCAATGACTTCCTTTTAAAATTACCAAGCACTTACCTTTTAGCCAGCCCTTTGGGGCGAAAGATTGCTCTTCATGCAAAGAACTGGGAACTCATAACCCAGGACAAATGGATTTTAAATATAGTGTCCCAGGGATACAAATTTCATTTTCACGCGTTGCCAACACCAAACGAGTGGCCAGACCTGTCCCCAAATCAGTGGGCAGAGGCCCAAAAACAAGAACTTTCCCTCTTAAACATGGTGGCTATTCAACCAGTACCAGAAGAGGAAAAGGGACAGGGTTTCTATTCCAGGCTTTTTCTGGTACCCAGAAAAGACAAATCATGGCGTCCAATTCTGGACCTGTCTATTCTAAACACCTTTCTGGACATTCCAAAATTCAAGATGCTGAGTTTTCACCAGTTACTTCCTATGCTAGGCAAAAATGCCTAGTTGGCAACTCTAGATTTAAAAGAAGCATACCTGCACATCCCAATCAGAGAATCTTGCAGAAGATACCTACACTTCAAAGCAGGCTACTTGCATTATCAGTTCTCTGCACTGCCCTTTGGCTTGCCTACTGCACCCAGGGTATTCACAAAGTGCCTGGCTCCAGTTATTGCATTTTGCAGGCAAAGAAATATTCAAATATATCCATACCTAGACGATTGTCTAATTCAGGCAGAAAACCAATGCATACTTCTAAATCATCTGGCATTTGTAAAAAGGGTTCTAACTTGTCTGGGGTACACCATAAACTAAAAGAAATCACAGCTGGTACCCTCTCAACAGATTACATTCCTGGGTACAAACTTGAATACAACTGCCCGGATGGCTTTCCTCATGCCAGAGAAGCAAATTCATTTGGTAACTTACTTCAAACAAGTGGCCACAAAAACCCTGCTATCTGCAAGACAAATACTGCAAGCCTTGGTGTTCATAGCCTCCTGCATTCTTCTAATTCCATATGCAGGACTGCATATGAGGAAACTACAGTGGTACTTAAAAAGTATATGGAGTCAACATTGTCACAGCCTGGAAACAATGATTCCTATCATACCTTGCCTGTGCCTGGAATTCCTATGGTGGGCAGAGGCCTACCACCAAAACAAGGGACTGCCATTGACACTACCCCCTGCTGCCAAAACCCTAACTACAGATGCATCAGACTATGCATGGGGGGCTCACCTGGCAGGAAAGTGCATTCAGGGCAAATGGAACCCAAATCAAATGCACCTACATATCAATCAAAAAGAAATGTTAGCTGTACAGAATGCTCTGACAGCCTTCAAGGACCACATTCTTCCAGGACAACTAATGGTAAAGACAGACAACACCATGGTTATGTGGTACATAAACAAGCAGGGGAGTATACATTCTTACCCCCTCTGCAGACTAGCCATGGCATTGTGGAACACAGCCTTGAGCTACCAAGTGCACCTACAAGCTCAGTTCCTGCCAGGAAAATTGAATACACTGGTAGACGGACTAAGCAGAAATCTCATGGACCCACACGAGTGGAAACTGGAACAACGGATTTTCAACATGTTGACAAACAAATGGGGAAACCCAGACATAGATCTATTTGCCTCTCCCAGAACTTCCATTTGGACAAGTTTTGCACAAGGACTCTCCACAAAGAAGCCTGGAAAGTGGATGCTCTCTCCTTCAGCTGGAAAAACCTGTCAGTCTACGCCTTTCCCCCTCTGCCTCTGCTCTCCAAAGTTCTGCTAAAAGTCAAACAGGACAAACCAAGAATGATTTTGATTGCTCCAGACTGGTCACACCAGCACTGGTACCCACTCCTCCGTAGTGTGTCGCGAATATCTCCATGCACCTGCCTCAGACCCCTTCCTTGCTGTCTCAGCAGGAGAACCAACGTCTGCACCCTCAGCTTCCAACATTGAACTTTGCAGCCTGGCTAATCACTTAAATTCACCCTTATCATCCCTCAGCAAACCTGTGATGGATGTCATATTGGAGGCGAGACGACCTAGTACTAGAAAGTCTTATGGTGACAAATGGAAAAGATTCTGTGCCTGGAACCAATCTTTAGGGATGAGCACAGCAGCGCCCAATTTACCTCAGATTTTGCAATACTTAACTGAGATGCTTCACACGGGCCTGTCTTTTTCCTCTATTAAAATCCACGCTTCAGCTATTTCAGCTCACTATAACACAGAACCACCCCTCTTCTCTCATCCCCTGCTCAAGCAGTATCTCAGAGGAGCAAAGAACTTGAGACCACCCAGGAAGGCTCCTACCCCTGCCTGGGACCTTAACTTTGTTTTGGAGAAGCTCAGTCTACCTCCTTTCGAGCCATCTGCGACTGCAGACTTAAAATTTATTTCTTGGAAAACAGCCTTCCTTTTAGCAATCGCTTCAGCTAGAAGGATATCTGAATTACAGGCCCCTATGGCAGTGGAGCCTTTCATCATCTTTCATGCGGACAGGGTATCTCTGAGGACCAATTCATCCTTCATGCCCAAAGTAGTTTCCAGTGTGGCTCTTAATCAGTCCATTCATTTGCCAACCTTCTTTCCTAATCCACAAAACAAAGGGGAACAAATTCTGCATTACTTGGATGTGCACAGACAACTTAGATTCTACTTTGACAGGACTAAATCTCGAAGAAAATCTGAACAATTGCTGGTAGCATTTGCTGCAGGGGCAGAGGGGAAAGCTATTTCAAAACAAACCATTTATAAATGGATAAGCCATTGCATTCATTTCTGCTATAAGCACCATGGAAAACCTATTCCCCCAGGGGATCAGATCTCACTCCACCAGGGCTGCATCTACTTCTGCAGCCTTTCTCAGAGGTGTTCCTACCAGGGATATTCTAGAAGCTGCTACCTGGAGTTCTGTACATACTTTCACCAAGCATTATCATTTACCAAATTTCTCTAAATCCAGAGCTGGCTTTGCCACTGCTGTCTTGCAGGGCCTTATAGCTGGCCCTAATGCTGTATAAACTCCTACTCCCAACCTTAGCTTTGGGAATCTACCCAGATGTAATGACTGCAACAGTGAAACACGATGAACAGAGTACAGTTGTGTATATTCACTGTTGCAGTCCTGGTTTACTTCCCTCCAGCCCCCTATTTGTTTTTCTTTTACTATACCTCTACTTTCTTTTACTATGCTTAAAAGCCTTTTTGGTGTATTTGCTTTTGGTTGGAGGTATATTTTTGTGTTTTTTAATTTTATTTGCTCCCCATTAGGGGGGTACCTGACATCTTTGGCAAGAAAAGCTGTTGTCATGGCGTTGTATGCATGTTTTGTACCCCTGATGACCTGATGTCATGGAAGAAGGGACAGCAACAGATGCAGGACCCAAGACTTTGTTAATCAGGCTGACTGAGGGCAACCTGCCAGCATATAACCCAAATGTAATGACTGCAACAGTGAATACACTCGAACATCTACATTTATGGTAAGTGTACACAACTGTACTTTATGGTGCCTACTTTAAACTATTTTTATTGTCTGTGACTGTGTTTTCTGCACTGTCTATTTACAGTACTTGAACAATTTATAACATAGGCTAGATTCAGAGTTGCTGAATGTAGACTGTTTGGTATTTTCTGAGCATTAAAACCAGCCATCTTACATTAGGTGGGCCCTCCTGTACCCTTGTGGCAGAAGAGTGTAGTCAAGGACCTATCTGAGATGGGGATTGTTGGAAAAATGGCTCAGTCTTGGGCTTTCCTATTGGTTGGATTGTTTAAAAACTGTTTTACTTAACTGATATATATGCACAGCATTTGCACACAGCTATGCACCCTGCAGCAGGGGTTAACACTGCCATGTATAGATGCAAATGCTTAAAAAGTCAAATTTCCCTAGATGACTGCTAGGGAACCCTCCTAAGCTTCCCTGCTTCTCGATGAGCAACTCACTTGCTCACTTCTGCCCAGAGAGCAACCCAGATGTGCATTTGGAGGAACTGGCACAGGTTTCTGACATCCTGCTTGGTATTTGTTTTTTGTTACGTGAGAGAGATTAGCTGATTTTACTAGTTCTACAGCAGAACCTAGTCCATCTAGCCCAACCCCACCACTTATTACAGAACACACCTGACATAATGGAAGGTCAGTTTCAAACCGTTTTTCCAGCCAGTCAGATTGATATGTGCATCCTGAGAAAATGTAGCAATTGCCTCATTTATATAGACAACCTATTACTCTTAAAACATACAAATACAAAATGTGAGAGATGTATCTATGCTATAAATCTGGAATCAATGTTCTCTCTCTCTCTCTGTCTCTCACATAACAGACCAAATACCAAGCAGGCTGTCAGCACCCACACTTCACCTTCCACACATACCAAACACACAACAATAAACCCACATACGCAGAGGTACTCGATAGAAATATAATAAAAGAGCAGAGACCTCCCAAGCACAAACCTTTTGCACACAATACGGTCCCAACAGCACCCACTACACATAGTAACACGCACATCAGTGTCTCATCCAATAAGCCCCTAAGGCAAAACATATCTAAACCAAATGTCTTGGTCATAGACAAGTCCATAGTGAGACACACAGATGTCCCTCTCACTACTCACTAGGCTGGACAAGGAGAAGGTCACTGTCAGCTGTTTGTCTGGTGACAGGATCCACCAAATCATGCACTCACTCAAGTTTCTTAACAACAAGTACTGTTATGACTGTCATAATCCACGTTGGAGTGAATTACTTGACCTCACTGGATTATACAGAGAGAGAGAGAGAGATATGATTGAGCTTTCGGTCCCATGTAGGTATGTCCTTAGCCTTAAGCAGCATTCTTCATTCAACCAAGATGACGCTACAAGGCAAATAAAAACTGATTGACTTAAACACTTGGCTTAATTTCTGGTGTCAATCCAGGGGGGTCCAGTATCTGACAACATGGGGTGATACGGTCTACAGACCGTGTTGCTTTGCCAGAGATGGTCTTTATCTGCCACTTCTAGGCTTTAGGTTGCTGTGCTTAAATATCAGTTAGTAAAAGACTTTTTAAACAATCTAACCAATAGGAAAGCCCAAGACTGATTCCATAGTGCCTTTTTAGGCAATGTCATGAGAACAAAATTCCTGATGTAAAAATATTGTCTAGAAAGAAACTCAGGGTTATGCTGCTTTATGCTAGGAGTCCAAATCAGGATCTGCACTCACTGGAAGCAGTTCTTACCTTGGAAGATGCTGCTGTCTGAGCAGTCACAGAGACATGGTTCAATGCCTCAGTGAGTACCATGGCCATACAGGGCTATAATGCCTTCTACACATTCAGAACACAAAACGGACATGAAAAAATGAAGGGAGGAGGAGTAGCCATCTTCGTTAAAGACAAATACACCTCAAGACTAGTTAAACAGTACAACTCCCTTGAGTTACTCCAAGTCCAACTAACTGCAGGAAAGAACTCACCCCCATGGAATTGTTAGCTATAGATCCCCCCACCACGAACCACAAAAATCACACAGCCTACCTCGACCTACTTGAGTCACTGCCAGTACAGAGAAATATCCTGGTCATATGTGACTAATATTCTTCCATAGACTGGGTAATATATTTGAGCAGAAAAGTGCTTGCCCAATGGTTCTTGGCACAAGTGTTTTGGAGCAGATAGTCAGCACCCCCACAAGGGGCTCTAATATCCTTGACATAGTGCTCACCAACATGGGGGATAGCTATACCACACCATGTGTGGGGCCCTCCCTGGTAAAGTCCAATAGTAAATCAGGCTTGTTCGAAGTAACAATTATACCTGACCCACCCTCACGAGCAAAAAGGTTAAAAAATGTCTGCAGTGCAAACTACAGCCTACTGAGTGATGGCATTGATAGTTTCTGGACCTCCTGTCAATACTGACAGCAATGACCCCTATACTGAGGTGTACACAAATATTTTGTAGAAACACCTATATAAATGTATAGACTCAGCCATACAGGAACAAATCCAATCAAAATCTTCACGAAAAATTAAGCAACTCTGGTGGACATCCAGAATAAATAGATTATATAATAAGGGAGAGAAATTGCTATAAAAAAACAAGAGGGAATGGTCCCAGCAGAGGAATAACACCCCCCAAAGCATACACAAGCAGATTAGACATCTTGTAAAGTCCTCTAAATCTATTTATGAAAGTAAATTATCATCTCTAGCCAAGGAAAACTACAAAGCATTCTTCAGCTATGTCTGAAATCTAAAAGGGAAGGCCCAGCTTTGTGCTGAACTAGTTGTGGAGGGTACCACTCATACTGAACATGAGGATATCACCAACCTGCTAGCAGACAGGTTTGGTGAAAACATCACCCCCCCCTCCATCTCCATCAGTCATGCCCCACACACCTGTCACCAGTCCTCTGCCTAATATCTTCAGAGAGCAAGTCATAGCCGCACTCTCGAAGGCCAAAAACACAGCCTCTATGGGACCAGACAACATACCAGGCTGCTTATTAAATGGTCTAAAACAGGAGTTAGCAAAAACACTGAGCATGCTCTTCAGTCTCAGTCTAAGCATTGACTTTGTCGCAGCTGAGTGGAAAACAACAACAGTAATCCTCTTAAACAAAGGGGGGGGGTCCCTCAACTGACCCCGGGAACTATAGACCCATAAGTATAACCAGCGTTATCTGCAAGACCATGGATAGAATCATCATGGACCTTATCAATAAGGATATAGATGACCTTCAACTCTTGACCTGACCCAGTTTGCCTTCTTTAAGGGGAGATTTTGCCTGCTAAACCTTGTGGACTCCTTTTAGAATGTCACCAAGGCCCTGGATGAAGGCAAAACAATTCACACTGCCTGTCTTCACCTAGCCAAGGCATTTGGCAGAATCCCCCACTGAGAGATCATTGAGAAACTTACCCGGCTTGTGTTTATTTATTTATTTTATTTATTTCCAGTTTGATAACCGGGGAAGTCCACTGGGCTCGAAAGCCCGTTTTCAGTGGAGGCCCGGGGAGAAAAGCTCCATGATAATACAATGAAGTAATACATTGCACACAAAAATACAAGCATACATTGATGATAATACGTTGAACACAAAAACACAGCAGAAAGAGAGTAAACTAATACATTATTCACAAAAACACTCAGAGTTCTAATAGCACAATATTTTAACAATTCTTCAAAGATGAGGTACATTAGGCAGTATACATAAGAAAATCTTGTTTTTATGCAACTATAATGTTAAGTGGAGAAGTAATGAAGAAGTAAAATATAGAATGAGTTTGAATGCAAGAGCAGGAATGCATTGGAGAAGTGAAGGACAGGCAAAAAGTTAAAAGGAGAAGAGAGGTCAGGAGGAAGATGGCAGAAAAACAGATAGAGTAGTGATCCTTTTATGATAGAGTTTAACCCTTACATCACAAGATGGGTTGCCAACTGGTTCACAAACAGAACACATACTGTCAAAATTGGGAATGCCACCTCTACTAGCAGATCTGTTACCAATGGTGTTCCACAAGGATCTGTGCTAGGCCCCTTACTGTTTGTTTTCTCTTTTTCAAAAGTCCAAGCAAAGATAGATGGCCTATAGCTGACCAAGTTTGTCGATGACTGCAAACTGTGTGTAATCATTGAATCTGCGAAATATGTCAACATACTACAAAATGGGACAACAAGTCCAAGCAAATGTAGAGTAGACACACCAATTTAATAAAAGCTTAAAGCTTAAAACTTGAAGCGCTTTTTGTTTGCACTCATGCAAACTTCATCACAAACACAGAAAATGAAAACATGCTTAAATACACACTTGATCAAAAAACGCGGTATGATTAACTGTTAATTACTTAATTAACCATTAACTTGAACTACATGAAATCTATTTCAAAAGCTATAATAAACTACATTTTGTACAGATACTATGTTTTAAACTTCATAAATGCAAATGCATACAAAATAAAGCATTAAATTATATAAACAATAAACTGAAAAACCTTGTTGACACGAGTTCAAATGACCTAAGCCACTACGCCGATAAACAGCAATGTTGCTGAACAATTAAAACAGTAATGTTCAACTTTAGTTTTTTAATACTGTTTCATCTTTGCAGACTCTCTAATTTGAGAACACTACTAATAGAGCAGGACTCATTGAGTCCTGGAACATTATATGCGTTAAGTTTGATCTGCCACATTAATTCTAATTCTTCAAGCTTGAGAGGGAAATGACCCCCTCTAATGTCCTGCAAAATATTGTCTATGACCATAAATTTAAACTGATGGTCCACATTTAAATGTATATGCTTTGCTAATGCATTATCAGACTTGTTATGGCTAATAGCATATAAATGCTTGTACATTCTGTCCTGGAGTCTGCGCTCCATTTTGCCTACATAGAAGGCAGGACAGCATGTACATCTAGCCAGGTAAACTATAAGCCTAGAATTACAATTAAATCTTCCTCTTAATTTGTATTGTTGACCATTCACCACGAACAAATTAACTACTTCCACATGTTTACAATAGTTACAGTTCTCACATTTGTTCATTCCAACTATTCTAGAAACTTTAGTGTGTTGTTTTTCTAGTAAATTTTTGAGATTTCTTCCACGTTTAAAAACTATAGTTGGTGTACTACCAAATTTATTAAACAGTGTTTGATTGCATCTGACCAATTCCCAGTTTTCACGCACTATTTTAATACAAAGATTGCTTTGTGCACTAAATGTAGTTATAAGTCTACAATGCAATATTTGATTATTGTGTGGAAGAGACTCACTAGAACTTGTAACCACTGGCACATCCAAAACCATTGATTTGATTTGCCCTTTTACAAATCACCTCCTCAATTAAAGAATCCAAAAGGGATTCTGGATAGTCACGATGTAAAAAAAGGTTTTTAAGAAACATACATTCCCTTTGAAAGTAGCTAATTTGCCTACTGCAAACTACTGGCCACAAAGACCCAGCTATCTGCAAGGAAAATACTGCAAGCCCTGGGGTTCATGGCCT
The DNA here is from genome assembly GCF_019279795.1 of Protopterus annectens. NCBI lineage: Eukaryota > Metazoa > Chordata > Ceratodontiformes > Protopteridae > Protopterus > Protopterus annectens. The sequence continues at coordinate 1,603,977,518 of NC_056729.1, forward strand.
CCTGCATTCTACTAATTCCATATGCAAGACTGCATATGAGGAAACAACAATGGTATCTAAAAAGCCTATGGTGTCAACATTCTCAGGACCTAGAATCAATGATTCCTATCATACCTTGTCTAAAGACAGAGTTTCTTTGGTGGGCAGAGGCCTGCCACCACAACAAGGACTGCCATTCACTCTACCCCCTGCCACCCAAACCCTAAAAACAGACACATCAGACTATGCATGGGGGGCTCACTTGGCAGGGCAGTGCATTCAGGGCAGATGGAACCCGAGTCAAATGCACCTGCATATCAATCAAAAAGAAATGTTATCTGTACAGAATGCTCTGACAGCCTTCAAGGACCACATTCTTCCAGGACAATTATTGGTAAAGACAGACAACACCACTGTTATGTGGTACATAAACAAGCAGGGGGGAACCCACTCATACCCTCTCTGCAGACTAGCCATGGCTCTGTGGGACACAGCCTTGAGCTACCAAGTGCATCTACAAGCTCAATTCCTGCCAGGCAAGCTAAATAGACTGGCAGATGACCTTATCAGAAATCCAATGGACCCACATGAGTGGAAACTGGAACCAAAGATATTCAACATTTTGAGAAACAAATGGGGGAGCCCAGAGATAAAATTGTTTGCCTCCCCTCAGAACTACCAATTGGACAAATTCTGTACAAGGACCCCCCACAGACAAGCTTGGAAAGTGGATGTCCTGTCTTTCATCTGGAAAAACCTATCAGTTTATGCCTTTCCCCCTCTGCCTCTCCTCTCCAAAGTTCTACTAAAGATCAAACAGGACAAACCAAGGACAATACTCATTGCACCAGACTGGCCATGCCAGCACTAGTACACCCCCTCTTGGGTCTATATTATAACAGTGAAGTCTTACAACTTCGAATGTTATAATATCGAACCCAGTAGAGCGAACGCTGGAAATAGCAAAGCTGTAGAACACTGATTACTTTTCTAGGGAAAGTATTCAGTGGGCCGCTTCTGCAGCTTCGCTATTTCCTTGACTGTGGAGCGAAAGTTACGGACCGGGTTAAGGTAAGTGTGCGAACGAAGGTGAGTGTGCGACTGGGCACAGGTTAGGTAAGTTAGGGTTAGGGCGTGGGTCAGGTAAGTGTGCAATTGTGTGGACATGAGGGTTAGGGTGGGGTAGGTGAGTTAGGGGAACGGGTAAGGTGAGTGTGCGATAGTGACGGACCTTAAGGTTAGGGTTGGGTTAATGTAAGTGGATAGCTAGTGGTGCATGCATAGTTTAGTGTAGGGATTTGTGAAGTGTGTGTGTGTGTGTCTGTGGATTATTTATTTTGGTGTGCTTGTGTTGTGTGTATGTTTGTCAGAACAGCGAATGTTTTCCCTGGGAAAAAAAATCGCTATTCTGACTGTTCGGTTTTCTGGTGTTTCACTCTACTGGGTTTGATATTGTAACATTCGAAGTTGTAAGACTTCAATGTTATAATATAGACCCCCCCCCCCTCTTGCGCAGTGTGTCACTGCTGGAACCATGGCACCTGCCTCAGACCCCTTCCCTGCTGTCCCAGCAGGAGGGCCAGATTCTGCACCCCCAGCTTCAAACCCTGAAACTTGCAGCCTGACTAATTACCTGAGCTCTCCGTTACCATCCCTCAGTAAACAAGTGATGGATGTCATTCTGAAGGCAAGGAGGCCTAGTACTAGAAAATCCTATGCTGAAAAATGGAAAAGATTCTGTTCCTGGAGTCAAACTCAGGGGATGGGCACAACAGTGCCCAATTTACCGCACATTCTTCAATACGTAACTGAGATGCTTCACAAGGGCCTTTCCTTTTCTTCCATTAAAATTCATGCCTCAGCCATTTCAGCACATTATAATACAGAGCCACCCCTCTTCTCTCATCCACTGCTGAAGCAATTCCTTAGAGGGGCCAAAAACTTAAGACCACCCGAAAGAGCCTCTACTCCAGCCTAGGGCCTTAACTTTGTATTGGAAAAGCTTACTCTACCTCCCTGTGAGCCAGCTGCAAATGCAGAGTTAAAATTCCTTTCTTGGAAAACAGCCTTCCTTCTAGCCATCACTTCAGCAAGAAGGGTGTCTGAATTACAGGCCATCATGGCAATGGAGCCTTTCATCATCTTTCATGCGGACAGGGTGCCCCTCAGGAGCAATCCTTCCTTTATGCCCAAGGTGGTATCCAGTGTGGCCCTTAATCAGTCCATTCATTTGCCAACCTTCTTTTCTAATCCACAGAACAAAGGAAAATGAATACTGTGCTCCTTGGACGTGCACAGACAACTTAGATTTTACTTGGACAGGACTAAGTCTCCCAGGAAATCTGAACAACTATTGGTTGCATTTGCTGCAGGGGCAGACTGGAAGGCCATTTCAAAGCAAACCAGTTCTAAGTGGCTAGGCCATTGCATTCATTTCTGCTATAAGCACCATGGAAAACCTACCCAACAGGTGATAAGACCACATTCCACCAGGGCTGCATCTACCTCTACAGCCTTTCTCAGAGGTGTCCCTACCAGGGACATCCTAGAAGCTGCTACCTGGAGTTTTGTACATACCTTCACCAAGCATTACCACTTGCCAGTTTTTTTCTAAATCCAGAGCTGTTTTTTCCACTGCAGTCCTGCAGGGCCTAATAGCTTGTCCTAATGCTCTCTAATTGCCTCCTCCCATCCTTAGCTTTGGGAATCTACCCAAATGTAATCACTGCAGCAGTGAAATATAAAGAACATAGTACAGTTGTGTACACTTACCATAAATGTAGATGTTTGAGTGTATTTACTGTTGCAATCCTGGTTACCCTCCCTCCAGCCCCCTGACTACTATTGTCTATACCTCTCCTTTTGTTTACTATACTTAAAGCTTTCTGGTGTATTTTCTTTTTGTTGGAGGTGTAACCTTGTATATAATTGCTTCCCATTATGGGGGCACCTGACATATGGGGCAAGAAAAACTGATATAATGGCATCGGCTGCATGCTTTATACCACTGACTACCTGACGTCATGGAAGAGGTGACAGCATCTGATGCATAAATCCCAAGACTCTGGTATTCGGGCTGACTGAGGACTACTTGCAGGCAGATAACTCAAGTGTGATGACTGCAACAGTGAATACACTCGAACATCTACATTTATGGTAAGTGTACACAACTGTACTTTCTGGATTATAAAGGTATGCTCATCTACAAAGTCATGAATATGAACCAGAATACTTTTCTTGCTTGTAACATGCTTTACAGTGTTGCAGCACACTGTGAAATGTGCTGAACATACTTTGGCATTATGTTACTGACATATTGTACTGCTATGTATTTAAATACAGTATGCGTGGTATATCTCATGTATAAATTAGAAGGTAGTGACACCCCCTCTTTCTTACCAGCATACATTATAGCAAGTAAAACAACAATGCATGTTAGTTGTCTTGACAGTATATTTGCTTTATTTACTATTATTTAATTTGAGGGTTATACTGACAAATCTTATGTTCAGCAAAACCTATACAAATTCTTGTTTGAAATTCTGTGACATTTTGTCCTCATATTAGGGCCACAGTGGTGCAGCAGTTAGCATTGTCGCCTCACAGCAAGAGGTTCTCCCGTTCGATTCTTGGCTGGAGCACTTTCTGTGTGGAGTCTGCATGTCCTCCCCACGGCCAAGTCACATTAAAGACATGCAGGTAGGTGTGTGCGTGAATGGGTGTGCCTTCTTTAAAGGTTGGGTGTCGGGCTGGCAACTCGGCACTGTAAAAACCCACTGCCAATCATTAGCGGACCGGAATTCCGCTGTGGCGACCCCTAACTGGGAAAAGCTGAAAGACAAACCATCATTCCAAAAGAGTTGAAAAACATACAAAAAATGCAGTTTAATGCATGTTTTTGAATTTGGAACTGACAAAAATGTGCATTGCCTTTGCTGTATTTCTAGAGCTGACCTTATGCAGAGGCAGGTAACGATGTGCAGTGCACTTTACAATCACTGACTTATCTGACTGGGTTAGGGGAATTTCTTGGCAGAAAAACCCTCATTCTTAATTCATTCTAATGCATATCTTTCTGTGGATTTACAGTGTTTTATTGTTATGGTCACTAATCCCTGCAGGTTGACTGCATCTTTTCCTGTATCGACAGGACATGGACTCAATGAGAGTATTGGCTCAAGGTGTGCGTCCCTCCATTTGTTTTTGTCTTCATGGACTTAAAGCCATGGAACTTTCTCTATTCTTATATCAGACATCTTAACATCTGTCATGCAGTGCAGTTATTTCACTGTCTTAGAGAACGATTATAACTGGAAATAAAAATAGTTGAGAGGATGTGCCAAGAAAGTATGCAGCAGGGTTGGTATACAAGAAAGATGGAGGACTACCCCAGTCGTGTGGTTTAGAGGGATAACAAATAGATTATGACTCAGACAACCCAGGTTTGAATTGTAGTTTGAGCAGTGGAATGGCTGTGGCAAGGGAGAATGGGTTGAGCAACAATTGCCAGCTCACCCATTCTGGGTGGATAGGTGTGCCCACTGCACCATTAACCCAGACCGAGGATTGGGGTACTGCAACTAGCAACTGTTGTTTCCATAAAATACAATGGTTTCTTCCATGAGCTATCTTGGGGCAGGGGTACTATAATAAGTCATTAGCAACTGTATCAAGAGAGGTTAGATCAGGTAAGGGTGGGGTGTCTGTATGTCTAGACAGACTGGCCAACTTCCTAGTTCCTGACTCTTATCTTCTGGAAATTTATTGACTGAGACTCTCTCCTCAGGCAGGAAATGACTGGGTCTTAACAGTCTTGCCCTGTTTGGAAAACAAGTGTACCTGGCTGTCACCTTATTTGGAGGAATGAATGGTGTGATTGTGAATAGGAACTGGAGTAACTGGATGGAGATCGTGAATGAAAAAAAAAGAAGTAGGATAGTTTACTGCACCTGGAAGGGTCTTCTTACAAACACTGGCCTGCTGTTTAACATGCTAACTGTCTGTTCTAGCTATCCACTGTCTTCATAGAATCATCCACTTCATTTTTGCATCCCTGCTGTCATTTTTATGATGTAATATTTATCCCTGGGCCAACCGACCATCAAGCTTCCCTAAATCCAACTTATACTGTCTGATGGTAAAGGCAATATCCAGGCAGTCGTGAGGATGATGTGTACCCCTGCTGGTATCTCAGCAATGAGATTTTATTTCCAGTTTTATAATCTTACCCTGCCCCTGGTGGTGATGTTAGCACTTGCCTTACTCCAAAAGGCACCAGTATCCCCCACATGCACCAACAGGGGCTGCTGTTACCAGTTTGGACAGCCCTGCCCACATCTTCCTGGCACCAGTTCTCACATCATGATGAACCTCTACTCTTTAGCTGAGGTATTGTCATCATTACCGAGATGCAAGCAGGGTGGTATACCTTCCCCCAGAGATGGGCTTACTCACCCTCTCTGCCTGCACTGTCAAATGCCCGGGTCACCTGTCAAATTAATGTTCCCTGATATATAGATGGGCTTACCCACCATCCCTGCCTGCACTGTCAATTTTAATTGCTTGTTCTTATGCAGTACCTTAAAGGTAGGAGTAGCGTGATGCAGTACTTAAGAGTTACTGTGCATTACAGTACTATGCTCTTCAGTTTGACTCCTGGTTGCGATACATTCTGTGCATTCTTTCCAAGAGTTTTTACTAGAAACTCAGGTTTTGTCCTATTTACCAGACAGATTGACAATGTTCTCAGACAGATTGACAGTGTTCCGAATTGCATGACAGGTTGAATACATCCACATTGGATTGAGGGAATGGTTCCTGACATCTTTCTTAACATATAGGCTTTGCCTGAGTTGCTGTTCTGAACAGGCAAAAGCAGATGCTGGAAATGTGTCAATAAATAACCCTTTGTAAATAAGTTACCCATAAAATTCAATATGTATTCACTGTTTCAGTTTTCAATAATTTGTAATTATCTGTAATAAACTGGTATCCCATACAGGATTGGTTCTTGTCTTACATGCGTGGAAGATGTGGGTCTATAGCTCTCAACTGTCCAGATTTTTGCAGAATGTCTAGATTTTTGCCTCATGTTTCTGGTCTGCTCTTCATAAAATTTGTGTTTTTCTAGGAAATTCATTGAGGAAAGAAGTCACTAAATAATGACAGACATTTGAGTTTAAGGCTTCATATCTTTTAGAAAAACGCATGCTAACACAAAACCTTTTATTCTAGCAACATTCTAAGTGTATAAGAGCAATATTTAACATCTGTCCCTACTTTTATGCCATTGTCGCCCCATTATTTTTGGCTTTTTCTAAATTTCTTGCACCAAGAGGTTTAGAGATATGTCTGGTTCCCTTGCAAACCTCTCAGCTCTCCCTATTTTGGAGAAAAGTTCCTATTTTCAGGCCTGATTTAGGATGTCCTTATTTTTGAAGGTATGTCCCTATTTTGGGGCTTTCCCTTTCACACAGTTTTCAGAATCACCCCCATCACATGTGATTTTTGGGGTTGTCTAGTACATAGAAAACCACACCACATGACCAGCATACTAGTAGCAAAATTAAATTAAAGAAAGAGGGCACACATCTTACAACTCCCTTTTCTGTAGCACAAATAAATGACCTTGTGTGGTAGAATTTTGCAATATGGTTATCTACAGAGTTCACACTGTCTGATAATGTGCTTACAGTTTTTTCTTTCTGAGTAGTATCCCACATTCATACTGGAAGAGGGAACTGCTATGTGTTATTTGGTATTGAAATTTTATGCCAATCAGACATCTAGATTTTTAGCTGGATGTTCCTATTTTCAATGTTTGCAGGTTGAGAGATATACTGCCTTGTCACTCTGAATGCAGGTATTAAAAACAAAGAGAGTGCTCCTTTTAATAAAGTTACATATGAAATTCAGCATATATTCACTGTTTCATTATTCAGCCGTTCTTGACTGTGTTTGGTAAAGTAAATATAGAGCCATTTCCTTTGAAAAAGTTTATACTGAGTGTTATCTGAAAATCATACTTTATTATGTTTAACATCAGATGCATGTCCTAATGATCACAGTACATAGGTCATTCATTTGTTCAGTCTCTAATTGCCTTGCACAATATTGTTTATAATCACATGCTTATATGTGACCTTCTTTGCCCAGAGAGTACAGCGAAGTGTCATATCTACAGGGTTACATGTGCTCATATAGTTCATTATGCAAGCACTATAGATGGTTTGGAAAAATGGATACCCCATGTACTCTTACCAGAACCTACCTTTAGACTGCATATAGTGCTTGGTTAACAGAACTAGTACTAACGTTCTTTGATCTGTTTGGACATTTCTGGATGTTCTTCGTGTTTCACTGTTGCAGTCATTACATTTCGGTAATCTGCTGGCAGGTTGCCCTCAGTTGGCCTGATTAACAAAGTCTTGGGTCCTGCGTCGGTTGCTGTCCCTTCTTCCATGACGTCAGGTCGTCAGGAGTATAAAACATGCAGCCGACACCATTACATTAGTCTTTCTTGCCATGCGGTGCCCGAAGCAGAAGCAGTTCGCAAGTGCCAGTCGGCCGACTTCTGAAATTTTCGTTTTCGAGTTTCAGAACCGAAGTCTTCAACTAAAAGCTAAGTACCCCATTGGGGAAACTTTTTCTTTCTCCTTACCGATGTCAGTAAAAGTTAATAATTGCATTACTTGTGGGAAGCAAATACCTCATAAGGATTTTCACTTGTACTGTATTACTTGCCTAGGCCCTGACCACAGCGTGCCTTGCTGTCGGCTTTGTGCTAAATTTAATCAGCGCACGATTAAACGTCGGTATATTTTTGCTTCTAAATATTTGGGCTCAAGATTTAACTATCCAGAAATGTTGTAGTCAGATTGCTAACCAGAATACCTAAAAAACGCAAAGAAAAAGACAGTCAGACCGTCAAGGTCCAAAACCGACAACGACGCTTCTCCTAAGCCAGTCTCCGGTTCACCGGTACTCAGTGAGGCGCTTTGCAGCCCCTGATACCCGCTACTTTTGATTCGCAGGCCTCTACTGAGACCCATTCAGAGTCCGGTATGCCGCGAGATGCTTTAAGTATTGAACCCACGGATGTCTCTACCTTAGATGGGTCTGGAGCCGCTGTGCAGGCACCTGTTTCTGAGGGTGTTTTCAGGCCTAAAGATTTGTATATTAAACCGACGCCATCCTCAAAACTAAGATCAAAATCTACTTCTATGTCTAAAAAACCGACACTTTGGCCACGTGTACAGGCCCCAATGCCTAAAAAACAAATGATCAAAATGGCTGATGATTTAATTGCCTTGATCAGGGGTAGCCATCCCCCTCCTGCTAAGAGGCCTAGGCAAGGCACTGACTATGAATCTTCAAATCAGGTTTCTTTTTCTTCTGATTCTTCCTCTGAACAGGATTTATCTATACCTACTTATGAGGACTCCGATGCAGAAGATTCCATCCCTTTTGCTTCTCCCCCTGGGGATTTCTCTTTTGGAGAAACTTTACATACCTTAAGGGAACACTTACACTGGGAAAGTCAGGATTTCTCTGAATCTAAAAAGAGACTTAGGAATTTTCTTCTTCTTCCTCAGCATAGACCTTTGGCTATACCTCCTGTTCTAGACATTGTTGATGATGTTTTTTCAGAATCCAGTATGACTCCTGATTCTCTGCCTCCGGCTCATAATAAGCCAGACAGATACTACAGGGTTCCTGACTCCCACAAATTCCTTTTCAAAAACCCTACTGCTGATCCTGAAACCATTTCTCAGGGTCCCAAGGGTGTTAAGGCCTCTACTGCTAAAAATCCTACCCCTTCTGACAGAGATTCCAGGGCACTGGATAGATGGAGTAAGAAGGTTTACACATCTGCAACCTTGGCAATCAGGGCTTTAAACTGTCAATTTCATATGCTTAAATATCAACAGCATGTCATGGGTCTACTTAAACAGAAAATGATGTTGATTTCTGACTGTGTGGAAAATAAAGAGTTGCAGGATTTATTACATTCAGCTGAACAAGTTGGAAGACATACTTTGCAATGTGGTTTTGATTCTTTGGAGGCCTCTTGCAGGGCTGCTGTAACTGGATATGTGATAAGAAGGCATGCTTGGCTCAAAGAGAAAAATCTGCCTGACCATGTTAAAGCAAAACTGTTGGATGCTCCTTTTCAACAGGACAGTCTCTTTGGTAATAAGGCTGAAGAAGTTTTAAAAAAGATGGAAGATAAAGCTAAATCTATGCCAACTGTGAAAGATTTCTTACAAGTGCAGCCACCCAGATTTAGTAGGCACTGGTCTACTAAGAACTGGTCCTTTCCAGTTCCCTCAAGAGCCGCTCAAGTCAAACCCAGACATTCCAAAGGCTCCAGGTTTCAGTCACAAGAAACTTTTAGAACAAAACAATGGGGTGTCTCCACCTCCAAACCTGGAAGCAACAAGGCACCTCCCTATGGTAAACAGTTTCAATGACTTTCCTCTACAAACACCAAGCACTTACCTTTTGGCCGCCCCTTTGGGGGGAAAACTGGCACTTCATGCATGAAACTGGCAACTGATTACCCAGGACAAATGGGTTTTAAATATAGTATTCCAGGGATACAGATTTCATTTCCACACAATGCCAATCCCAAACGGATGGCCAGATCTGCCTCCAAATCAGTGGGCAGAGGCCCAGAAACAAGTTCTGTCCCTCATGAATATGGGGGCTATTCAACCAGTACCAGAAGGGGAAAAGGAACAAGGTTTCTATTCAAGACTTTTCCTGGTACCCAGAAAAGACAAATCATGGTGTTCAATTCTGGACTTATCCATTCTAAATACATTTTTGGACATTCCAAAATCCAAGGTGCTGACTCTTCAACAGTTACTACCTATGCTAGGCAAAGATGCCTGGTTGGTAACTCTAGACTTAAAAGAGGCTTACCTGCATATCCCAGTCAGGGAATCTTGCAGAAGATACCTCCGCTTCAAAGCAGGCTACTTGCACTGCCCTTTGGCTTATCTACTACGCCCAGGGTCTTCACAAAGTGCCTGGCACCAGTAATTGCATTTTGCAGGCAAAAAAATATTCAAATTTATCCATACCTGGACGATTGTCTAATTCATGCAGAAAACAAGGACACTCTTCTAAAGCATCTGGCATTTGTAAAAAGGGTTCTAGCTTGTCTAGGGTACACCATAAATGAAAGAAATCACAACCCTCTCAAAAAATTACATTCCTGGGTGCAAGCTTGAATACAACTGCCCTGATGACTTACATTACACCAGAAAAGCAAATTCAATTGATGGCTTACTTCAAACAGGTAGCCACAAAAACCCAGCTATCTCCAAGACAAATTCTGCAAGCCTTGGAGTTCATGGCCTCCTGCATTCTTCTAATTCCATATGCAAGACTGCATATGAGGAAACTTCAGTGGTACCTAAAAGGTTTATGGAGTCAACATTGTCACAGCCTGGAAACAATGATTCCTGTTATACCTTACCTGCAACTAGAGTTCCTATGGTGGACAGAGGCCTGCCACCAAAACAAGGGACTGCCATTCACTCCACCCCCTGCCACCCAAACCCTAACTACAGACACATCAGGCTATGCTTGGGGGGGGGACACATCTGGCAGGGAAATGCATTCAGGGCAAATGGAGCCCAAATCAAATGCACCTACATATCAATCAGAAAGAGATGCTAGCTGTACAGAATGCTCTGACAGCCTTCAAGGACTACCTTCATCCAGGACAACTACTGATAAAGACAGACAACACCACAGTCACGTGGTACATAAACAGGCGGGGGGGGGTACACATACCTATTCCCTTTGCAGACTAGCCATGGCATTGTGGAACATGGCCTTGACTTATCAAATACATCTATAAGCTCAATTCCTGCCAGGACAGCTAAATATTCAGGCAGACGAACTAAGCAGAAATCTTATGGATCCACACAAATGGAAACTGGAACCCCAAATTTTCAACATGTTGACACACAAATTGGGGAGCCCAGACATAGATCTTTTTGCCTCATCCCAGAACTATCAGTTGGACAAATTCTGCATAAGAATTCATCCCAAACAATGCTGATACGATGCTGTATCATTCAGCTGGAAAAACCTATCAGACTATGCTTTTCCCCCTCTGCCTCTGCTCTCCAAGGTCCTACTAAAAGTCAGACAGGACAAACCAAAAATGATTCTGATTGCTCCAGACTGGCCTCAACAGCACTGGTACCCACTCCTGTGCAGTGTGTCACACCTTCCTCCGTGGCACCTGCCTCAGACACCTTACCTACTGTCTCAGCAGAACTACCAAATTCTGCACACTCAGCTCCAAACTTTGAATCTTGCAGCATGGCTAATCAACTAATTTCACCCTTGGCATCTCTCAGCAAACCTGTGATGGATGTCATTTTGGAGGCTAGAAGGTCTAGTACTAGACAATCTTATGCTGACAAATGGAAAAGATTCTGTGTCTGGAACCAATTACAAGGAATAAGTACAGCAATGCCCAATATTCCTCAGATTATGCAATACTTAACTGAGATGTTTCACAAGGGCCTGTCTTTTTCTTCCATAAAAATCCATGTCTCTGCCATTTCAGCTCATTACAACACAGAAATTCCCCTCTTCTCTCATCCTCTGCTAAAGCAGTGTCTCAGAGGGGCCAAAAATTTAAGACCTCCCAGGAGAGCATCAACTCCTGCATGGGACTTCAAATTTGTTTTGGAAAAACTCACTCTACCTCCTTTTGAGCCAGCTGTTACTGCGGACCAAAAATTTATCTCTTGGAATACGCCTTTCCTTTTAGCAGTCACTACAGCTAGAAGGATTTCAGAACTATAGGCTCTTATGGCAGTGGAGCCTTTCATTATTTTTTATCCGGACAGGGTGGCTCTCAGAACCAGTCCTTCCTTTATGCCTAAGGTGGTATCCAGTGTGGCTCTTAATCAGACCATTCATCTACCAACTTTCTTCCCCAATCAACAGAACAAGGGTGAGCAGATTCTGCATTCATTGGATGTACACAGACAACTTAGATTCTACCTAAACAGGACAAAATCTCTAAGTAAATCTGAACAACTATTGGTGGCATTTGCTGCAGGAGCAGAGGGTAAGGCTATTTCAAAACAGACTATTTCAAAATGGATAAGCCATTGTATTAGTTGCTGCTATATGCACCATGGTAAACCTATCCCTAAGGGGATCAGATCTCATTCCACCAGGGCTGCATCTACTTCTGCAGTCTTTCTCAGAGAGGTTCCTACCAGAGATATTCTAGAAGTTGCTACCTGGAGCTCAGTTCATACATTCACCAAACATTACCATTTACCTCTCTTCTCTAAATCCAGAGCTGGCTTTGCCACTGCTGTCCTGCAGGGTCTTATAGCTGCTCCTAATGCTGTATAAATCCATCCTCCCAACCATAGCTTTGGGATTCTACCTAAATGTAATGACTGCAGCAGTGAAACGCGAAGAACATAGTACAGTTGTGTACACTTACCATAAATGTAGATGTTCGAGTGTATTCACTGTTGCAGTCCAGGTTACCCTCCCTCCAGCCCCGTTTTTCTCTAACTGTACTTCTCCTTTCTTTTACTATGATTAAAAGCCTTTTTGGTGTATTTGCTTTTGTTTGGAGGTATATGTTTTGTGTTTTAAATTATGTATATATATATATATATATATATATATATATATATATATATATATGGGTCTACTTCATAAGATCGACAGACCATTTGATTGACATTGATTTGGTTGTCAGCTCAATTGATTGACAACTAGTATTCAAGGCACTTAACAGAGATTTTCCCCCCTCCCCAATGTTGTGCGACCCTGGAGTTGTTATATATAGGTAGGGGGTGTGTGAGTGGCACAGCCCCCCACCTAATTTCATTTAAAATGTGTAGTTTTTCTTGTATTTTCATGCTTTTAAATGAAAATAGCTGGGGGGCTGTGCCCCCCCCCCACCTATATATAACAACTCCAGGGTCGCACAACATTGGGGTGGGGGACAAATCCCTGTTAAGTGCCTTGAATACTGGTTGTCGACCAAATGAGCTGTCGACCAAATGAATTTCGATCAAATGGTCTGTCGACCATATGAAGTAGACCCATATGTGTGTGTGTGTGTGTGTGTGTGTGTGTGTGTGTGTGTGTGTGTGTGTGTGTGTGTATATATATATATATATATATATATATATATACATATATATATATATATATATACATATATATATATACATATATATATATATATATATATATATATGTATATATATATATATATATATATATATATATATATATATATATATATATTTTGCTCCCCATTTGGGGGGCAGCTGACATCTGGGGCAAGAAAAACTGATGTAATGGCATCGGATGCATGTTTTATATCCACCTGACATCATGGAAAAAGGGACAGCAACTGACATAGAACCCAAGACTTTGTTAATCAGGCCGACTGAGGGCAGCCTGCCAGCAGATTACCCAAATGTAATGACTGCAACAGTGAATACACTCTAGCATCTACATTTATGGTAAGTGTACACAACTGTACTTTTCAGAAGGTATGTCACTTAAAGATGCATGATAACATGCCAATATTTGATGGTACTTCAAATAATTTTGTCATAACTGTTTATAAATCTGAATAGTTATATATGTGTGCACATCTGTGGATCTTAGTATGTCAATCTGGTAATTCTTAGGAAGTTCGAGTAGATAAGGTAAAAAAATGTTGTTACAGCAGACAGAGGAATTCCTTATTTTCCTTCAGGTTTGATTGTGTATCTGCTTTTGTGCATGCTTCACAAGTATATCAAGACAAATGTTGTAGCTTTCCTTTGCACCAGTTTGCAGAACCAAATGCTCAAGGACACCATGCATGCTTATAACTTACCTGCTTATTAACAGTGTTATTTTGTTGTCATATGCTGACATGTTTATGCAACAGCTGATGTTCTTTTCTTTTTACAGCAAATAACAGCACAGCTAATATTTTGTGTGTCTGTGGCAGTAATCGGGTCTGTGCAGTTTGGATATAACACAGGTGTCATCAATGCACCCCAGACGGTAAGAGAATTCTCCACTTATGTTTGTAGATATAAACATTGTTGACAATGTATAGTAAAACATGTACAATGTATAGTAATTTTACTCTCTGGGTTTGTTATATTTGCATTAATAGTTTTTAAGTTATTTTCTGCAGCAGTTAATATTTTTGTGTGTTTTTTCGCCCATTTGCCTGTTGTCAAGTTTATAAGGCTCTGCCAGTTCATTCTCCTATGATATATTTTTTTATTATTTTGCTTTTATTTATTTGTTAATTGTGTAAGCCCGCTGAACACATGTTCCTCTTTTCAGGGGTGACCTAGGAGGCCTGCATGATGTAACATTTTTGAGCCAAACATTGATTTCTGGGATACTGAGTGGCAACCTGATTTATCCAAACCACGTCAATATGCTAGCCTCCATGTGGTCAGAGTCTGGAATTACATATAAAAATATTTAAAAGCCTGTAAATAATGCCAGAGTGCTGTTAAAGTGTAGGAAACATCATTCCATGATGAATTAAACATGTTTTTTGAGTCTGTGGGTGCGGTACTCCTTTAAGTGACCTGCTGAGAGTCACACATGGGACAAATGGAGATGGATGGAATCAAACTCCAAACTGCCAGAGTCAGTTAATTAACAGCTCAGAGCCTTAATCATCTATGCTAATTGCCAGGCCCCCAGTTCAGGTGATGAGCGACTTCTGGATGAGCTGTCACACAGGCAGCCATGAGGCTGGTCTGTGTCTGTGCCAACAACCCTTCAATGAGAACGCATTAAATAGGCCATAACCCCTTCCCTGGGTTGAGGAATGAGTGTCTATCATCACCGTGAGAAACATAGTACCCTCATTTATGTGAATGCCTTCCTGTACATACAATAACAGCTACCGCCAAAATGGATTGGTGGCTGAACACCTGTCCTGGGCTGTCACTTGCAGCTTTGCCCCTTTTCCAAAGGATTTTTAACATTGAATGTAGCCTATCTGTTCCTTCACTCTCCAAGGAAAAGCACATCTGTATTTCCCATACCAGCTCCAAACATACAGTAGAGTCACTAACCAAACAAAGCAGGAACAGGAACAACTCACCAAGCCTAGACCCAAATCAACGCAAAGTTAATTAAAATCCTAAAATATTCAGCAGTGAATGTCTGTAGACCAGCTTTCAAAGGTAGTTGGATCACGAACCATGCAATACAAAAAATGCCAGCTGAAAAATACAAAGTCCTTCCTTCGGAAATAAAGGAATAGTAGACCAGGTAATTCCACCACAAAAGCTTTAATTAACAAACACGAACACCAAGCGCTTTCGCCTGGACAATTCCAGGCTTTTTCAAGGTTGAAATGCAATTATGGCCACACTGTATTTATACACTAGTTGATCGGCCAATTAAACCATTAATTTGGCAATTAAAATGAAACAATCAACTCTTAAAGTGCAGTAGTGCCAGAATTCTATTAGCGTTCTACTTCACTTGAACAAAATAGTACCAGTAAGTGTTAAATCACAACAAAATCAAGTTGTAAATGTAAATAAAAATTAATCTTTTCTAATTTCATTGTGGTTAACTTGTTGTACTAGTTGTTCATAAATAAATAAATTTATATGATACTTAGGTATCCGTCTGCTAAAAACACATCAATAAAAATGACATATCTAAAAAAGTTTTTTAACTATAAAATGTATACATATAATTGTTAAAAAAGAAGATAAGTAACAAATATTTATAGTCTTTGTTACACTAACAATTTGCTTAACATTAATGCAAAATTAATTCATTTATATTTAAAATATTTTTAATGCAAATAGTTAGATCTTTTTATGAGTAAGTTGGTATTATGTATACTTCTTTTTTTTTTTAAAAAACTAAATGTAAATGTGCTCAGATGTTCCTAAAGGTTAGTAAATGTAAACAACACGTAAAAAACTTAAAATAATTCATAATTTATTTCTTCTCATTTTCAGTATGCTGTTAATACTAATGCTCTCATTCATTCCTGGCTTCCTTGAAGCATCTAATTTAATTTGCCAAGTTAACTCTCTAGTTTCCAAGTAGGTTTCCCAGTCACCTCCCCTGGGGTCACTGGTAACTCGTTCCAGAACAAAAAATTTTAGACACATGTTGTCACATGTAAGAGAGTGTTTGAAGAAAGCATTAGTGTTCTTCTTTTTCTCAATTTCATATACGTGTTCGTATATCCGTTTTTTAAGCGTTCTGGTGGTTTTACCTACATAAAAACCATGGCAAAATGTGCATGTACCTAAATAGACTACACCCGTTGTATTACAATTGTGGTGCCCCAATGCTCTCAAGGTGCAATTCCTAGCTGGAATAAAAATTTTTTCAGCATTTAATAAATACTTGCATTGTCTGCACGCACCACATTTAAAAGTCCCATTCTTCCTATGGGAAGCCATGGTATTGTTAGTATTCCTTGTGCTGGAATTCCGTTCCAGCATTCCTTTTAGGTTAATATCACGTTTTCTGATAAAAGTTAATGTATTTGGTATGTAATTTTTAATGTCTTCTTGTGATGTAAGCATAGGCCAAAAGGCTTGTAAGGTATTTTCAATAAATACTGCATCTTGAGTATAAGTATAGCTGAAACTTTTCTGTGTGTCATTATTACCTGTACTGTTATTACTAAAAGACGAAAGACCTTTGCTGAGCAAGGGTGGGAACTTAGAATCTCTTTTTTCTATTATCTCTTCTGTAATTGTGTTAATTAACTGAGATGGATAACCTCTTTCTACAAGCATACTAGTTAAAGTTGCAGCCTCTTTCAGAAAGGCTTCCAAGGTGCTGCAAATTCTCGATGCTCGAATCAACTGACTCCTTATAATTCCCTTTTTGGTATAAAAGGGGTGAGAGCTCTCAAAATGTAGAAATGTATTGGAGTATAAAGGCTTCCTATAAATGGTTGATTCAAAGTGTTCTCCTTTGCTATCCTTAGTAAGGAGGATGTCCAAATAGTGAAGTGAGTTGGTACTGAGCTCATAAGTAAATGACAAAAAGTTAGTTGTTGTATTAATGTATTCAAAGAACTCCAAAAAGCATTCTTTAGGTCCCTGCCACAATAAACAAATGTCGTCCAAATATCGCTTGTAAAAAAGAATGTACTGTTTCCATTTAGATGAGTGTATGTAAGTTTGCTCCCATTTATGTAAAACAATGTTAGCATAGGATGAAGCACAAGGGGAGCCCATGGCTACCCCCCTTCTTTGCCTGAAATATTCTCCATTGAAGAATATATAGTTGTTATTGAGAATTATTTCCATAAATTCTGTCAGTAAATTAATCTGATTGTTGCTTAAACCACTTAAATTTGTTAAGATGTCAGAGAACCAATCTATTCCCATGTCATGAGGTATGCTTGGAAAAAGTTCTATTACATCTATAGTGATCATCAGGACGTCCTTATTGCAGATATTAAGTGGGATACTAGCCAGGAATTCCCAAGAATCTTTGCAAACATAAGGGAGCTTAGAAACTACTGGTTTGATTTTGTATTCAACAAATTTACCTAAAGGTTCCGTGATGCTGTTTGCTCCAGCAACAATTGGCCTAAATTTCAAGGGAATAGTTCCTTTATGGACCTTAGGTATGCCAAATAATATCGGAGTTTTAGGATGTGGTACATTCAAGTAGTTAAATAGTTCTTCATTTAATACCCCTTGAAGCAAATGATCTTTTAAAATGTATTTGATGTTAGCTTGGGCGACATTAAGTTCATTGACAGAGGCCTGCTCATAAGTATTAGAGTCCTGTAAGATGTCATGCATTGCAATATCATAGTCCAGGGCCGTCATAAGAACCATCCCACCTCCTTTGTCCAGTTTCATGACCCTAATTTTTTGTTCTTTTAACAAGTTCATAGCTTCTACCAAATTGATGTTAAAATTGGGTGAGGGGTCCTGCCTGTTTAATAAGTTAACTCTCAATGCGTTTTCAATGAGTTCTTCGAAAATTTTTAAACTCGGGTGTAGGGGTGGGTTGAAGAGACTAGACCTGGCAATGCTGTTACTTGCAGTATGCTGTCCTTTGAAAAAGAGAGAAAGATTAAGGTTTCTAATAAACAATTTTAGTTCAATCAATAACTTAGGAATATAAGCAGGTCTAGCTGGCACATAGTTCAGTCCTTTAGTGAATAATTCAAAATGTACCGAAGTAATTTCCAAGTCAGTATAATTGTAGATGTTGAAATTGTTTGATGAAACTATAGTGCAATTAGTATTGTGAGTAGAATTCAAAAAAGCATTGCTGTTAATATCCATGCCTAATTGCGTGCCCTCCCCCATGCTTGCTGGTATGGGGCATTCATATTCCTCCCCATTGGTCTGCCCTGGGGAAAATAAAAACCCTGTAGAGAATTGTTATTCTCTTTTTGTGCTAGTCTTTCACTCCTTCTTAAAGGTTCAGAGTTTTGTACATTTCTAACATTCTGACCTTCGTTTCTTTTCTCGTATTCAACTTCACTAGTTCCTACAACTTGATTCTGTTTAAGTCCCAAAGGATAAGCTCTCCCTTCTCTGTATTCTAAAAGGTCTCTGTCTAACTTTTTAATTTTTCTATCAATAACTTTCTGACAATGTTGGTCATTTATGTGAATGCCTTCCTGTACATACAATAACAGCTACCGCCAAAATGGATTGGTGGCTGAACACCTGTCCTGGGCTGTCACTTGCAGCTTTGCCCCTTTTCCAAAGGATTTTTAACATTGAATGTAGCCTATCTGTTCCTTCACTCTCCAAGGAAAAGCACATCTGTATTTCCCATACCAGCTCCAAACATACAGTAGAGTCACTAACCAAACTGTAGTCATCAGGACTTTAGTTTTTTATGTCAACAGAGCTGGCATAACAGGATAAAATTAACTTTTCGAAAAGACATGACAGATATGTTTGCTATGTCCTATTTGAAACATAAATATTTAAATATATAAGAATGCAGTCCTGTTTTGGGTGCGGTGATGAAGATCAGCTGATATTGTTTCTATGTATTTAGTGTGCCTATATCTGTAGTATGGAATATTCACCTTTAAGTAACCTAATGATTCATTTAAATGATTGGGGGTGTTTGAGTTATTAATGACTTATAGCTTTTTTCTTCTTCAGATTGAGGATGGTTTGGGAAAGTTATAAGGCATTTTTTCTCATCTGCACTGCTGTCCAGTGGTTATATTTATTGGATGTTGTGATTTTTTATTAACAATTTAGATAACGGGACAGATTTGCTGATATTTTCACTGTGAATGTATTTCTCAGGGTCTACATGAAGTCAACAAAAATGACTTCACTTGACACCAATTTATTAACTGCAGTCTTTTGAAACAATTTTGCAGCAAAAAATTCTCAAAGTAGGACAGGATAAGAAAGAACCCCACTGTTTACTGTGCCATACACTGGAAAATGTAAAAGGAAGAGAGATTTTGGAGAGGCAAACCCTATACATTCCCAAGACTGGAAATCCTTCGGGAAGAAGGAACACCTTGTAATTCCACTTCTCTGAGACTTTGGGGAGCATCTGTTAGCTGTCATGTATGACTGGGATTGTTGTAATAGTGCAGGATGCATACCTCCCCAACAAATTTTTTTTATGAGTGTTTATTGTTTGCAGTGGGTGATAATATGAGTCTTAAAAGTTGAATTTACAGCACTTTTATTACTACGGCATTTGATTATTGCAGTATTTAGTGAGGTGTGACTGATAAGATGTCTTCTGAAGTCACTTTCAGAAATATTAGGCGCTCCCATTTCTTATCTACATTTTAGATTGAAGTTCATATAACACTTCTTTGGAATCTCTATACACCAATTTCGTGTAGTTAAATTTGTACATATTAGGTGCATATTAACCATTAAATTTGTACATATTAGGTGCATATTAACCATTACATTTGTACATATTAGATGCATATTAACCATTACTGAATGTTTCACAACATATTGTGAAAATAAGTAAAGACCTCAGCTTATTTTAGCAAGTAATTGTTTACTACTCTCCTTCCCTACTAGTTTGCTAGTAATGTATTTTATTAAAAGTAAATATTGCTTGGCATTATAAAAAAATTTTACTATACCTACCTGTCAGAATTCTTTGTGAAGAATCTCATATGCACATAGGGTGTGCTGTGTGATTGCTTAATGTGCTATTTGACTTATTTTATATTATTCAATACACTTAGGAAATGGCTTCTGATAAGCTTGCCAATAGTTATACTTTGTACTGCAAGGCACTATTTAGAAACCTGAAATTGTCCTTATATGAGCAATGTTTATGAGCAGTTTTTCTGCTTATGTAAGGATAGGCTTCCCTGACACCTGTAATGACGTTAGTTCACTTTAAAAGAATCTGTTCAGCTCTGCAGCTGAGCATTTTTATCCATTAACCAGGCATCACATTTTTTATATTTTCAAACTGTTGCAACAAACATTTTTTTTCTTTCTGCTCACACACACACTTGAAATGGATAATAAAGTTGTGTGACTTGAAAAGACAGTAGAATTTGCTTTGTCGATTAAAGTACATTGTAACAAAGACCAGATGTTTTACACACTATCTTTGCTATAATGGCGGACTTTGCTTTTCAAGAGTAAAATGTCCAGAATCTCTGTAGTCTGTGCTATTCCTAACTGGCCATCCAGTGGAAGGTGTGCATTGTAGCCACATTTCAGCATCCCTTAGAGGTAGCCAAGTCTCACCTCCATGGTGTCTAACCTCTGCATTTGTAATAATCCATGTTTTGTTTTCATTTTTAATTACATTTCACCATCTGTTGATTCTCCTGATATGCTTTTATAGTTTTTCCTGCTGTTTGCTCTGCACAAGTGTTTTCTACATCCATTCAGATGCTTTTTCATAATTAGTGTATTCCCACAGGCTCTTTTGGTTGTAGCATTAGCCATGCTAACTAAACATGTGTCTATTGTTGCAAGAAAGTACTTCTATATTGCACTAATAACACAGGAATTGCATCTAGATAAAGGGATGTCATAGTCCCCCTTTACTCAGCCTTCATCAGGCCACATTGAATACAGTGCCTCCTTTGACATGTGTCTGTCCATATACATGGAATGCCTACAGTGATACCTTACTAAAAGGATAAAAGGATACAAGGCCCAATCAGCATGTGTACATGGACAGATTCAGAGTACACAGGTCACTTCTTAGAAGTCTATAGGATACCTGTGTCTGGCATACACAGCATCCTCTAACCCATTTCTGATGGTTTTACAGCACATATTTAGGTCAAATGGCATTAGAAACACCCAATCTAGGGATCTAAGCCTCATCTTCAACATCAACAGAATGGTTTGAAGGGACAGGTGCACCTTCCAGAAGATATTGCTGCTGTCTGTACGTTTGTTGCTAACGTAGATCGAGACACCTCCACCTTTGGGCCCCAGTCTGTGCTGTTGTTGGTCTCAACGTGTAGAGGGCACTATAACCTTCCACTGCCAGAGTACTTTCTATGGCTTTAAACCATGTCTCAGACATGGCACAGATGTCCACATTTTCTTGAGTGAGGAGGGCTTGAAGGGTATGGAGTTTTTTTGTTTTGGCTTCTAGCATTGAGCAGTGCACACCTTAAAATTGCTTGGAGACTTTTTCACTATGTTGGTAGTTTTGTCTTTTTGGCATTACCTAAAAAAGGTTGTTGCAAGATAGAAAGTGGCTGTAGTAATAGACCCAAATTGGGGTTCATCAGTGTATGCCGAAGGACATGAGAAGAGTTCACTGCAGTGTGATAAACAATGTTCATCTTTCTCTTAGATGCAGACAGGTCCAATTCCAAGGAGTCTGGATAAGTCTATATTTACAAAAAAGAATGCAGTTTCTGAAGTTGATTGAGCTTGTCAGATGTGCATGTTTTTTTTTTTCTAAAAATGTTCTTTGCATAGTCAAGAATTTTGATTGGTGGGGTAAATAGAGTTCCACGGTGGTGCAGCGGTAGTGTTGTTGCCTCACAGCAAGAGGTTCTCCTGTTCAATGCTTGGGTTGGGAGTGCCTTCTGTGTGGAGTCTGCATGTTCTCCCCGTGGTCGAGTGGGCGTTCGAAAGACATGCATTGAATGGGCGTGCCTTCGTTGAAGGTTGGGTGTCGGGCTGGCAACTTGACACTATAAAAAAAAAAAACAACTGCCAATCATTAGTGGACCGGAGTTCCGCTGTGCTGACTCCTAACCAGAAAAGCCGAAAGACAAACAACTATCTACATATATTGTTTCATATCTATCAGGTTTTTCTTTGGTACGTTTATTAAGTGACATAGGATGATGGCAGGCTTTTTTTCTGATGAGTGAACATTGTTTATTGGTCTTGATGTACCAGAAGTGTAGAGAAGATTAGATGGGACTTGGCAAGAGTGTAGAAGCTGTCTATACCATAGTAGCTTAATAAGAGAGCAAAAGAAAAATATCAAATGATGCTTCTGGATAGCATAATCTCAGCAACAGAATACAAAAAAGTTCAAGAAGTAGTTGCTGCATCAGCAAAAGAGGAAACGGGATGTGGAGGTATTTGTATTAGATGAATTAAAGTTTGCATTTGGCAATAATCATGCCACAGTATATCCTGTTAAGCTTGATAATACTGTTGTGTAATGGTTAAGCAAGTACTGGGAGGGAAGCA
Source organism: Protopterus annectens (assembly GCF_019279795.1). Taxonomy (NCBI): domain Eukaryota; kingdom Metazoa; phylum Chordata; order Ceratodontiformes; family Protopteridae; genus Protopterus; species Protopterus annectens. The sequence goes on from NC_056729.1 coordinate 1,604,000,179, forward strand.
CAAACGATTAACACATCATCTCAGACTCTACTCCTCTTTTATTGTGTTTATAACTAAACAGTGTACTAATTGGCAAAACTGAGCAAAAAGGAAGTTACAAATAAAGTAAAAGCACAATAAAATTACAAATAAAATTAAAGCCACAGTAAAGGACAGGGATTAAATGAAATGGAAAGATATGCAAGTAAAATAATTAGGTATGCATTTAAGTCAGAGCTACTTAAATGCAAAGTCTAAGATTTCAGATGTCATAAATATAGATAAAGCATGTACTGATACTCTTTTATCTGAGACCACCCAGAAACCCAGTCTGTTCTTCTGTGACCACCCAGTAAAGCTCTTGCTCTCCTCAGTGGTATTTGAACTATGTCCTGGAACAGCTGGCATAGCCTTTTTTATGCATTTTACCTTATATTTTACCTTATCTACCTGCAAATATCTAACCTGCTTGCCTCCTTTATTACTTGCCATCACCCCAACAAGGAAGATTTCAGAACTACAAGGGGAAATAATTTTCTTAGATGTGAACCGCTAACTGAAATCTAGTACATCAAAACCTCAGATTTGTTCATAGGTTCATAAGAGATTACTAGGCTAATGGCTCAAGCGCCCTTAAAAGGCTAGCCAGTTTTACCCATATTTTACCCAAATTTCTATCTCTGGAGGAAAGATAGTAAGGGTCAGCAAGTAGGGGGTTGACAATTTTTGCACATACTTCTGTCCATAAGATATGTGGGTGCCACCCCAGGAGTGAATTTGTGATTTCCCATTCATCAGAATAGATTGCGCTTTTGAAGATGGTCAGGGAAGGGCTCTGCTTCACATGAATAGGAAGTCTATTCCAGAGGAGGGGGCAATCTGTGAGACATATCTGTCCTATCCAGCATGATCTAGCCATGTCAGAGATCAGGCTTAAATCTTTGGAGTGTGCAACAACTCCATCAGGGCTGAGTCAGAGTCTGCCTTGTAGGTCAGGCACAGATCTTCCCTCAGTAGTCAGTAGAAAACTGAATACAGTGATAGGGCTTTTAACTGCTCCACATACGACATGTGGGTTATACCCTGTATTTTATTTTTTGGTGAGAAACCTCTGAAGATGCTCAAACTGTTGCAGGTGCCTGGCAAGGTACATGCTAAAGGGAGTATTGTACTCAATTACTGGGCTGATGAGGGCTGAGTACAGTGGTACTATGACATCCTTAGATCTGGATGCCATGCCCTTACTTATAAGCTGAGACACATAGAAGGGATCTCCTCACCACTATGGGCACATGGTGATCAAAGTTCAGATTACCATCTATCTCTCTGAGTACCCAGATCTCTCACCACTGAGTCCACTCTTGAGGGGGTGCTGTCAGTGTTGTAATTTGCAGAGATATCTGATTTCCTAAAGGGTATTATTATGCATTTCTTCACATTTAGTTTGAGGCCATGGCTCTAAAGCCAGTCATTAGTCTGTGTTAGACTTTTCTGTAGGTTCTCAACATCATTTGGGGAGTCAGTGATTGGCCCCAACTTGCAGTCATCAGCAAGCCTGGTCAGTCAAAGGCCATCTGCATTTGCCTTGACATCTGAGAAGTCTATCCCAAACAGGAGAGGGCCCAGCACTGAGCCTTGTGGTACTCCACTGGCGACTGGATTCTTGCTGTATGTGTACCCCCCCCTCCCCACTGGAACAACATATGTCCTATCCATGAGCCATTTGGCTACCCATGTAGTGACATAGGTTCATAGGTTCATAGGTTCATACTAGGCTATCTGCCCTAGGGCATTTATAAGCCTAGCCAGAGTATGTTTGGCTTTCACCACCCATTTTAAATTAATTTTGCTATGCCCTTTTCCGAGGTTAGTATACTGTGCCTCTGTCTAACAGTGACACAGAAGTGATACCCGGGGTAAACCTATGATCTCCCATCCACTCATCAAGATTCCTCTTGAAGAGAGTCAATGAGGGACTCTGCCTAACCTGGACTGAGATTTTATTCCATAGTGAAGGGAGCCTCTGGGTTATGAATCTGTCCCTCCAGCATGTCCTATTTATTTCAGTGCTGAGGTTCAAGTCTCTCGAGCGTGTAGCTCGATGGGATTTGGATTTTTTGAGGTGCAGCATGTCCCTTAATTCCGGGTTGGACATGGCCTTATACGTCAGGCACAGGTCACATCTGAGCAGGCGGTATGCCACTGAGTAGAGCTGGAGTTTCTTTAACCGGGCAACATATGGCATCTGTTTGAGCCCTTTGATCCCCTTGGTGAGGTACTTTTGGGGTCTTTCCAGTTGCTGCAGGTGTTTGGTAAGGTACATCCCAAAAGGGGCATTGTACTCGATTATGGGCCTGATGAGGGATGAGTAAAGAGGCACGATGACCTCCCCTAATCTAGATGTGAATCCCTTCATGATTAGGTGGGCTATATAAAATGTTTTTCTAACCACTTTGGCCACGTGGTTGTCAAATGAGAGATTGCTATCAACTTGGGTCCCCAGATCCCTAAGGACTTCTTCTGTACTTAATGGATTACCACCTATGTGGTAATTTGTGGGCACTTTGTTTTTGACAAAGGGGATGACTATACACTTTTTGGCGTTTAGCTTGAGGTCATGGCTCTGGCACCAGTTGTCTGTTTCTATGAGGCCCTTTTGGAGGATGCTTGTGTCGGCTGGAGAGTCGATTATGGCGCCCAGTTTGCAGTCATCTGCGAACTTGGTCAGCCACAGTCCTTCCGTGTTGGCCTGTACCTCCGAGAAATATATACCAAACAAGAGAGGTCCCAGGACTGAGCCTTGTGGGCTTATCTATAATGCCTGAGTGGGGTATTGTATCGAAGGCTTTTGTGAGGTCCAGATAGGCTGTGTGGACCACCTTCCCTTCGTCAATGGCCTTGGTGACTGTTTCAAAGAAGTCAACCAGGTTTAAGAGGCAGGATCTGCCCTTAACAAAGCCAAACTGGGTAGGATCCAGTGTCTGTAGGTCCCCAATATCTTTATTTATGAGGTCCATGATGATCCTTTCCATAGCTTTGCAGACCAAGCTAGTCAGGCTTATGGGGCGATAGTTTCCAGGGTCCGTTGAGGCACCACCTTTGTGGAGAGGGACCACTGTTGCTGTACGCCACTCTTTAGGTACATATCCTGTAGTAAGGCTGAGATTGAACAGTAGTTTTATGTTTGGGTTTAGCTCTTCTTGGAGTTCATGTAGGACGCAGCCTGGGACACTGTCTGTTCCCATTGATGCTGTGTTTTTTGCTTTGGAGAGGGTGGCTCCCACCTGAGCATCTGAGATGTCGGGGGGGCAGCACTCTGCTGGGATAGATATTTGCCCTTTTGGTGGGGAGGGGGGGGGAGTTTGTGCTGAACCTGTCAGCTAGGATGTTGGCAATGTCTGTGAGATCAGTGTATTTTTTGTCATTTTGGACTAATTCTGAGCATATCTGGGAATTCCCACCCAGGTTCCTAACATAACTAAAGAAAGCCTTGTGATTATCTTTAGTGTCCTGTGCAATTTTTCTCTCGAAGCTGGCCTTTGACGATTTTATGAGTGCCCTTAGTTTTTTGCTAATACTGATCAGAGATGCCTTTCCTTTTTGGGATTTTGCTCTATCATGTAGTAGCTTCCTCCTTCTATTGTATAGTTTGTTTATGGCTGGGGTCCACCACACAGGTCGTCTCCCTTTGGAGGATTGGGTCTTGGTTTTATTTGGGATTGCATGATCCATGCATTCCTGAAGGTGTTCATAGAATGCATTTATAAAGGATTCTGCGGTCTGGGCCGTATTTTCCACAGGCCCGGGGGCTTTGAAGGATTCCACCTCGGTTTTGAGGAGTGTGAAATTTGCTTTAGAGAAGTTTTTCACTGTGGTTTTCTGGGCAGGGGGTGGGGTCGGGATGTGACTATCCAGTGAGATCAGTTTATGGTCTGATCTTACCAGTGAGGGGTACACGTCTGGTCTGTAGCATAGAGTCCCCATGTTGGTGATGATCAGGTCCAGTATGTTTTCCCCTCTTGTGGGAGTGGTAACAAGTTGTTCCATAGCATTTGAGTTTATGAATTCTAGGAACCTTTGGGCAAGGGTGTTGGAGCTAGAGTAATGCTCCCAATCTATGTTTGGGTAGTTGAAGTCGCCCAATATAATGATGTTCAGAGAGACCTTCATATTTTCCAGTGTTCTCAGGAAGGCCAAGTGGGGCTCCTGGGTTTGGGAGGGTGGTCTGTAGCAGGATATAAACTGGAAGGCAGTTTTACCCACTGTTAGTTGCACATGGATAGTCTCTGATACTTCGTGCTTTGCTACCAACCTAGAGGTGTGGGTATCTTTGATGAATATTGATACTCCCCCTCCTTTTGTGGTTCGGTCCAAGTTTTGGGGCCGAAAAGCATGGTATGAGGTATAACCTGGTAGTGCTGGGGTGCTCTCGGGAGTCCTGAACCAGGTTTCTGTTACTGCACAGATATCGATGTTCTCCATGCTAAGGAGAGTTTCGAAAAGTGCATCTTGAGGTTTAGACTTCTAGCGTTGAGTAGCATTACTCTTAGTTTCTTATCCCTTGTGATACCTATGGAGGTGGGTTTGTCTTTTGCGCCTTGCCTAAAAAAGGCACTATGGGGGTAGCAAGAGCCTTTGCCAATATCCGAAATCCCAGGGGTGACAGGTGCAAGCCGTCCCTAGCAAAGCATCGTGGCTTGTCGTGCATATCATCCCAAGCTGACAGGCATTGGATCCCCTTTGAATGACACCAATACTTAAGCCAATTGTTGAAATTGATCATTTTGTCTTCATATTGTGGCATCATTCTTGGTGAGGGTAAGATGCTACTCAAGGTCAGGGTCATACCAGCCTGGGCTACATGCTCAGAGATCTCCTCTATGTCTCTTTTCATGTAGTCCAGGGAGGTACATCTCAAGTCATTCACACCAGCATGGACAATGACTGAGTCATATTTGTACTTGCCTTGGAGTGACCTGAGTGCTTGTGTTATGTGGCGGATCCTAGCGCCAGACAGGCTGCTCACCGTGACCTTCTCCTTGTTCAGCCTGGTGAGCGGGACGTCAGTGTGCCTGACGATAGAGTCACCTATTACAAGTGTATCAGGTGTGTTGTTTAGCCTTAAGGGCTGTGACTGTTCGGCACACTGGCTTTGTGAGATATGTGTTGCACTGGAGGTTTATGTCCAAATTTATGAGTTTATCTATAATACCCAAGTGGGGTTTTGTGTTAAATGCCTTGGCCAGGTCAAGGTAGGCATTACATACTGTCTTATCCTCATCCATGGCCTTGCTGACCTTCTCAAAGAAGTCCACCAAACTGAGTGGGCAGGACCTGCCCTTGATGAAGTCAAACTGGATTGGGTCTAGATTATAGAGATTTCCTATGATGTTCTTCGTGTTTCACTGTTGCAGTCAGCATGTTTGGGTTAGCTGCTTGCAATAGCCCTCAGTCGGCCTGATTATCAAAGTCTTGGGTCCTGCGTCGGTTGCTGTTTCATCTTCCATGATGTCAGGTCGTCAGGGGAATAAAGCATGCAGCCTACGCCATTACACCAGTCTTTCTTGCCAGGCGGTGCCAGAAGCAGAAGCAGTTCGCAAGTGCCGGTTGGCCAACTCCTGAAATTTTCATTTTCGAGTTTCAGAACCGAAGTCTTCAACTAAAGCTAAGTACCCCGTTGGGGAAACTTTTTCTTGCTCTAAACCGATGTCAGTAAAAGTCAATAATTATATTTCTTGTGGAAAGCAAATACCTCTTAAAGATTTTCATTCATACTGTATTCCTTGCCTAGGCCCTGACCACGACGTACCTCGCTTTCGGTTTTGTGCCTTATTTAAACCTCAAACTATTTGTCTGTCGGTATATTTTCACTTCTAAATGTTTTGGTACTCGGTTCAATTATCCAGACATGTCTTCGGTAAGCCACCCGACTACCGACATTCCGAAAAAACGCAAAGATAAAGACAGAGACAGGCCACCTAGGTCCAAAGCTGCCGACGACGCTTCTCCTAAGCTAGTCGCCAGTTCGCCGGTACTCAGTGAGGCATGTTTGCAGCCCCTGATACCCACTACTTCAGATTCCCAGGCCTCTACTGAGACCCATTCAGAGTCCAGTATGCCGCGAGATGCTTCAACTGTGGAACTTGTGGATGTCTCTACCTTGGATGGGCCGGCTTCTGAGGGTGTATTCAGGCCTACTGACTTGCATATTAAACCGATGCCATCTTCTTCTTCAAGGCCTAAAACTCGAACCATGCCTAGGAAATCGATGCCCAGACCACATGGTCAGGCCTCTATGCCTAAAAAACAAATGATAAGAATGGCTGAAGACCTTATTACTTTAATCAGGGGAAGCCAACCTTCCCCCTCTAAGAGACCTAGGACTGAATTTGCTTATGATACTTCTGACCAGGATTCTGAAATTTCTGTCTCCTCCGATGACCAGGATTTACCCTTATCTACCTATGAGGATTCTGATACAGAGGACTCTATTCCCTCTGCTTCTCCCCCAGAGGATTTTTCTTTTGGTGAAACCTTGCATACTCTTAGGGAGCATTTTCACTAGGAAAGCCAGGATTACTCTGATTCTAAAAAGAGGCTTAGAGATTTCTTACTCTTGCCCCAACACAGGCCTTTAGCTATCCCTCCTGTGCTGGACATTGTTGACGATGCCTTTTCGGACTCTAGCCTGGCTCCTGACTCTTTACCTCCTGCTTCCAGAAAACCTGATAGATATTACAGGGTTCCTGATTCTTACAAGTTCCTTTTTAAAAATCCTACTGCGGATCCTGAGACCATTTCGCAGGGATGCAAGGGCATTAAGGCTACTACTGCCAAAAATCCTACCCCCTCTGATAGAGATTCCAGGGCCCTGGATAGATGGGGTAAGAAGGTATACACCTCTACAACCTTGGCCATCAGGGCCTTAAATTGCCAGTTTCATATTTTAAAGTATCAGCAGCATATTATTGGATTGCTTAAACAGAAAATGATGTTGATTCTGATTGTGCTGAAAGTAAGGATTTATAGGATTTAATGCATTCTGCTGAACAGGTTGGAAAACATACTTTGCAGTGTTGTTTTGATTCACTAGAGGCATCTTGCAGGGCTGCTGTCACCGGGTCTGTACTTAGAAGGTATGCTTGGCTTAAGGAGCAATCTTTGCCAGATCATGTTAAAACTAAATTGCTGGATGCTCCCTTAAATCAGGACTGCCTGTTTGGCAACAAAGCAGAAGAAGTTCTTATAAAGATGGAGAAAAAAGCTAAATCTATGCAAACTGTTAAAGATTTTTTACAAGTGCATCCTCCAAGATTTAGTAGGTGTTGGCCCTCAAAAAATTGGTTCCTTCCTGCCTCTTCCAGGCCTTTTAAGTTCAAACCCAGAACCAGCAGAACACCCAGGCTTCAGTCCCTGGGTACGCACAGGACTAAGCAGTGGGGCTCCCACTTCCAAATCAGGGAGTAGTAAGACTCCCCCCTATGGTAAGCTGTCTCAGTTACTTAACTTTAAAACTTCCAAGCACTTCCCAACTGACTGCTCCTTTAGGGGGAAAGATTGCTCTGCAAGCAAAAAACTGGGAACTCATTACCCAGGACAAATGGGTTTTAAACATAGTTTCCCAAGGATACAGATTTCACTTCCACATGTTACCAACCCCAAACAGTTGGCCAGATCTACCCCCAAATCAGTGGGCAGAGGCTCAAAAGCAAATACTCTCTCTCTTAAGATTAAAGGCTATTCGGACTGTACCAGAAGAGGAAAAGGGACAAGGTTTCTACTCAAGAATTTTCCTGGTACCCAGAAAAGACAACTCATGGTGGCTTATCCTGGACCTTTCTATCCTAAACACCTTTTTGGTGATTCCAAAATTCAAGATGCTAACTCTTCACCAGTTGCTTCTCATGATAGGCAAAGATGCCTGGTTGGCTTCACTGGATTTAAAGGAAGCCTACCTGCACATCCCAATCAGGGAATCTTGCAGAAAATACCTACGCTTCAAAGCAGGCTGCATGCATGTTCTCTGCTCTGCTCTGCCCTTTGGCTTATCTACTGCACCCAGGGTATTCACAAACTGCCTAGCTCCAGGCATTGCATTTGCAGGCAAAGAAATATTCAAATATACCCATACCTGGATGATTGTCTAATTCAGGCACAAAGCCAGGACATACTTCTGAATCATCTGGCATTTGTACAAAAGTTGTTAACTTGTCTGGGGTACACCATAAACGAAAAGAAATCACATCTGGTACCCTGTCAACAAATTATATTCCTGGGAGCAAGCTTGAACACAACTTCCCAGATGGCTTTCCTCATGCCAGAGAAACAAATTCATTTGACAACTTACTTCAAACAAATGTCCACAAAAACTCTGCTATCTGCAAGGCAAATACTGCAAGCCTTGGGGTTCATGGCCTCGTGTATTGTACTAATTCCATATGCAAGACTGCATATGAGGAAACTGCAATGGTATCTAAAAAGCCTATGGTGTCAACATTCTCAGGACCTAGAAGCAATGATTCCTATCATACCTTGCCTACAGTTAGAATTCCTTTGGTGGGCAGAGGCCTGCCACCAAGACAAGGGACTACCATTCACTCTACCCCCTGCAGGTAGCCCTCAGCCGGCCTGATTATCAAAGTCTTGGGTCCTGCGTCGGTTGCTCTCTCTTTTTCCATGACATCAGGTAGTCGGGTATAAAGCATGCAGCCGACACCATTAAATCAGTCTTTCTTGTTGTGCAGTGCCTGAAGCAGAAGCAGTTCGCAAGTGCCAGTCGGCCGACTCCTGAAATTTTTGTTTTTGAGTTTCAGAACCGAAGTCTTCTAAAAAGCTAAGTACCGTGCTGGGGATACTTTTTCTTGCTCTAAACCGATGTCAGTAAAAGTTAACAATTGTATTTCTTGTGGAAAGCAAATACCTCATAAAGATTTTCATTTTTACTGCATTCCTTGCTTAGACCCAGATCACGCCGTCCCTCGCTGTCGGTTTTGTGCCTTATTCAATCCTCGTACTATTCATCGTCGGTTCATTTTCGCATCTAACTATTATGGTACTCTGTTCAATTATCCAGAAATGGTTTCGGTAAGCCATCCGACTACCGACATTCTGAATAAACGTAAAGGTAAAGACAGAGACAGACCGCATAGGTCCAAAGCTGCTGACTGATGTAATAGCTATGTCAAGAATCTCAATGGCAACACTCAGATCTGCTCTGAGTTACAGCACAATGGCATTAAATATACAGAACCAACTGATATTGCCAATATCCTGGCAGATAGGTTCAGTGCTAACTTTACCCCCCTCTCACCCCCTAGAGGGCCCATCTCTATACCGGAAGAATGCAAAGTTCCTATAATCACGGCTGCACAGGTAAAAAACACACTCTCCAAAGCCAAGAACACAGCATCTATGGGACCTGACAATATCCCAGGCTGCGTTCTACATGAACTACAGAATGAACTGGCACCTTACCTAAGTACCATGTTCAGTCATAGCCTCACCTCAGGCTTTGTGCCCACTGAATGGCGCACCATGACGGTTATCCCACTCCACAAAGGGGGAGCCATGACGGACCCCGGGAACTACCGCTCCATTAGCCTGATGAGCCTGGTCTGCAAGGCCATGGCACATATCATCATGGAACTCATAAACAAAGACATTGGTAATCTCCAAACTCTGGACCCTACCCAGTTCAGATTTGTAAAAGGCAGATCATGTCTCCTAAATCTGATTGACTTCTTTGAAGCAGTCACCAAAGCCATAGATGAGGGTAAGGTGCTTCACACAGCTTATCTAGATCTCGCCAAGGCTTTCAACACCATCCCCCACTCTGGAATTATAGATAAGCTCACTAAACTAGGTATAAATTCCAATGTCACAAGATGGGTTGCCAACTGGCTCACAGACAGAACCCACACTGTGGAAGTAGCAGACTGCAAATCCAACTTCAGACCAGTGACAAGTGGAGTACCACAGGGTTTAGTCCTGGGTCCTCTCCTGTTTGGTATCTACTTCTCTGAAGTACAGGCTAACACAGAAGGTCTTTGGCTAACAAAGTTTGCAGATGACTGCAAACTAGGAGCCATAATCGAAACTCCTAACAGTGTGGACATACTACAAAAGGGCCTCACTGAGACAGATGCCTGGTGTCAAAGCCATGGCCTGAAGCTCAATGCCAAAAAGTGTATTGTCATCCCCTTTGGTAAAAACTCTGTACCCATGAACTACCACATAGCTGGTAGTCTACTTAATGCCAAAAATGTGATAAGACCTTGGGACACAGGTGGACAGTAGTCTCTCCTTTGATAATCACATCGCCACAGTGGTCCGGAAATCCTTCTACATGGCTCACCTTATCACAAAAGGTTTCTCATCCAGAAAAAAAGAGGTCATTGTTCCCCTGTACTCATCACCCATTATAGAGTACAATGCCCCTTTTGGTATGTACTTCACAAGACATCTACAACAACTGGAACGGCCACAGAAATACCTCACAAAGAGGATTACTGGCCTCAAACAGATGCCCTATGCAGACCATCTCAAAAAACTCCAGCTTTACTCCATCACATATTGCCTACTCAGAGGCGATCTCTGCCTAACATACAAAGCTATGTCAAACCCAGAGCTGTTGTACATGCTCCACTTAAAGAAATCCCAATCCCTCCAAGCTACACGCTCTAGGAACCTAAACCTTATCACCACAATAAATAGAACATGCTAGAGGGACAGATTCCTGTCCCAGAGACTTCCCATACTCTGGAACAGACTACCTATCTATGTCAAACAGAGCTCCACATTAGCACTCTTTAAGAAAAATCTTGATGATTGGATGGGAGATAGGAAATTCACCCTGGGGATCACTTCTGTGGCTCTCCTCGACAGGGGCACAGGAAAATAATTTTCTTGGGTGGTAAAAGCCAGGGTACATTTTTGGCTAGGCTTATATAGGCCCTAGGGCCAATAGCCTAGTACCCTCCTATGAACCTATGAATGACACTTCCATTAAGCTAGTCGTCAGTTCACCAGTACTCATTGAGGCTCTTTTGCAGCCCCTGATACTGGCTACTTCAGATTCGCTGGGCTCTACTGAGACCCATTCAGAGTCCAGTATGCCATGAGATGCTTCTTCGACGATGGAACCTGCGGATGTCTCTACCTTGGATGGGTCTGGAGCCACTGTGCAGGCACCGGCTTCTGAGAGTGTATTCAGGCGTACTGACTTGCATATCAGACTGACACCATCTTCTTCTTCAAGACCTAAGACTCGATCCACACCTAGAAAACCAACGTCCAAACTGCATGGTCAGGCCCATATGCCTAAAAAACAAATGATAATAATGGCTGAAGACCTTATTACTCTAATTAGGGGAAGCCACCCTTCTCCCTCTAAGAGACCTAGAACCGATTTTCCTTCTGATTCTTCTGATCAGGATTCTGAAATTTCTGTTTCTTCTGATGACCAAGATTTGCCCTTATCTACCTATGAGGATTCTGATGCAGAGGACTCCATTCCCTCTGCTTCCCCTCCAGAAGATTTCTCTTTTGGTGAAGCTTTGCACACTCTTAGGGAGCATTTCCGCTAGGAAAGCCAGGATTACTCTGACTCCAAAAAGAGGCTTAGGGAATTCTTACTCCTGCCTCAACACAGGCCTTTAGTTATCCCGCCTGTACTGGACATTGTAGATGATGCCTTCCTGGAATCTAGCCTGACCCCAGACAACTTACCTCTGGCTCCCAGGAAACCTGACAGGTATTACAGAGTACCTGATTCTCACAAGTTCCTCTTTAAGAATCTTACTGCGGACCCAGAGACCATTTCGCAGGGACCTAAAGGCATTAAGGCTACTACTGCCAAAATTCCTACCCCCTCTGATAGAGATTCCAGGGCCCAGGACAGATGGGGTAAGAAGGTGTACACTTCTGCTACTTTGGCCATTAGGGCCTTAAACTGCCAGTTTCATATGTTAAATTACCAGCAATATCTTATTGGATTACTTAAACAGAAATTGATGTTGATTCCTGACTGTGCTGAAAATAAAGAATTACAGGATTTAATGCATTCTGCTGAACAAGTTGGTAAACATACTTTGCAATGTGGCTTTGACTCCTTAGAGGCATCTTGTAGGGCTGCTGTTACTGGGTCTGTTCTTAGAAGGCATGCTTGGCTTAAGGAGCAAACTCTGCCAGATCATGTCAAAGCCAAATTATTGGATGCTGCATTAAACGAAGACCGCGTGTTTGGCAACAATGCAGAAGATGTTCTTAAAAAGGTGGAGGAAAACGCTAAATCTATGCAAACTGTTAAAGATTTCCTGCAAGTACAGCCTCCCAGATTTAGTGGGCATTGGCCTTCAATTGGTCCTTTCCTGTCTCTTCCAGGCCTTCTCAGTCCAAATCCAGGAACAGCAGACCACCTAGGCCATAGTCTCAAGGTATTCACAGGCCTAAGCAGTGGGGGGCTCCCACTTTCAAAGTTGGAAGTAGTAAGACACCCCCCTATGGTAAACTGTCACAATGACTTAACGTTAAACCTTCCAAGCCCTGCTCATATAACCATGCCTTTAGGGGAAAAGATCGCCCTGCATGCAAAAAACTGGGAACTCATTACCCAAGACAAATGGGTTTTAAATATTGTTTCCCAAGGATACAGATTCCACTTCCACACCTTACCAACCCCAAAAGGTTGGCCAGACCTACCCCTAAATCAGTGGGCAGAGGCTCAACATCAGGTCCTCTCTCTTCTAAGTATCAGGGCTATTCAACCTATCCCTGTAGAAGAATGGGGACAAGGTTTCTATTCAAGACTTTTCCTGGTACACAGAAAGACAATTCCTGGCGTCCTATCCTCGACCTGTCTATCCTAAACACCTTTTTGGTAATTACAAAATTTAAGATGCTAACTCTTCATTAGCTGCTTCCCATGCTGGGCAAAAATGCCTGGTTGGCAACATTGGATTTAAAGGAAGCCTACCTGCCCATCCCAATAAGTGATTCTTGCAGAAGATACCTACGCTTCAGAGCAGGCTACATGCACTATCAGTTCTCTGCATTGCCCTTTGGCTTATCTACTGCACCCAGGGTATTCATAAAATGCCTAGCTCCAGTCATTGCACTTTGCAGGCAAAAAATATTCAAATATACCCATACCTGGACAATTATCTTAATTCAGGCAGAAAGCCATAACATACTATTAAATCACCTGGCATTTGTAAAGAAAGTTCTAACCTTCACTGGGGTACACCATAAACAAAAAGAAATCTCATCTAATACCCTGCCAACAAATTGTATTCCTGGGAGCAAGCTTGAACACAACTTCCCAGATGGCCTACCTCATGCCAGAGAAACAAGTTTATCTGACAGCCTTCTTCAAATTACTGGCCACAAAGACCCAGTTAACTGCAAGCTCTGGGGTTCTTGGCCTCTTGCATCCTACTAATTCCATATACTAGACTGCATATGAGGAAACTACAATGGTATCTAAAAAACCTATGGTATCAACATTCTCAGGACCTGGAAGCAGTGATTCCTATTATCCCTTGTATAAAGACAGAATTCCTTTGGTGGGCAGAGGCCTGCTACCTCAACAAGGGACTGCCATTCACTCTACCCCCTGCCACCCAAGCCCTAACAACAGACGCATCAGACTATGCATGGGGGGGCTCACTTGGTAGGGCAGTGCATGCAGGGCATATGGAACCAGATTCAAATGCACCTGCAAATCAATCAAAAAGAAATGTTAGCTGTACAGAATGCTCTGACAGCTTTCAAGGACCACATCCTACCAGGACAATTATTGGTAAAAACAGACAACAGCACTGTTATGTGGTACATAAACAAGCAGGGGGGAACCCACTCATACCCCCTCTGCAGACTAGCCATGGCTCTGTGGAACATAGCCTTGAGCTACCAAGTGCACCTACAGGCTCAATTCCTGCCAGGCAAGCTAAACTCACTGGCAGATGACCTAAGCAGAAATCTCATGGACCCACATGAAGCAACCAAAGATATTCAACATGTTGAAAAACAAATGGGGGAGCCCAGAAATAGACCTGTTTGCCTCCCCTCAGAACTACCAATTGGAAAAATTCTGCACATGGACTCCCCACAGACAAACTTGGAAAGTGGATGACCTGTCCTTCACCTGGGAAAACCTCTCAGTTTATGCCTTTTCGCCTCTGCCTCTCCTCTCCAACGTTCTACTAAAGATCACACAGGACAAACTAAGGGCGATACTCATTGCACCAGACTGGCCACACCAACACTGGTACCCCCTCTTGTGCAGTATGTCACTGCTGGAACCATAGCACCTGCCTCCAACCCATTCCCTGCTGTCCCAGAAGGAGGGCCAGATTCTGCACTCCCAGCTTCAAACCCTGAACATTGCAGCCTGGCTAATTACCTGAGCTCTCCATTGCCATCCCCCAGTAAGCAAGTGCTGGATGTCATTCTGGAGGCAAGGAGGTCTAGTACTACAAAATCCTATGCTGAAAAGTGGAAAATATTCTGTTCCTGGAGCCAAACTCAGGGGATGGCCACAGCAGTGCCCAGTTTACTGCATATTTTTCAATACTTAACAGAGATACTTCACAAGGGCCTTTCCTTCTCTTCTATTAAAATTCATGCCTCTGCCATTTCAGCACATTATAATACGGAACCACCCCCTCTTCTCTCACCCACTGCTGAAGCAATTCCTCAGAGGGGCAAAAAATTTAAGACCACCCAGGAGAAGCCTCTCCAGCCTGGGACCTTAACTTTGTATTGAAAAAGCTCACTCTACCTCCCTTTGAGTCAGCTGCAACTGCAGAGTTGAAATTCCTTTCTTGGAAAACAGCCTTCCTTCTAGCCATCACATCAGCAAGAAGAGTATCTGAATTACAGGCCCTCATGGCAGTGGAGCCCTTCATCATCTTCCATGCAGACAAAGTGTCCCTCAGGACCAATCCTTTCTTTATGCCCAAGGTGGTATCCAGTGTGGCCCTTAATCAGTCCATTCATTTGCCAACCTTCTTTTCTAATCCACAGAACAAAGGGGAATGAATACTGCACTCTTTTGACGTGCACAGACAACTAAGATTTTATTTGGACAGGACCAAGCCTTTCAGAAAAACTGAACAGCTGCATTCATTTCTGCTATAAGCACCATGGAAAACCTACTCCACAGGGGATAAGATCACATTCCACCAGGGCTGCATCTACTTCAACAGCCTTTCTCAGAGGTGTTCCTACCAGGGACATCCTAGAAGCTGCTACCTGGAGTTCTGTTCATACTTTCACCAGCATTACCACTTGTATATTTTCTCTAAATCCAGAGCTGGTTTTGCCACTGCAGTCTTGCAGGGCCTAATAGCTGTTCCTAATGCTCTCTAATTGTCTCCTCCCTTCCTTAGCTTTGGGAATCTATCCAAATGTAATGACTGCAACAGTAAACCACAAAGAACATTGCACAGTTGTGTACACTTACCATAAATGTAGATGTTCGAGTGTATTCACTGTTGCAGTCCTTTTTACCCTCCCTCCAGCCCTCTGACGTCTGTTTGCTATACCTCTCTTCTTGTTTACTATATTTAAGGTTTCTGGTGTATTTGCTTATAATTGGAGGTGTAATCTTGTATATAATTGCTTCCCATTATGGGGGCACTTGACATCTGGGGCAAGAAAAACCTGATGTAATGGCATCGGCTGCATGCTTTATACCCCGACTACCTGACAGCATGGAAGAAGAGACAGCAACTGACGCAGGACCCAAGACTTTGATAATCAGGCCGACTGATGGCTACCTGCAAGCAGATAACCCAAATGTAATGACTGCAACAGTGAATACACTCGAACATCTACATTTATGGTAAGTGTACACAGTTGTACTTTTCCAGCTTTAGAGAGCACAGTGGTGACCTGTTCTTTTGTGATAATTGTAAAGGAATGATAGGGAGTATTTCATGGGGTGTGACTGAAGGTGATGAGGGGGTGAAATTTTAGTTGACTTTATCTGCCAACAGATTTGCTATTTCTTCTGGCTGAATATAGGTTGTGCCATCTACAGCCAACTCAGCACATTGTTTTGTGTTTTCTTTAAGATTTCTGACATAACTGAAAAATGCTTTGCGGTTATCCTTTGCTTGGGAGGCTATTTTAGTCTCATATTTAGCTTTTGAAGACTTGACTAGATCCCTGATTTGCCTATTGAGACTAATGATGGCTTTTTTTCTCTGTTGTATACCCTCCCACTTATTTGAAGACAGGAGTTTCTTCATTATATTGTATATTCTATTTGTGCCGGAGGTCCACCAGGGTGACTTGTTTTTATGGCAAGACCTGGGTTTAGTTTAGTCAGGTACTGCCAGTTCTGTGCAGTTGTTTAAGTGGTTGTATACTTATGCATAGGCCTTCATGTTTAAAGGGTTAGGGGAGCTTTAAAATTACCTATGCCATAACTTAATAGAAGGTATTTTACCACAAAAAAATTCTTTAGCTTGTTAGGGTTTGATGGGGGTTCTACCATTACATTTACTTCAAAGGACACCAGTTTATGATCCAATCTTACCGATGTTTGTGAGCACTATGTCAAGAATTCGCTCTGGCAGTTAAAACTGAACGCTTCAAAATGGCCAGGGCTTAATGATTCCATTAGTATTAGCAGTGTTCTTAAAAATAGACGAGCAAAGTTATAGGTGACAAAACTTGAAATTTTAAGGTTGTATTGTTAAACAACTCTAGTTAAATAGTTACTTAAACATTATTATTTTGACACACATTTATATTAATGGAACATTGATATTTTACGAGTAATAAGTAAAGTATAGGTTGATATAAGGACACTTATTATTAAAGTATTTATATTCCAACTACTCACTCCTTTTTAGTTGGAGGTATGTTGGTCTATTATATTATTCCTGTTTAGGTTTATTTTTAGCAACATTTTTATAATAACAAAGGAAGGTATTTATATAGTTTTGAACATTTTTTGATATTCATTTTTACATTTATAAGTGTTTATTTTAATAGATGTGTAATTTTGATTTGCTGCACAGTACCTTTGTTTAATATAGGTACAATTTATACCTGTAATTTATAGTTTGTAATGATGAATAAGTCTTTTAAAGTTTTAATATATTAAATGAACTATCAGGACATTTAAGTTATGTAGCTTTAAATTATTAAGTGGATAATTGATACGATGCTCAAGGTTTTAATTATGTAATTAATGGCTCTATATAATATGTAAGATAGTTTCTGTGATCTATCTTGAGAAAGCCTGGGAGAACCCGGGCGAAAGCGCTTGATACAATTTATTTGCAGAGCTGTGTTTTGGATTTAAAACATTGGATTTAAATAAAACATTTTATTGATCTGGGGTCCTGTCGATCTTCCTGCTGTGGAATACGTGTTTACCAGTGGTAATTTTTTGAAACCTTTTTTCGTTACTATGTCAAGGATACTTGAGTCTGTAGTGGAAGTGCAGACCGGCTTTTCCAGAGCATTTGCATTGACAAAGTCCAAGAATCTCTGTGCATACATGTTAATGGTCATATGTAGTTTATGGAGGGGTAGTTAAAGTCACCCATGAGTAGTGTGTTGGGATGAATGGTAAGTGATTCTAGCAACTTCAGGTATGTGGAGTGGTTTTCATGGTTAGGGACCTGTAGCTTGTGATGATATATGGTGGGTTATTTTGCCTGTGGTCATCTGGACATGGAGTAACTCAAGTGAGTCATCCTGCTAGACAAATGTAGAGATATGATTTTTTTTTTTTTATGTAAATGGAAACACCTCCTCCTTTCATTTTTTTTTTCTTTTTAGAGGGGTGGTCTGAGTGTGCAGTAGGCATTATAATCTTGCACTCCTGGGGTGCTTTCCACAGCTTTGAACCCCATCTCTGTTACTGCATAGATGTCAGCATTCTCCAGGGTGAGGAGAGTTTCCAGGGGGTGCATTTTCTTGTTAAGGCTCTTAACATTGGGCAGCAGCACCTTCAGCTTGGCATTAGATGACTTTGTTATGTTGGTAGGTCTTTTGTTTTGGTACTGCCAAAAAGGGCACAATGGGAGTGGCTAATGCCTTGGTCAGTATTCGAAGACCTAGTGGCAAAAGATGCAGACCATCTTTAGCAAAACATTGTGGTCAGTTAGTCACATCATCCCAGGCTGACAAATTCTGGATCCCCTTGGAATGACACCAGTAGCTAAGCCAATCGTTGAAGTCAATCATTTTTTGTTTATGTTGTGGTATCACTCTTGGTGAGCATAGAATGCTGCTCAGTGTGAAGCTCATACCAGCCTGCTACACATATTCAGAGAGTTTCATCATGTCTGTCTTCATATAGTCCAGGGAGGTACAACTCAGGTAATTCACACTAACATGGACTATGACCGAGTCATACTGGTACTTATGGTTGAGTGACCTGAGTGTGTACATAATCTGGTGAATCCTGGCCCCCAACAGGCAACTGACTGTAACCCTCTGTTTATTCAACCTGGTGAGGGAGAACATCTGTGTGTTTCATGATGGGAGTCTCCTATGACTAAGATAATTTGAATGTGCTGTGTTTCAACTTATGGGTTTGCTTGTGGGAGACACTGTGATGTCTATTATTATGTGTAGTAGTTGGTGTTGACTTAGTTTTGTTTGCATGTGGGTTCTGAGGGCAACATATGGGAGGCCTCTGAGGTTTTTAGTAAGTTACTTGTGAGTACCTCCATGTCTATGGTTTTATGTGTCGAGACCTTATTTTGTGAGGGGAAATGATGTACATGTGCTGACAGCTTGTTTTGTCATTTGATTTGTTAGTATGTGAGAGTTGTGTTCCAATTTTCTTAGTTTAACTACATCTCTCGCATACTGTTTGTATGTTTCAGGATTAAGTGGTTGTTAGTTTACATGAGACAATTGCTACATTGCTTCAGGATGCCCATCCCCACCATACTGGCCACAGAGATAGCAGAAAAGTGCCTGTCCATGGTTTTAGTTTTTTAACTATGGGTTTAACCAGGGAGAAGAGTGCAACTATTTAACAGAACTAGGATGATAATACATAGATGATGAATGGGTGCTATACTCAGCATGTACTGCAGATATCCTACAAGGTGATGCTGTTCTGCATGCATCTGAGATGGTCTTAGAGCAGCAGGTGGACTGGGGAAGGTTGCAGAGATAGATATTCTAAGGGAAGTTTTAATTTGAAAGCATTTGCATCTGTACAGGGCGCTGCTATCTGCTGCTGCATGGAGAGCAGCCTTGTACAAACACTGGGCTTATATGGAATCAGAAAAACAAGTTTTACAACAAGGCCCAAAGACCAATGAGAAAAACACATAAAAAGCTTTCAGCCAGCAGCTCCCAACTCAGATTTACTACAGCACATCCAGCCACAAGAGTGCGGTTAGAAAACCCTCTTAATGTAAAAATGCTAGTTTTAGAGCTCAAGTGCAGAGATACCACATAATCTAAGATAATACAGTCCGTTAAACAAGCAGACACAATGTACTTAGTACTACAGCAGCAGGGGAGGCAGTTCAGCATTGAAACCCTACTAAAGTGTGAGAAATGTAGCAAAAATACAGGATTCTAATGAAACACAGTAAAATAATCAGCAGAAGTGAGAAATTACCCTTATTTCTGTTCTTTTAGCAGTGGATGGTTTTAGATGCAGCAGATTCTCTGTAACTCTCAGGCTTCTAGGATCTGAAGAAGGTTTTTTTAACTGAAAGCACTTATCCTGTTTGACCTGCAACTTGAACAGCACAACTTGCGCTTTTTATTTCTTTGTTTATTAAAGCTTGTATCCTAACAGCATTTTTCAGTGAACTTCTCATTGTGGTGGAAGCCTTTTTTCATTTAACTATTTTGGCCTATTAAGGCTTCCTTTGGAGGTGTGTTTTGGTTTGGTTGTTTGTGCTTACCTCCAGATTAGTTAGATAAGGCAATGAGCTGGAGCTCTTCCAAGTCCAACTCACCATTAACAAGAACCCTTGTCATATCATGGCTACCTATAGGACCTTATTTATGTCCCTCTTTGTCTGTAACTCCCACCCATTAAGTATGGAATCCTTAAGCATTAAGTTAAACACCATTCAGCTAAGTGACTTTAACTACCCTTCCATTAACTGGGAGACACATACATCCTTTAACATGTATCTCCAGAGATTTCTGCACTTCATCAATACAAACACTGTGGACCAGTTGGTCCTCACGCCAACCAGGAATGATAAAAGCCTGAACTTGGTCCTCACCAATATGGGACAGCTCTACTCCCTACCAATTGTAACTCCCTCCCTGGACATATTGGATCACAAATCAGTTACATTCACCTTAAGACTGAAGCCAGAAGCATCTTCCAATACCTCAGTATTCAGAGATTATGCCAAGGCTAATCTACTGAAACTGAGTGATGAGTTGATTAAAGTCGATATCCCCTTTCCATTGGATGACTCTATTACTTACTTGGAATCCTCTACTCGCAAATTCTGTGTATATGTGAATAACTGCCAAGATGCAATCCTTTCCTCACCTGTCATACCCCTCTGGAGGCCAACAATGGGGTCATAGCTTACCATCCCAGTCAAGTTTCACTAAATATCATTTTGATCCCATATCCTGACCCCAGTTCCAGAGCAGCCATCAGGTTCAGATTCAGGCATGGGGCAGATGTCCTTTCAGAATATCACTGTTGTAGTAATTCTGGAGACATGAAATAAGGTGCTGGTCATCATACATTCTAGTGGATAGAGCAAGGATTAGCTAAAGGGCTTATCTTCCTTCTTTTCACATGGAAGAATATCCAAGGACTAGTCCCCCATCCTACTGATGCATTTCCTGGGCCCAAGCCTTCTTTGATTAGAAAAGGTTTGCCAAAGAATGTGTGGGTGCATGGCAGAGGATTAGCACCACTCCCCTCTATATCTCGGGATGGTTTCACCAGCGAAAAGAAAAAAAGAAATATTTCCTGCTGAAATGTTTGAATTACATGAGGAAATGCTGATTTAGGGGCATTTCACCTGTCTCTAGGGCTGTAATGTGGGCATTGAGTAGACCAACTCACTAAGGTTCATTTCAGAAGATGTTTCATTTAGCAAAACTTTGAACCTGATGAAGAAACACTTGTAAAAGTGACAAACAGAGAAAATCTGTGGTATACATAAAAGAAGTGTAGATCTTTTTGGTGTGGTCAACCCAGGTGTACCACGGTACCCTAATGTTTCATTCATTCTGGGATGCATTTGAGAGTGCAGTCCTTGAGCCTAACTCCCAAATGCCAATGCCCAGAATGCCAGAGAGGGTCTACAGGGTCCAAGAGACTTACACCTTCTAAAATTCCTCTGATTGACCCAGCAATGGTCTCCAAACTGCCTCAATGTCTCATTGCTTTCTGTACTGATGAGGAAAACAGTGCTGGATTGGCTTAACAGGAAAGTCTGTACATGGAGGGAAGGTGTTTCTTAAGGAAAAGTGTCTCATATTGACCTCAGACTATTGGGCAATGGACGTAATTAAACAGGCTGCAGTACAAAATTCAGGAGTTTTTTGCTTTCTTTATGGATGTGTTTTATAACTCAGTCAGATAGGTATAGCTCTGTCTATTTTGGCACATCTTTTACTTTGTGGAGACACAGAAAGTATTCCCAAAATAGGAACGAGAAGATTGGTTTTATTCTAGACTTTTCTTGAGACCAAGAAATAATGGTCCTTAGAGACCACTCCTGAATTTATTCAGACTGAACAGATTCTTGAAAGCAACAATATTTAGAAAGCTGAACAAGCAAACCTCTTTCCTCTGCTTTTCCAAGATGGACCAATGGTAACTTTGGATACAAGGGATGCGTATTTTTAAGACCATCCACTTCCAAGCAGGGCAATAGTACTAACCGTTCATGTCCTTGCCCTTTTGGTCTTTTTATTATGCCCACAATGCTCCACAAATGCTTGCCATCAGTATTTTCCCACCTCAGAGGAAGAGTAATAGATATATTCCTTATCTGAATGACTGCTTGATCCAAGCACCCTTCTTGGAGAGACTACGAAACATACAGTACACCATTTACTATTTCAGCAGCTTGAGAATTTCTCTCAAACAATTTCAAAAATGCCTTCTTGGGGTAATGCTGAATAATAAGGTAAGCAGACTTTTCATGCTTCAAGAAAACATCTCATATTTTTGGTTAGGTGGCCCAAGAAACCAACATGACAGCAAGGACTTTACTGAAGGCACAACATTGTATGCCAGCCTCCGGTACTGATGATTTTGTAGGACAATACCAGGCTGTTGATCCAGAAAAACATAAACATAAAAGAATTCAGGTTGAAACCTAACTGGGTATAAGTTATCCCACAGACCGTCTTTATGACCTCAGACAGTACTAAGATTGCTCCTGTGGATGCCTCAGATTCTGGCTGGGAGCACATGCTGTTTACTTGAAGGTTCACAAGTTTTGGAACTCCATACAGTTGGGAAAATGTCTATATATAAAACAAACAATGGCCCTTAAATTTGTGCTGTAGACATTTAAAACAATATGGCATCCAGCACTTTGAAGGTAGTAATAGATTAAACTCCAATGATGTGGAACATAAATAAGATGGGGGACAAACACTTCTACCTACTGTGACTGGGCATGTTAATGTAGCTGGCCTTGTAGGCATCCTCTTAGATTAAAGTTCCATGGCAGGCCACATCAGCAAGTCTTTAACCAACCTCTGTATGCAGATGCTTAACAGAAAAGTATTCCAAAATGTAATGCAAAAAGACAAACTCCAGATGTAAATGTATTTGCATGAAAGGAAAATTACCAACTAAACAAATGTGACTTATTGTTTGCATCATTCCTAGCCAGTGGATATCTGATAACTGACATTAGGATGTCAGGACATCAGGGTAGAAGAAGGATTCCCATTGGCGCTATCTTCAGTTCTTTCTAGCCGAGCACTCTGATGCTGTTCAAGTGTGTTTGATATACTTGGAATTCTTCAGGTGGCTCGTGTTTTCAGAGATCCTTCTTCGCCTTCCAGTCAGATAAGTAACACATTGGGGATTTTGTACTACTAATTTATTGTTCAAAAAAAGTTAACAGTTGCTTGAAGTGTGGGAAGCAAATCCTGCGTAAGAATTGTCACTCGTTCTTGTGTGTTCTGCTTGGGGCTTGGCATGACATCTGTAACTGTCCTGACTGTACAAAATTCCATGTGAAAACTCTCAAACAGAAGACCCAGGTATATGTTTGCCCATATAGATTCATCTTATTTGGCTTCCTTGGTGGTATTGCAATCCACTGCTACCTTTGGGCTTTCACTCACTCCGGTGTCCAGTAGTGTTGTTCCAAAAATGGAAAGACAAAAATGTTAAGGACCCTGACATTTCTGAAAAAGCTCCAACTATCACTCTTTAAGTCGACCAATGAGATAGGTGAGGCACCTTTGCAGCTGCCTACTCTGGTGACTCCAGTGCCCGAACCCTATGGTGTGACCCCT
Source organism: Protopterus annectens (assembly GCF_019279795.1). NCBI lineage: Eukaryota > Metazoa > Chordata > Ceratodontiformes > Protopteridae > Protopterus > Protopterus annectens. The sequence continues at coordinate 1,604,023,618 of NC_056729.1, forward strand.
TGGGGGAGGCTACCATGGCTTATGCCCTGTCTTCAAATGCAACCATGGTTCACATATTGGTCAGGTCTGAGGTCGCTCTGAAGGCCTCAGCCTCTGATGTTCACATTCTGTCTATCAAGGAAGAGTCCATGTTTTCTCTGACTTTCTCTGACTACCAAAGTCACAACAGAAATTGCAGTCAGACAACAGCATCCCCCAGTCACCTCCGTAAAATAGACAACCAAACCAAAGCCAGTCACTTCATCTGCTTTGCCACCACCTCTGACCACCTCTACTCAAACTGAAACCCAAGACCTACTACAGGAGTTTATGGCTTTCATGAAATCTAAATAGCCATCTCGCTCAACCACCTCAGAGTCCTTTCCATCTAAAAGGGGTAGTGAAGTGGCTTTTCAGGAAGAGGAGGTTTCCTCCTGCTCAGAGGATAAGGAGGAATTATCTTACTCTGGATATTTGCCACCTCAAACTTACTCAGATGACAGTCTGTATTTGTAGAATGGAGGAGGTTTTCATTTGGGAAAGTAAGCAGTTCTCCCAAACGCAGACCCACTACAAGGAACTCCCAAGTTTACTTTCACCCATATCACTGGCTATTCCTCCAGTACATGTTATATTAGATGACATCTTCAAAGGTATAGCTCTCTGTCTGACTTTCTACCCACCATAGACCTGAAGTATGCTTATCTCCAAGTTCCCATAGCAGACTGTCACAGAATGTACCTATGATTTGGAGCAACAGGCTCCTACTTCCAGTTTTGTGCTTAGAAGACAAGTAAATTAAACAGGAACTAGTAGACCAACACAGCTGAAATGGAGCAGGAAAAACGGTACTTCAAACGACCAAAAATATAAGGAAATTTATTAAAGTTTGTTAAAATAAAGCGCTTTTCGTCTGGTTTAATGATACAGACTTCTTCAGACAATTACTTCTAAAAAAGGCTTGCTATATATACACACAGTTACAAGGAGAACCCAATCAACAGGCAAAAAACAATTAAACAATTAAGCAATGAACTACTACATACTGTTTTTTAAAAAGGCAGCCACAAATTCATAGCAGCAACAAAAAGTAATGCGTTAGCATTTGTTACTAAAACTATTTTGTCAAAACCACACCTATTAAATTAATAAAACTTAGACTTCAGAAAAGCTAAAAACAAAAATGTAATTATATAATATTGACTATAAGAAACAGTAAAAAGTTACAAATGTTTAAACATATTTAAAAGTAATGACATTATAAAAGGCTCAAGTGAATAAAGAACTAAGAAACTAAAAAATTATTAAGCACACAAGCATTTACCAGGATGAAAAGTCTACTAACAATAGACCTGTACAAACAAAGTTGTCATCTACATAAACTCTTGATTTTCAAAATGCTGCTTATTGAGCAGTTTTCATTGAGACCAGGGGCGTTGAAGGCATTAAGTCTAATCTGCCAAAGCAGTTCTAATTCCTCTAATTTAAAACCTGTTGGACCACCTCTTTCACTTGCTATAACCTGGTCGATGACCATGAATTTGAAGGAATGACTGGGAAAAAGAGAAATATGTTTTGCTAGAGCATTGTCATGTTTATTTTTTCTAATTGCATAAGAATGCTCGTAAATGCGGTCTCGAGCGGCTCCATCTTGCCTACATAAAATGCAAGACAACTTGCGCACTGGGCCAGGTAGACCACCATTTTCGAGTTGCAATTGACCCTATATTTCAACTTGTAAGTATAGTCTTCAAGTTTGAACCTGTTAGATTCTGTAATATACTTGTAAAAATTGCAACTTTGACATTTATACATATCCACTACTCTACTTATAGGTCTTTTTTGACACTCAAACAAGTCTTTTAAGTGTTTTGCTCTCCTAAAAATCACTTTAGGTTTGATCCCTAATTTCTGACACAAACCCTGATCAGTCATAAGTACCGCCCAATTTTTTGTATAAAATCTCAAGACAATCCCTACTGTTTGTACTGTAAGTTGTTATAAACATGGAGCTTTCGTTAAGTGGGTCAGAAATGGATTTAGACCTTTGAGAAGGATATGGATCTAAGTCAAGAACAGTATGTTGGTCGAAGTGGACCTCATCTAGAATAGGTTTATAAATGCGTTTATCACGTTTTTGGACCACTTCTTCTATAATGATTGTAGATTATTTGAATGTGACTACCAATTTTCCTCCAGTTCACATCTACTTTTAACACCATGTCCATTGCCTATTTGGACATTCAGCTGAAGAAAAACATTGAACTTTAGAGACTTACAGCTAGTGTTCATAGAAAGAGTACTTACTCAAACTCTTTCTTGCACTATACAAGCTGTCACCCGTATCATCAAAAGCGAGCTGTGGTCAAAGGCCAACTAGTCAGAGCAGCCTGTATTGTTACGCTCAATCAGGATTTCCTCGATGAATGTACTTTCCTTAAAAACATGTTCCTTCATCGAGGATACCCTGACAGCTTGGTCAGCAACATTGTAGAAGAAGTGGTCCAAAAACGTGATAAACACATTTATAAACCTATTCTAGACGAGGTCCACTTCGACCAACATACTATTTTTGACTTAGATCCATATCCTTCTCAAAGGTCTAAATCCATTTCTGACCCACTTAACGAAAGCTCCATGTTTATAACAACTTACAGTACAAACAGGGATTGTCTTGAGATTTTAGACAAAAATTGGGCAGTACTTATGACTGATCAGGGTTTGTGTCAGAAATTAGGGATCAAACCTAAAGTGATTTTTAGGAGAGCAAAAAACTTAAAAGACTTGTTTGAGTGTCAAAAGAGACCTATAAGTAGAGTAGTGGGTATGTATAAATGTCAGAGTTGCAATTTTTGCAAGTATATTACAGAATCTAATAGGTTCAAACTTGAAGACTATACTTACAAGTTGAAATATAGGGTCAATTGCAACTCGAAAATGGTGGTCTACCTGGCCCAGTGCGCAAGTTGTCTTGCATTTTATGTAGGCAAGACGGAGCGCCGTCTCCGAGACTGCATTTACGAGCATTCTTATGCAATTAGAAAAAATAAACATGACAATGCTCTAGCAAAACATATTTCTCTTTTTCCCAACCATTCCTTCAAATTCATGGTCATCGACCAGGTTATAGCAAGTGAAAGAGGTGGTCCAACAGGTTTTAAATTAGAGGAATTAGAACTGCTTTGGCAGATTAGACTTAATGCCTTCAACGCCCCTGGTCTCAATGAAAACTGCTCAATAAGCAGCATTTTGAAAATCAAGAGTTTATGTAGATGACAACTTTGTTTGTACAGGTCTATTGTTAGTAGACTTTTCATCCTGGTAAATGCTTGTGTGCTTAATAATTTTTTAGTTTCTTAGTTTTTTTATTCATCTAAGCCTTTTATAATGTCATTACTTTTAAATATGTTTAAACATTTGTAACTTTTTACTGTTTCTTATATTCAATATTATATAATTACATTTGTGTCTTTAGCTTTTCTGGTCAAAGTTATATTAATTTAATAGGTGTGGTTTTGACAAAATAGTTTTAGTAACAAATGCTAACACATTACTTTTTGTTGCTGCTATGAATTTGTGGCTGCCTTTTTAAAAAACAGTATGTAGTAGTTCATTGCTTAATTGTTTAATTGTTTTTTGCCTGTTGATTGGGTTCTCCTTGTAACTGTGTGTATATATAGCAAGCCTTTTTTAGAAGTAATTGTCTGAAGAAGTCTGTATCATTAAACCAGACGAAAAGCGCTTTATTTTAACAAACTTTAATAAATTTCCTTATATTTTTGGTCGTTTGAAGTACCGTTTTTCCTGCTCCGTTTCAGCTGTGTTAGTCTTCCAGTTTTGTGCTTCACCATTTGAGCTGTCTACTGTACCCAAAGTTTTCACAAAATGCCTATCTCTAATGACAGCACATTGCAGGTCTCTAGGAGTCCATATTTAGCCTTTCTTAGATGACTGTCCATATTTAGCCTTTCTTAGATGACTGTTTCATTCAGGGAATATCAACTTCAGAGATCCTGAGCACCTTACAGATCACTGCAGGCTGTTTTCAGAAGGCAGGGCTCACCATAAATCTTCAAAAATCTCAAACTCTCCCACAAACAAAGATCTTTCTCCTGGGTGCATCATAGACTCAGTTCAACAGAAAGCCTTCCTTCACTAAGACAGGATTATGTTTTTGACAGGCTACATGACCAGTCTGCTGCCAAAGGAGCTCATCACTGCATGTGAATTCCTGAGGATATGGGGGTACATGGCATCTTGTATCCTCATGATCCCATTTGCAAGTTACACATGAGAAATTTTCAGTGTTTTCTAAAAAATGCCTGGGAATAGCTCTCTCACCCTTCTGGAAACCCTGCTATCACTCCTTCTATGCCTAAAATGAGAGCCCCTGTGGTGGAAGAACACCATACTAAGGAACCTAGGACCAAATTTCACTCTCCCAGAAGCAATCAAGACTATTACTGCGGACAGCTCAGACATAGCTTGTGGAGGTCACTTAGGTCCCTTGAAGGTACAGGACATTTGGTCGTCACAGCAAACAGCAAAAAAGTGGCATATAAACTAAAAGGGACTACTAGCAGTTTACCTGGCCATAAAAAAAAACTTTCAATAAAACATAAGCCCAGAGACACTACACATCTGAACAGAGAACACCACAGTTATGTGGTACATAAAAAAGCAAGGGGGAGCTTTGTCCTACCTCCATTGCAGCCTTGCTAGAAAAACTTTGATGCCAGCTCAAGAGATGGGGTTAACCCTCATAAACTCCTATATTTCAGACCAGAACAATATCCTAGCAAATTCTCTAAGCAGAGACCTTCTAGACCTAAACAAATAGATGTTTAAAAGAGAGACCTTCTTGAATCTGAGTATACAGTACAGGATCCCATCAGCAGACCTGTTTGCCTCTCTCCACAACAATCAGCTACAGACGTTCTGCTCCAGAACACAACAGATGAGAGTTTGGAAGATAGATGCATTCTCCTTCACATGGACAAACTGGTTTCTGTATGCATCCCCCCACTTGCTTCTGTTTCCCAGGGTACTAACAAAAATCAGGGTGGACAGACCCAGTATGATCCTAATGGCTCCTTTTTGATGGAGACCTCAGTGTTTTTCCTTCCTTCACACTCAAGTAAGGGGAGATTCCACACCCTACTCCAGGAGATAGATCTCCTCAGCCAGGTCAAAGGATCTGTCTTCCATCCCCACTTAGCCACCCTCAAGTTAACTGCCTGGACAATTGGGTTTTAACACCCAGGAAGGCATCTTATCCCAAGGAGGTGCTTTTCATTCTAATGGAAGCAAAAAAAAAAAAAAACAAAAAAAAAACACAATACCAGGAAATCATAATTGACAAAGTGGGCAAGAGTTTCTGTTTGGTGTCACAGCAGTGACACTCACTCTACTCAAGCAGACATCAGCTCAGTCTTGCAGTACTTTCAGGCCTCTTTATACTAGGGCTTACCTATCCCAACATTAATGTACATATGCCTGCAATATCAGCTTGCCTGAACAATTCTCCACCTATCTCCTCACATACCCACATGAAACCTATTCTAAAAGGGATGTTTCACTTGAGACCCCTCAGAAAGAAATCCATTCTGCCTTGGGATATAAATATTTATGACTTAGAAAAAAACTAACCTCACCTCCCTTTGAAGTTGCTACCACTGTCACAGCATCACTATGTGACTTCAACTAGGAGAGTTTTTGAGCCATGAGACCTCACTTGCAAAGAACATTTCACGGTCTTCCACAGAGGTAGGGTCACCCTCAGAACAAACCCAAGCTTTATACCTAAAGTGGTATCAGAACTTAATTTAAACCAGGCTGTCCACCTGCCAGACTTCTACTGAGATCAGATCAGCAGAACTGGGCAGATCAATTCCTTCATACCCTGGAAATGCACAGACAGATCAGGTATTATCTAGACAGGACAAAAAGCCCTAATAGAGCAGAACAATTGCTGGTGCCTTTCACAGAAGGTAAACAGGTCAAACCTGTCTCCTGTCAATCATCTCTAAATGGATAGTAAACTGCATTAAGTTCTGCTACTCACACCATGGAAAAGATTTACTTGGGTATATTAAAGCCTACTCCACCAGATATGGAGTGATTAGCACTGTTTTCCTCAAAGTAGTTCCCACCAAGGTCATTCTAGAGGCAGCCACATGGAACTCGGTGCACACCTTTACAAAACACTATAACTTAGGCAATGCACCCAGAGCTAGTGCAGGTTTCAGTATTACCATCCTGCAAAACCTTATTTCCTAGGGTTGTACAGGTGACCCACCAGTTAGCTTTGGAAGTCCTCCCAAGAATCAGTACTGCAACACTGACTATGAAGAACGTAGTACAGTTGTGTCACAATTACCATAACTGTAGATCTTTGAGTAGGTCAGTGTTGCAGTACATGCTTCCGCTGCTGGGTATAAGGGATAGAGGAGTGCTTTGCAGGTAGTTCTCTTATCTCCATCATCCTCTCTCTTCCTCCTATGATTTTTTTCTCCTTTACTTTTAAATTCAGGCAACTGGGGAGGTTGTACTGTCCTAAGGCATTAGACTGTTTGATGTCCTTACATTCAATGTTGCGGTATTCTTAATGTATGGGATTCCCTGCCATGGAAGCCCAATGTTGGCCAGTATACCAAAGCCTACTGTTGCTTTAAGGTATGCCGATTGTCACACATATGCTCTTCACATAGTGTAGGGCATAAAGGTGATGTCTGGATGTACCGTCCTGAGAACTTCTTTGCTGTCAATCCAAATGCATCTCCAGATCATCACTCTGAATGGATACATTATTTCTGCCAGTTTGAACGCAGTTTTCTTTCACCAGTTGAATGCCTACATTTTTTTGCTGGTACCGTGCCATTGCAGTAAATACCCCAATGGGTTTTGTTTTTTCTTAGCTTTTTTGTTGCTCCGGGGGGTTATTGTCATCCAGGAAGGATAAGTGCCAGTGCAGGAGACAGATTCCCCACAAAGACCGCCACAATAAGTGTCTTTTTTTGTAAGGTGCTTTTGACGACCATATGACCTGTTCAATTTGTTAGGCTTTTGTCCTGAAAACCCGTCATAGTAGGCTTTTTTCCTTTTTTTGTATCTTGAGAACTAGCTTCTTAAAAGGGAACAGCACCCACAGATTCAAAAACATGTTTATTCATCATGGTTTGGTGTTTCCTACATTTTAACACAACTTTGGGATTATTTACAAGTTTTTAAATATTTTTATACGTAATTTCTGAGTCTGACCTCATGGGGTCTAGCATCTTGAAGTGATCCTGATTATTTAGTCTGCCTGTAGGCATCCCACAATGCAGTCCTTGTCTGTAAAAAATTACATCGCACAGGACTCTTTCTTCATAAAGCTCCTGTCACTGCATTGATTTTACATGCACACACTGCTGTCTTTCAGTCAGTTAGTTTTAAGTAACATTTCATGCAGTTCAATTACTACTTAAAACACAAACAGTGCAAATACCACAGAACAGACTTTCAAAGTGCTTTTTACAACTGCTTCTTTTTAGAATGGTTAAATTGCAGTCGTTTGTGAAGCCTGAATTGTACTACTTAGACTCATCTTCCATCCCCCTTCACACCTAACGTCCCTAACTATCCACGGGTAATTTGAGCTGTTATCTGCTGTGATTGACAGCTCCCAGCAGGAGACTTGACTCATGTACCATTTCCTTGTTCTAGTCTTTGCTTTTTGTATGAGTAGGGGAAGGACCAGGGTGCTGTGACATTACAGCATGGGTGGGTTTTTAGGACTGTCATGATGATGTCAGTTTGGGGAGGGAACTGGCCAGAAACTTACCTGTATTCATTGGCCTTGATGACATCCACCAGTCATTTCTCCCAAGGCTGGTGAGAACCTGGAGGCTTGTCCAGCTTTGTTGTTGGAGTCCTCTGCCATGACCGGATTGGAGGCCAACAAGGATCTGGCTGGCAGCACGTCCAACTAGGCTTTTCAGGTATCTGTTTTGGACATTCAGGGGGAACCAGAGTTGATTATTTCCAAGGGGCCAAGGGGTGTTCTGCAGATTTTAGTTAGGGAAGAAGTTCCTACTACATTTATTGAATACTGTTCTGGGTCAGAGTCTTCTAAGTTTTATAGGGCAGCTGTTCCTTTAAAGAAGAAACACAAAACTAAACATGTTTCTTCTGCTCGTTGGGATCCACATAGTGAGTGGCAGGCCTTTACTCAGGGTTGATTTAGTGCTTTAATGACATTAAAACCTTTTCAGGGGGTTTCTGTTCTTGCACCCACTTGGTCCTGTACTCCCCTTAAAAGGCCCAGGGAATAGGATTCCTCTGAGGAGGAGTCCGATTCTAATGAGGAATCCCTTGCTTACTCTTCCCAAATTTCATAGTCCTGATACTCCCTTTGAGGAAATTTCATTTGGAGACACAGTCACCAGGATGATGTAATTTTGTTAAATGGGATTATGTTCAGGTCTTTGACATCTGTAGGAGGTACTATGAGTTGTTGCAGATGGAATCTCCAAAACCTTCTGCTATTCCTCCTGTTTTGTCTCCTTTGTTGGATGCTTTTAAGTGCCTTTAAAGCTCCTGATACTCTGCCCCCTGCTCCTAAGAAGCCTTGTAAGTGTTATAGGGTACCTGATGATTGTAACTGTTTGTACAAATGTCCTGCTGCTGACCCCTCAGTGGTGTCAGTACCCACTGACAAGCCTTCTCATTGGCTTATTTTGCCCATGTTATTGTCTTCTGATAAAGTCAGCAGAACCATGGAAAGGATGGGTAAGAAGGCTTACACCACTGCTACACTGGCCTTTAGGGCTATTAACTATCTGACCCATATGTCCGGATATCTGTTGGCTCTTCTTTCTCAGGCTTGTCAACTTATTTCTGATCTCCCAGACTCTGAGGGCAAAACTTCTGCTCTTTCCTTGTTAGGGACTTCCTCTCAAGTGGTTCATCATTCTATCAAGTATAGTTATGATGCAGCAGATGCCTCTTCTAGGGCTGCTGCTTTTGGTTCAGTGATGAAGAGGTATTCTTGGCTTTGGCTTTAACATTTACCTGATGATATCAAGGCTAAGTTGATGGATGCTCCTCTTGTTAATAAACTTTTGTTTGGGGAAGCAGCTGCATCAGGATAAGGGGAAGGCCTTACAGGCACTCAAACATGTGTTTGTCACTCCTGTGCCTAAATTTCAGAGAAATGACCCCGATAAGCCAGCCTTTGTTTGAAGGCAATCTCACCCTACTACTAAGAGCAAAAAGAGTGCAACCGGCTCCTCCTGCTAAGGCTCCTCAGACTTCAGGGACTCAGAAGTCTTCCTTTCCTGATAAACCAGGTGCTGTATGACTATCTGTCTCTTCCCAGCTACATTCTTCTTTCTCTTCACCTTTCTCTTTCTCTTTGGCTTCAGATTACTCAGGATTCTTGGGTTCTGTCCATCATTCATCAGAGGTATTTCATGGTGTGGAAATTCCAATCCTTTTTATGGGCATTCCTCAGCCTCCTTGGGAACAGCTTCCTTTTTTTTTCCAGAGTTTCTTCGAGACCTTTTGAATCAGGGCATACCTCTCAACCTCAATCAAGACAAAGCCAGAAATAATGGGGGGACAAAGACCCAAAAATAGGAACAGATTTTAAATATTGCTCACATAAACTTAGTTGCTAGAATAACAGATTTTGCAATATTATGTATTTTCTGAAGGATATGAAGTTTGAAACTCAAATGGCTGCCATTATTTATTATTATTTAGTAACTTCAATCTTCAGTGATTTGCCAGAATACCACAAATTTTATGAGGAACAGACAAAAAATATGAGGTAAAAATCTAGACAGTTGACAGGTATGAATCAGGGTACTATTCAGGAGATACCTGTGTCCCAAAAGGGGGGGGGGTTACTCCAAAATGTTTCTAGTGCCCAGAAAAGGGGGTACTTGGAGACCAATTATAGACCTCTCTCATCTAAACACTTTTCTGAATGTGCCCACTTTCTAATGTTGTCCCTTCAGTCTGTGTTTACTCTTTTCTTTCCTCAGGCCTATGTGGTGTCCCTGGATCTCAAGGATGCTTATCTCCATAATCAGATCCATCCTCTTTTCCAGACGTTTTTGCATTTCTGTGTTGCTTCCTGGCATTTTCCGTTCTCTTCTTTGCCATTTGGCCTTTCTACTACCCCAAGGGTAATTAATGAATGCCTTGCTCCTGTGATTGCTTTTTTGCATGCTTTAGGGTATTCAAATATTTCCTTATTTGGGCAACCTGCTGATTCAGGCATCCTCTCCAGAGATTCTTTTGCAAAATCTTCATTTTGCCATTTCCCTTCTTTAGAACCTTGGGTTCAGAATAAATTTCAAAAAGTCTTCTCTGACTTCTTCTCAGGATCATGTTTTTATGGGTTGCAGGATTCAGACGGTGCCTATGCTGACATCCCTTGCCTCCTCCAAAGGCCTTAACTCTAATTTATTTCTTTCAGACTGTTCCTCCTCTGGACTCCATTACAGCCAGGGAGTTTCTGAGAGCTCTGGGTTTCAAGGCATCCACCATTCCTATGCTTCCTCTGGACAAACTCCACATGAGAAGGTTTCAGTGGTTTCTGAAGTCAGTTTGGCTTCAACATGCACATCCTCTTTGTAGTTCATGTTCTTCCTTGTCTCAAGAAGGAACTTCACTGGTGTATTCAGTAGTTGTCTCTAAATCCAAGGCTCCCTTTTCTTCCCCCCTCTTCCTTCTCAGGCATTGTTCACAGATGCTTCAGATGTGGGGTGGAAGTAGCTGTTGGCTCCCTAAAGGTACAGGGGATGTGGGTGCCTTGTCAGCAGAAGGAGTACATCAATGTCAAAGAGATGAGAGCTCTTATGCTGGCTCTTCAGGCTTTTCATCCTCTTTCCTCTCCAGGGCCTCCCAAGGTATTCACAGACAATACCACAGTGATGTGATATATAAACAAACAAGGAGGGAAAAAAATCTTACCTTCTTTGCCAGTTAGCACTCCTGGTATGGGATCTTGCTGTAAAATATCAAGTGACTCTTTAGGCAGTTTACATCTCTTCAGGACAAAACATTGTGGCACACACTCTGAGCAGGTCCTTAACTCAATCCCAGGAATGGATGCTTCTCAGGGATGTATTTCTGGACATTGCCCACCAGTGGGGTACTTCTGAAGTAGATCTATTTGCCTCCCCTCTGAGCAGACAACTTCGTCTATTTTGTGCCACAGTCCCAAGTCCTGTGGTTTGGAAAGTGGATGACCTTTCTTTTTCTTGGAATGGGATGTTTCTTTATGCATTCCCTCCCCTTCCTCTCATTCCAAAAGTCCTGTTCAAAATTCAACTGGACACTCCCAAAATCTTGGTGGTGACTCCTTTTGGCCAAGACAGCATTAGTTCCCTCTTCTTCTGCAATCATAGGTTCATAGGTGTGCACTAGGCTAATGGTCCTGGAGCCTTTACAAGTCTAGCCCATAGAAGTTCCCTGGCATTGTGCCACCCGATGTTACTTCACAGGGTGGGCCTACTCACACATGACCAGGGATCGCTCATCCATCCCCATTTGTCCACTCTTCAACTGACACTGTGGGTGATAGGATTTTGATTCCACATAGACAAACCTTTTCCTGAGGCCATGTTGAAGATCCTGCAGGAAGCCAGGAAACCTACTAATAGGAAATTCTACTTACATAAATGGAAGAGGTTTTCCTTTTGGTGACTTTTTTGTAACTTGTGCCCACTTACTGTGGATGTTCCTTTGGTTCTGTCTTATTTTTGTGAGTTCCTCAATGCTGGTATGGCCTATTATTCTTTTAAGGCCCACTTATCAGCTATCTCTGCTTGTCTGCCTTTATCTTTGCCTTTAATTTCCAGATTTGAGGCTAAACATTTCTTTAAAGACATCCTTCATATGAGACCTCCCAGGAAGCCTGTTTCTCCTCCCTGGGATTTTAATTTTGTTTTGGAGACGTTGACTCAGGCTCCTTTTGAGTGTGCTGCTTCAGCTTCCTTGCAACACTGTACTTGGAAGACTGTTCTCCTGTTGACTCTTACTTTTGCTAGACAGGTGTCTGAGTTTCAAGCTCTTATGGCTTGTCCTCCTTTTTGATATTTCATAAGGACAGGTTGAAATCCTTCTTTTATGTCTAAGGTGGTTAACGAGTTACCACTTATTCAGTCTATTCATTTACCGACTTTTTCCCTAGTCTGCAGTCTGACAGTGAGAGGGTGCTGCATACTTTGGATATGCATAGACAGCTCAGATTTTATTTGGATAAGACTAAGATTATTAGAAAATATGATTAGTTGTTTGTTTCTTTTCATCCTAAGTCCTTAGGATTAGCTGTATCCAAGCAAACTATTTCTTCTTGGCTTTCAAAGGCTATTGCTTTTTGTCATACTTTTCATAGTAAGAGCCTTCCTTCTGTAAATGCTCATTCTACTAGAGGGCTTAGATCCTAATTGTATTCTACCTGGACATCTGTGCATATTTTTATCAAGCACAAGCACTGAGGTCACTCCAAGGCAAGTACAAATATGACTCAGTCATTGTCCATGCTGGTGTGAATGACCTGAGACGTACCTCCCTGGACTACATGAAAAGAGACATAGAGGAGCTCTCTGAGCATGTAGCCCAGGCCGGTATGACCCTGACCTTGAGTAGCATCTTACCCTCACCAAGAATGATGCCACAATATGAAGACAAGATGATCAATTTCAACAACTGGCTTAAGTATTGGTGTCATTCAAAGGGGATCCAATGCCTGTCAGCCTGGGATGACATGCTTGACAAGCCACGATGCTTCGCTAGGGACGGCTTGCACCTGTCACCCCTGGGCTTTCGGATATTGGCAAAGGCTCTTGCTACCCCCATAGTGCCTTTTCTAGGCAAGGCTCAAAAGACAAACCCACCTCCATAGGTATCACAAGCTATAAGAAATGCTAATCAATGCCAGAAGTCTAAACTTCAAGATGCACACACTCGAAACTCTCCTTAGCATGGAGAACATCGATATCTGTGCAGTAACAGAAACCTGGTTCAAGGCTCCCGAGAGCACCCCAGGTTAAACCTCATACCATGCTTTTCAGCCCCAAAACTTGGACCGTACCACAAAAGGAGGGGGAGTATCAATATTTGTCAAAGATACCCACACCTCCAGGTTGGTGGCACAGCACGAAGCATCAGAGACTATCCATGTGCAACTAACAGTGGGTAAAACTGCCTTCCAGTTTATAGCCTGCTACAGACCACCCACCCAAACCCAGGAGCCCCACTCGGTCTTCCTGAGAACACTGGAAAATATGAAGTTCTCTCCAAACACCATTATATTGGGCGACTTCAACTACCCAAACATAGACTGGGAGCATTACTCTAGCTCCAACACCCTAGCCCAAAGGTTCCTAGAATTTATAAACTCAAATGCTATGGAACAACTTGTTACCACTCCCACAAGAGGGGAAAACATACTGGACCTGATCATCACCAACATGGGGACTCTATGCTCCAGACCAGAAGTGTATCCCTCACTGGTAAGATCAGACCATAAACTAATCTCACTGGATATTCACATCCTGACTCCACCCCTGCCCTGAAAACCACAGTGAAAAACTTCTCTAAAGCAAATTTCACACTCCTCAAAACCAAGGTGGAATCCTTCAAAGCCCCGGCCTGTGGAAAATACGCCCAGACCGCAGAATCCTTTATAAACGCATTCTATGAACACCTTCAGGAATGCATGGATCATGCAATCCCAAATAAAACCAAGACCCAATCCTCCAAAGGCAGACGTCCTGTCTGGTGGACCCCAGCCATAAACAAACTATACAATAGAAGGAGGAAGCTACTACATGATAGAGCAAAATCCCATAAAGGGAAGGCATCTCTGATCAGTATTAGCAAAAAACTACGGGCACTCATAAAATCGTCTAAGGCCAGCTTAGAGAGAAAAATTGCACAGGACACTAAGGATAATCACAAGACTTTCTTTAGTTATGTTAGGAACCTGGGTGGGAATTCCCAGATATGCTCAGAATTAGTCCAAAATGACAAAAAATGCACCGAACCCACAGACATTGCCAACATCCTAGCTGATAGGTTCAGCACAAACTCTCCCTCCCTCCCCACCAAAAGGGCAAATATTTATCCCAGCAGAGTGCTGCCCCCCTGACATCTCAGATGCTCATGTAAGAGCTGCCCTCTCCAAAGCAAAAAACACAGCATCAATGAGACCAGACGGTGTCCCGGGCTGCGTCCTACATGAACTCCAAGAAGAGCTAAACCCAAACATAAAACTACTGTTCAATCTCAGCCTTACTACAGGATATGTACCCAAAGAGTGGCGTACAGCAACAGTGGTCCCTCTCCACAAAGGTGGTGCCTCAACGGATCCTGGAAACTATTGCCCCATAAGCCTGACTAGCTTGGTCTGCAAAGCTATGGAAAGGATCATCATGGACCTCATAAATAAAGATATTGGGGACCTACAGACACTGGATCCTACCCAGTTCGGCTTTGTTAAGGGCAGATCCTGCCTCTTAAACCTAATTGATTTCTTTGAAACAGTCACCAAGGCCATTGACGAGGGGAAGGTGGTCCACACAGCCTACCTGGACCTTGCAAAAGCCTTCAATACAATACCCCACTCGGGCATTATAGATAAGCTCACCAGCTTAAATATAAACCCCTATGTCACTAGATGGGTTGCAAACTAGCTCAAGGACAGAACCCACATGGTTAGAATTGCTGGAGCCATGTCAGACTCCAAACCAGTTACAAGTGGCATCCCACAAGGCTCAGTCCTGGGACCTCTCTTGTTCGGTATATATTTCTTGGAGGTACAGGCCAACATAGAAGGACTGTGGCTGACTAAGTTCGCAGATGACTGCAAACTGGGCGCCATAATCGACTCTCCAGCCGACACAAGCATCCTCCAAAAGGGCCTCATAGAAACAGACAACTGGTGCCAGAGCCATGGCCTCAAGCTAAATGCCAAAAAGTGTATAGTCATCCCCTTTGGCAAAAACAAAGTGCCCACAAATTACCACATAGGTGGTAATCCATTAAGTACAGAAGAAGTAATTAGGGACCTGGGGACCCAAGTTGATAGCAATCTCTCATTTGACAACCACGTGGCCAAAGTGGTTAAAAAACATTTTATATAGCCCACCTAATCATGAAGGGATTCACATCTAGATCAGGGGAGGTCATTGTGCCTCTTTACTCATCCCTCATCAGGCCCATAATTGAGTACAATGCCCTTTTTGGGATGTACCTTACCAGACACCTGCAGCAACTGGAAAGATCCCAAAAGTACCTCACCAAGAGGATCATAGGCTCAAACAGATGCCATATGCTACCCGGTTAAAGAAACTCCAACTCTACTCAGTGGCATACCGCCTGCTCAGAGGCGGTCTGTGCTTGACGTATAAAGCCATGTCCAACCCGGAATTAATGGACATGCTGCACCTCAGAAAATCCAAATCCCATCGAGCTACTCGCTCGTGAGACTTGAACCTCAGCACTGAAATAAATAGGACATGCTAGAGAGACAGATTCATAACCCAAAGGCTCCCTTCACTCTGGAATAAAATCCCAGTCCAGGTTAGGCAGAGTCCCTCATTGACTGTCTTCAAGAGGAATCTTGATGAGTGGATGGGAGACCGTAGTTTTACCCCAGGTATCACTTCTGTGTCACTATTAGACAGGGGCACAGTATACTAACCTCAAAAAAGGGCATAGCAAAATTAATTTAAAATGGGTGGCAAAAGCCAAACACACTCTGGCTAGGCTTATAAATTCCCTAGGGCAGATAGCCTAGTATGAACCTATGAACCTATGAACTACAACAAGTTGGATGGTATCTCCATATCTAGAGCTGGTTTAGCTAGGGCTGTCCTTCATGGCTTTTTAGAGAGGCTCTGCTGGTCCTTCCTCCTCCCAAGTTTCTTCTTGAGCTTTTTCACTCTCCCTATTGTTATGAATACTGCAACAGTGAATGTAAGGATATGGTACAGTTGTGCAAAATGTTACTATAACAGTAGATGTCCTTTCCCTCACTGTTGCAGTGTTCACTCCCTCCCTCCTTCCCCCTAGTCCTTTCTCTTCCTGGATGTACTGGTTACCTCCTGGGTTTCCATAGACTGGTATTCCTACTGGGTCAATCAGTTCTGAGGATGGTACATCTGGATGTCACCCTTATGCCCTACGCTACATGAGGAGCATATGTATGACATTCAGCGTACCTTAAAGCAACAGTAGGCTTTGGTATACTGGCTGATGTCAGGCTTCCATGGCAGGGAATCCCATATGTTAAGAATATTGCAGCAGTGGAGGAAAGGCCATCTACTGCTATGGTAAGATTTTGCACAGCTGTACTTTTCATTGCTTAGAAAGACCTGAAGATGATGCCGATGGACACCGTTCTTATACCCTAACATCCAGACATCGGTTGTCAGATATCCGTTGGCTATGGATGATGTACAGACTCTGGAAATCAGGCTAGTTGTGGGCTTCTGCATGGCAGGAAGACCCAGCAATCAGTACTGCAACACTGATCTATTTGAACATCCACAATTATGGTAAATGTGACACAAACGTCCTTTCCTCTGCTCAAGATGGTGGGAAACATTGTGTTGTATGACAGCACAATACAGTGCAATACTTTCAGGTAACTTAATAAGGAATACTACACTCTACTGAGTAGCTGCATCACTTTTTAAGGAGCCTTTCACTGCTGTACTTTTCTCAGCCATCATTGCTATGAGTGATTCATAAAGATGTTTTACTTTTTAGGCATAACAGCAGACCAGATGTCACTTTCATAAATGGAAATTAGGTGACCTGGTGATGTGTGAGATTCCATTGACAGGAGCCACCCAGCAGCAAGCGCTTCATGAGGGCAGGACACTTGCACCTTAAAGAATTTGATTCTACATGGGGAGTTTCCTGTAACACAGTGGGGGTGTTAGTTTTTTTTTTGTCATTACTAATATATTGCCCAGCTCTATATGCTGAACAACATATTAGCGGGGAAGAGGGCTGGCTGTGTTGACAAGCATAATATCATGTGATAGTACAGGGATGACTGCAATTAGGAATATAGACAATAAGCAAGAGGAGGTTAATATTTATTGGAGAAAACTGGCAAAGGAACCAAGATGTTGGAGCAAATAACTAGAGAGAGAAAGGTAACTGAATGGGAAGACACCAAAAATTTATTTAGACTGCAGATTAGAAATTGTCTTCCCTATCAAGGATTGATGTCAAAGTATAGGCAAAGAGAAAGAAACAGGGGGTCCTAAATGAAAGACCAGCACTGGTAGAGTTTTTAGTAGAATCTAGAACAGAAGCTGTCATTAAAAATGAATAATTAGTAGAGAATATAAAATATTACATGATAAATATAAGAATCAGTCAGAGGAGGTTAGAATGGCGTGGGAAGAGAGATTGGATAAGTAATTTACAAAGTAAACGAGTATGCAACAAAATATGGAGGATTTAAGATTTTTGCTTGGAAATGTTTGCATAGATATTTTATACTCTAAGTAGACGCCAGAGAATTTTTCCTCAGGACGGTAGACAGCAAATTTTGGAAGTGTGATATGGAAGAAAGAGGTACTTGGGGAAAATATTTTCTGGGAGTGTAATGAGCTGGCAGACTTTAAAGATTCCCTGCAGGCTACTCTGTCTGAGATACTGGATGAGCAAATTAGTGTAACTAGGGAAATCATTTTTCTGAACTATGATACAAACTCAGAATTGCCTAGACATGGTAAGACCTTGCTGAGTCTAATTATGGTGGATGCCAAAAAAGCAGTTGCTAGAAAATAGAAATCAAAGTCTAAACCAACTGTACTAGAAGTATTGAATATACTAATAGTGATAAAATAACTGGAAGTGGGATATTTAAAAACATGTAGGAACAAATTACATAGGAAAAAGTAGGAACTGTGGGAGCAATGCACACAGGGGAGGAATGAGGTTTAAACGAAGGTAGGATTTAAATAAGCTATATAATGTTTGACAATGATTGGGTAGATTATAAGCGATGTATAATGTTTGCAACTAGGATTATAGCTATATGGTTTGTGATATAAAATGCTTGCAGCTGGGATTATATCAATATGGTTTGTTTTTATTTATATAAATGTATGACTGCCTATGTCATAAGTGATAATTTAATAAAGATGTTTCTTATTTAAAAACAATACCTTGTGATAGTAGGCAGATACTGTCCCATAGGTTATCCTGTTGAGATCAGCCAGTGGTACAGTTCTGAAGTGCATCTGATGATAATAAAATGTGTATTGGACAGCCACTGCTCCAGCGGTTTGTGTTGTCACCTCACAGCAAGATGTTCCCTGGTTCGATTCTTGGCTGGGTTACCTTCTGTGTGGAGTCTGTATGTCCTCCTTGCATATGTGTGGGTTTCCTCTGGGTGCCCGGTTTCCTCCCATGTTAGAAATGCATGCTTCTGGAGTGTATCTCCCTGGGCCTCTGATGAAAATTGGCTTGTACCAAGTTGGACTTTCCCAGTAAACGAATGTTAAATAAATACATTTGGGAGGGATAGTAGTTTTCAAACATACTCTCTGCAAGGAGTACACTGCCCACAAATGGAGCAAGACAGCATAAAGTTCTTGCAGCAATGTATACAACTCTTCACGTACTATTAAGTGCTTTGTTATGCAGATATTCTGTGTATCTGCCCACCTGCACTGCATAGCATTGTTTATGAATTGCACCTTGTGTTTTTGGTTGCTTCATACAAAATAGAACCAGTGAAATGTAACCCTTGTGCACTGTTAATAGCAAATCCATCACGACTGGACTTGTTCCAGACAATAAACATTTGTGACTGCATGCATAAGAGAGGTACTACATCAGACATTAACCATTTACAAACCTGTTGCTCTAGGTTATATTCTCCTCAGGTTTACAGCATTTATAATAATTAAATGTGTTTCATGTGTGTGTGTGTGTGTGTGTGTGTGTGTGTGTGTGTGTGTGTGTGTGTGTGTGTGTGTGTGTGTGCACGCACCCGCTCGCGAGTGTGTAAACTAGCTGTAGTACCTAGCAGCTGTGGGAGTTATGTAGGATTTTCTTCTGAATGGCTAGGTTTCATCCAGTAGGCAAAGAAACAGTCAGGTACTGAACAAACCCAGTTATGTGCATTACATTGCATTAATCCCAGTGCTGTGCTATTTAGTTGAACATAGGAAAGTTGTAATTTCTAAGGGGCTGCTGGCCTCTTTAGTTTATGTTATGGGTTTGGCAAGTCTCTTGGGGCAGGGTGCTGGTGAGATCTGCAAGCACTGAGGAGACAGTGTAAGGTATACCACATGAGTGTGCTTCATGTTTCATTTTTCTTGGTGCATGCTGGATAGTGTTTAAAAGACTATATATGGTCAGAAACTGAAAAATAGTGTATTTTGTATTGTATCTTGATGTTTTGTGCTTCAGAAATGTGTCTGAAGTACTAAGCTGTTATTCATTCATTCATTTTCTGAAACCCACTTTATCCTATTCAGTTGTAATGAGATGCAGAGCTTATGCTAAAACTCTAGCACAAAGCAGAGAATTAGTTATGGGTTTGGTGACAGTCTATTGCATGATTATAATCAGTTATTATTAATATTTATTTTTTTCTGGCAAAAAGGACCTCTGATTGGGGAGGGGAGTCATGATGAAGCGTATTTATTTTAATATGATTTTAATTCTTCATTAGTATTTATTTATAATTTATGTTTTGCTTACACCCCAAATGACATGCAACAGGGGAGGGACATAGTGATGTGATTTCATTTTGATATAGTTTTCATCTCATTTAAATTAATTTTTAATATGGTATTAATACTAACCACCGTGAATGGCAAGAGGTTACTACTACATACGAGGCCAAAGTATAGTAAAATGTGTGTTCTTTTTCTGCTTTTCTGTGGAGTTGTTCTTTAATTGCATTTAAGGTTTGTTAGACAAGCCTGAAGGTTATACAGTGATAGGGTATGATCTATCTGCCTGTGTTCTTTTATGCAAAGCAAACTTTCCCAGCATTTGTAGCATCTTCTGTGTAATAACTAAACCATTTCTTTCCTGCCAACATTAAAAAAGGAGAACAGAGCACCTACATTAGATTTCATGCTGCTAAAGAAAGATGATTGTTAAACAGTCCGGACTATACGAAAACAAGGAAGTATAGAGCTAGGAATGGTTTCAGGTTTGTGGTGTGTCCAGATTTGTGGATGCTCTTGAAAGATACATAGGTTTATTTATATCTCTTTAAATAGACCTTGTACATTTTAAGTATTGTGCCAATGTATTTTGAAGAAATAACCTTCACTGTAAAATTAATTTTAGGTCATCACAGTCCAGTATTACCACACTGTCAGGGTGTGCAATGATCTAACTTGGATGTTGCAACCTTAAAGTACAAATGTGGTACCAGCAGTCTAGAACATCTGTCGCCAGATCTGCAGGTATTTGGAAATGGTTTAATAAGAAATACATCAATATGCTTACGTTATTTGATGTACACTCCTTGGCCTTTTTACTCACACAATAGCTTTTGTTCTTTCAATAAGCTGTAAAAACAAACAAGTCATTGCACCCATATGCCCTTTTAAAGGGTGAAAAAGTCATCTTTCTGCTTTAGATATCTCACCTTCTCTAGAATGCATAGAATTTAAATGTGTTGGTTTCAGATTATTTTTAGAAATGTCACGAAGGAAAAGGACACTTGTGCTGCCCTTTCTCTGACCCTAAGATGTGCAAAAGGACAGGCCTATAAAAGGGCACAAGAGAGAATTTTTCCAGACAGAAAATCAGTCAAGGGTAGGTCAGGTGCATAAGTGCTTTGTGAATCTGTCTTTTAGCAGTGTATTTATTTTTAATGTTAGCTGTACAGATATAGGTTCATAGGTTGGTACTAGGCTATCGGCCCTAGGGCCTATACAAGCCTAGCTATAACAATTCCCTGGTTATTTCTTCCCACAATATTTACTTCCCTGAACATCTTAGTAATTATTTACAGAAAGTTCTAGTACTGACTGTCAAGATCTTTTGTAATAGTCTTAAATAGAATGCTATTGCATTTGATTATTATTTTTTGGACTGAATTTATTTAATTACTGCATTTAATTTATATGTATTCTACTGTGTATATTTTACTGCATTGTGATTGGCTGATGTCATTACCTTTGAGGACTGGTTGATCTTCTAGTTTGAAAAAAATAAGCATTTAGAAGAATTCTGTTAATTTGAATCATAAGGCACATGCCTCATTTCCATTTATATTTTGGGTAAGGCATAAAGAACATAAAGGAACAAACACACGACATTGGCATTATCTGCCGAACACTTTAAAATAAAGTGGGTAGACTGTGATATGATGTATGTTCTGTTGAAGTAATTATTGATGTACACAGTTATTGTCTGTTATCTTTAGGTGGGAGAACATTATGTACAGGGCAGCAAATTGTAGCTTAGTGCAGCAAAACATGACATTTATAGCAAGTTGGTGGCCCTTTGTAAAAATCTGATCATGTATATTAGAGGGCAGGAAGTACGTCACCTTTTGTTATTGTTGTGTATTTATCCTTAAGTTGCATTATTATGACATCATTAAAGTCAGTATGTGGAATCAGACTTGTGCTTAAGAGCTTCTTTGTTTACTATGCATTCACACCTAGTTGTGCATGTAGCCAGTACAAATGAGCTTTATTTATTTATTTAACATTTGTTGACTGGGAATGTCTGACTAGGTTCCACAGAGCCTGTTTTTAGCAGAGGCCTGGGGAGAAATGCTCCAGATGCATGTTTTTGGAATGTAGGAGGAAACTGGAGTACCTGGAGGAAACCCACGCGAACACAGGGAGAACATGCAAACTCCACACAGAAGGTACCCCAGCCGAAAATCGAACCGGAGAACCTCTTGCTGTGAGGTGACAACGTTAACCGCTGCACCACTGTGCCGCCCTTTTACAGATGTACTTATTTGTAGTCATTTCCTTTTACATTTGAGTCTATGGAAAAGAACATGAGTGTTAGTAGTGACATAATAGTGAAAGCCACTACAATGTACTACTCATAAAGAAACTAGCTTATACTAACTATTAAGGAGGCAGATGGCATTTTTACAGTAACTCTCTTCAGTTCTGCCACTGTGAAATATGTACTATTGTGTAAAATAAATTTATAAAGACTGGAATAAAAATAGTTAAGAAAACGAAAAATAAATTACAGTCTTAATATCCTGGCCAAGTCTTTCTTCACACCCAGTACCATATATGTATTGATCATATCCTTGTTATGTGGTCTGGGATGCTGTGGTACAGAATATTCATTCTGAATCCAAGTTCATTTCTACCATTGCACCATCTAGGTCTTGGTGGACACTTGCAGTGGTATCTCATCAGGATTTTTCTCAGAGTTTACGCTTGGTGTCACGGAACATTCTAATTATTTTGGATTAGGTAATCTTTTGGATCCTGGATGACAGTGTTGTTGGTGCCTAATTGGGATTATTCCCAGGGTTTGCATTTCAAATGCTTAGTGTCTTAAAATTGATAGGAGTTTTAGGGACAGCAACACATATGGTCAACTATTCTTCTGCATAAGTTGGACCTTCACCTGCTAGTGTGTCCCTCCTTTGTACAGGTTCCGTTTCCTCAGATAAGACACAGCACCAGTGCCAGAGCATATACCAAACACCAGGAAAGGCCTAGGGTACACATCATGAGCAGGCAGTGCACACTCTACCTTGGAGAAGCGGTCACATCATTCAGTGTTGCACATTCCTGTTGTGCTATGGGAACACATCATAGTCAGGTTATGTACCATCTAAATGAAAGTGCTTGAAACGGTAAAACCTAGGACTATGAGGCTCACGTGTAAGAAGTGTTAGTAGATGCTGTGAAGGCATGCAGAAGCCTAAAGTCTGTTAAGTATGGGGGTGATAGACACACACACACACACATATATATATATATATATATATATATATATATATATATATATATATTACATAATACATATAAAAACACTTCCTCTGTGCTTCAGCAATATTAAACTGGAAGCTTAAAGTATACAAAGCAAACTGCTGAATACTTCAATCCAACAAAACCAACAATAAAAAGTGATTTTTACAAAGACAAGGTAATTTTCCCAACACTCTCTACCCCTACCCCCCAAAAAAATTGAATGACCAGAGACACACATATTAATTCTAATAGAAAACAGAATCAGAGAGTTTAAAGTCAGGAAGTAGAACTCAGTGAATTTAAACTCATCCATTTTATTAATGCAGCAATAATCCCCTTGCACAAAGGGGGGGGGGGGCATCAACTGACCCTGGGAGCAATGGACCCATAAGTCTAACTAGCCTTGTCTGCAAGGCCATGGAAAGAATCATCATGGACCTTATCAACAAGGATAGGCGACCTTCAGACTGTAGA
Source organism: Protopterus annectens (assembly GCF_019279795.1). Classification (NCBI taxonomy): domain Eukaryota; kingdom Metazoa; phylum Chordata; order Ceratodontiformes; family Protopteridae; genus Protopterus; species Protopterus annectens. The sequence goes on from NC_056729.1 coordinate 1,604,047,029, forward strand.
CCCAACCCAGTTTGGTTTTGTTAAGGGTAGATCGTGCTTATTAAACCTAGTACACTTCTTTGAGAAAGAAAGAGATAAGACAGTGCATACTGCCTATCTTGACCTAGCCAAGGCTTTTTGACACAATCCTCCACTCAGGTATCATTGAGAAACTCTTCCAACGGGGGATCAACCTTTATGTTATTACATGGGCAGCTAGTTGGCTCACCAACATAACACATACTGTCAAAGTTGGTGACTCCACCTCTACCAGTAGACCTGTCACCAGTTGCATACCACAGGGATATGTGATGCACCCTTTACTGTTTGGGAATCTATTTCTTGGAAGTCCAGGCTAAAGTAGATGGCCTTTGGCTTTCCAAGTTTGCTGATGATTGTAAACTGGGTGCAGTCCTTAAGTCCCCCAACAATGTTAACATATTACAGGAGGGGCTAACACAGACAAATAATTGATGCCAAAGCCATGGTCTAAAACTAAACACAAAAAAGTGCATTATTATCTCCTTTGGCAAAGCATAATTCCCTGCTAATTATAATATTGACAGCACCTTCCTAAGTTCAAACCCAGTGGTGCGAGATCTAAGAACACATGTTAATAGCAATCTGAACTTCGGCCACCAAGTTTCCACAGTGGTAAGGAAAGCCTTCTACATTGCACATCTCATAAGTAAGGGCATCGCATCCAGGTCTAAGGATGTTATAACTTCACTGTAATTGATCCTCATTAGACCAGTAATAGAGTCGAATGCTCCCTTTTGTGTGTACCTTACTAGACACCTGCAGCAGTTGGAGAGACCACAGAGGTTTCTCAGCAAGAACATATAGGGCCTCCAAACCATGACCTACTGTACGTCGATAGATTGAAAGCCCTGTCACTGTAGTCTGTATGTTATAGGCTGCTGAGAGGTGACTTGTGCCTGGCTTACTGAACAGTCTCTAACTCTGTCCTTGTGGAAATGCTGCACATCCACAAGTCAAATGGTACAAGAGTCACTCAGTCTAGTGATCTTAAACTAGCTTGTGACATAAACAGAATATGTTGGAGAGACAGATCTATGTCCCAGAGATTGACGCTCCTCTGGAATAAACTTCCAATTTAAGTGAAGCAGAGCTCCTCACTGAGCCTATTCAAATGCAACCCAAACAAATGGATGGGAGACCACAAGTTCACCATGGGAGTGGTGCCCATGTCCCTCATGGACAGGAGTAGTCAGTGTTGATCATAGACTCACCTTGTAAACTATGTCCATCTAACCAAGGAAAATTGGGGCAATTCAGGATTATTATGAACCTTTTTATTTGGGTGGGAGATTGGCATAATGGTTAAGGTATTCACCTTACAGATACAAGGTGCAGGGTTTGATTCTCACAAGGGCTAACTGGCTAGGCTTAAAATGGTCCATAAGGACAGTTAGTTTAGTACTAGAACTATGAACCTATTAACATGGCTAGGCTTGTAAGGGGTCTAGTGCCACTAGCCTAGTAAACTCCTATGAACCTATCAAGTGAAGGCATATCCATGAGCCCATATAATGTGTGCGTGTCTTTGTATACCATTTTTATGAGTCCCACACAGAAAAATAGACCTCAAACATATTATTTCCACAGTATGTAAAACTTCTGTTTTGGTATAGGATTCATTTAGGTATCTACAACTTTATCATCATCTGTAGCACCATGTGGCTGCAGACAGCTGTTAGCTTGTGCACCTTAGTCTTACAGGGAGCTTTTGTAATACTAAATAATAAACTAAAGAAGTAAGTAACAATAAAAGAAATAGCAGGAATAAAGTATCATCATAAAATACTAAACCCTTCTCCTTTGTTGGTCAGACATGCTCAATTTCATTTGTGCAACGAAAATGACCTTTTACTACTCTTGAATGAACTGTACTCTTACTTATTAAGTACCAGTATGAACATGTTGCCCTGAATTACATACAGAGTTGCCCATATTTTAACTGGGTAGCTACTGTCTGGATTGCACTCTCAGATGTTAAATATTTCTGAACCTTAACCCTTCTTTTCCAGCATGGAACCCTTTATTTTAACTAAATGATCTAGCTGCCTGTTTCTTATTTATATCACATCAGTAATGTAGACCGAGTAGCTTACTGACATAAGCTGTTATCACTGATGTCTGCCTTGTGGCCATCCTAAAGGTTTAGTACTCTTAAACTATAGGCACTTCCACCCTCATGCTTCATACAGCAGTGACAATTTGTCCTGCTGTCTCTTCTTCTGTGACACTTTACCAGAAATTAAAAAATATCTTTATAATTTGTAATAAATCCAGTAGACTGCTATTGTAGTAACTAAGCATTGTTGTTGACTCATTTAGTTTTGAGGGAGGCTTGAGTTAATAAAGAATACAGATGAGGGACAAGTCCAATTGGTCCTTGAGGGTGTACTTGTTGCCAGTTGGTGTCACTGTTCTGTATAAACAACTAAGCAATTGGAACCTATAAGCCATGGTGGTGCAGTGGTAGCATTGTCGCCTCACAGCAAAAGGTTCTCCCGTTCGATTCTCGGCTGGAGCGCCTTCTGTATGGAGTCTGCATGTCCTCCCTGAGTTCGAGTAGTGTTCGAAAGACATGTGCGAATGGGCGTGCCTTTGTTGAACATTGGGCGTCGAGCTGGCACCTCGGCACTGTAAAAATCTACTGCCAATCATTAGCGGATCGGAGTTCCACTGTGGCGACCCCTAACTAGGAAAAGCCGGAAGAAAAACAACATTGATGAAAAAGGAGAAAGAAAATATGAGATTGGAAACTTTAAACTGGCTAATTATGCAAACACTGAGACTAGACTTCAGATCCAGGTCAATTTACTCTTCTTTACATATTTCTGTATCTCCTGTCAGTGCAAACTGTGCTGCTAATCTTCCCCACGGTACAAAGAAGTCCTTCTAGTCTGATGCAGCTGTTTGCAAACCACTTGCAAAGTGTCCATAGGAATGTTCGTGCCATTATCAAACATTTGAAGCACCGCATACAAAGTAGCTGTATAAGGCTCCCTGCATATAATGACAGCAGTATCACTGTCAATGAAAGTCAAACTGAACAGCAACAATGTTTCTTTTATCTGACTCCTATATGTTGATGATACTTTCTTCAAACCAGTGAATTAAAATGCCTCCAGTATATATTTGGATAAAATTAAAAAAAAAAAAAAAAACAATGTTATGAAAGATGTAATTATATTCTGTGATATTCAGAATTTTCTTATTAAAATGTCACAAGACGATGCTAAGCTGCACCTTGCAGTAAACAGATTAAGGTACAGACTTCCTTAATTAAGAGTTAAGCAGGAATGTTAAGCTCCTTACACAAGCAGTTCTGGTGAGCTTTTCCTCTACATGTGACATTTCTGGGACTCCATGAAAAAAGCATACAGTGCAGTATTTTGTAATGTTTTATTTATCTTCCTACCTTTCTTTGTTGTACTATAAAACTCCTTGAAAATGTAAGGGAACTATTATCAGGAAGACGCACTGCATGCCCACTAGCTGTATGCAGTCTTTTATTTACGCAATGGGCTAAGTAAACAAAACAATCTTATTGGCTAGTCAGCATAAAATATGTTTAATATAAGCCAAAAATGAAAAATCAAGAAAACTAAGAAAAGCATGATTGACCACATTAAAAAAGTACAGGGAAAGAAAAAGTTGCATTTTAGTGTCTTTAACATCTGCCTGATATTAACACAAACTAACCACATTTAAAAGTCTTGAAGTCTGGTAGGAAGGCAATAAGGCTGTTAGCTGAATTTGTGAACCTATAACATCGAACAGTTGCAACATCGAAAAATAATGTTACATTTCAAAACAGCAGAAGACCAGAATGTCGAAAATGGGAAAAAAGGAAATGTGTATTCGACATTTTCCACATTCCCGCCTTCCACCCATGTTACTCACCTTACCTGTACTATTTATAATCTGTATCTGTCTATGTACATTAGATGTAGATTTACAGTTTTATGCAGTTGGTGCTTTCTGTAAATAAAATTTATACTAATTTCCACACTGCATTTAATTTCTAACACTGCTTATGATGTATAATTTCTATGGAAAGTGAGAAGTAGAAACTGAGTAGGTGGGGGAGAAAAAAATGTTTCTGTTGAACATTGTTTTCAGTTAGATTTCAGTTTGCAGTCTAGAAATGAATGATATCTTTGAAAGTAAATTTCTTTAATCAAAGTGTTTTTTCTGTTGTATTTTTATTTCCTGCTCTGCACACGTTTTCTTTTTTTTTCCGAGAGGAAGCTGTATGAAGGCTAAAAGAGTAAGATGCAAATCTGGAGATGTTACTCATTTAGAAATAAAACGAAAACAAGCTTTGGAAGTCACAGTTTTGCTTTCAGCCCAGGCTGGGTCATAGATACAGAAATATTTGCTGATGATCTGAACCAGCGCAAAGGCAAAAATAAACTTACTGAAGTAAATGATAAAAGTGTTCTTAAGGAAATTGTAAGACTAAGCCTATGAGGCATTTACATTCCCTGACATTCTTACTAGAGACTTTACTGTTACCATGGTGAATCAAATTGATAAGTGAGCAAAAATATAACCATATGCAAAAGTCAGAGATAGGTTCTGCACAAGTCCGAAGGCTGGGACTGCACACATGTAGCCATTAATAAGCCCCAGTCCCCAGTGTTTTCTGAACAGCTGTCAGTGCCCTTCTCAGGGCTGACAGTGGGTTGACTTTCTTTTTATATAGCCAGACTTCATGTTATTCCTGCTGAATTGTAATCTTGGCACTGGTCTGCCATGGGAAAGCACATGGCATAGACCTGTGTGGAGGACCTTTTATCTGATACCTCTACTATTTTTTTGCTGTAGCTGTCTGCTGCTGCTGCAGAACAATCAGAATTTAGTCAGCTGTCCACTTCTCTGGACCTTAAGAGCTTCTCTGCCCTGTATCAGGCAACAGTCCTTAGGACATCTATTCCCTGAGCTTGCATCTGCTTAGTGAAGAGTCCATCTCTTACTACTGATCTCAGCACCTCTAGTATCACTGCTCCAGCAAAAAGGGAAAGACTACCTTGGCCTGTGCTGTTTTCTGGAATGGAAATTAAAGGAGGAAGAACACCAGGATCTGGTCTACACATCCCAGTGCGGGTCTACTTTAATTAAACGAAAGCACAATCCGTCGAATACGTCGACATATAAACAGCAAAATGTGACGTCGAACACACAAAACCACGAAGTTTAAACATCGAAACCGTAATAGTCGGCCAACCCCACCGCCTGTAACATACTACCTATGCAAACACAACAACAAAACACACATACATACACTAACCAAATACTACTAACCCTAAATTAAAGCACCAAAATCCCACTTGTAACGCTACACCAAACCCCACATACACAACTATCTGTGCACTACCCTTAACCCCTCCCCAACCCTAAGTTCCGTAACTACCACACACTTACCCTACAGGACTATACCCACACAAAGTAAATATTCCACATACATACACTTAACAAAACCCTACACTAAACGTTACATACATTACCTATGCACTTACCTTAACCCGCACCCTAACCCTAAGGTCTGTAACTATCGCACACTTACCGTACAGAGCTATACCGGAGACGAGCTAACTATGACAATTCGACATTTCCAATTTCGCTATCTAGTGCGTTCGACATTTCAGCTTTTCGCTGTTTATGTGTCGACAGATTCGTATTCGATGGATTGCGCTTTCATTTAATTAAAGTAGACCCTCCCAGTGCACCCCCCTCCCAGGATTTGATATGGATAATTAAGGAGTCTGTCATCCAGGTCTTTTCTAGAGAATGTCTGCCTTGTTGTAACACTTAACTTTATAAGTGAATAGTTCAAGCAGGGTTTGAAAAAGATATGGGATTCCCACGGGTAATACCTTCAGCTGTTAGATAGATATAAACTAAAGTCATTTCCCACCACTGCCATCTTTGGGACTTCAATTTTACTTTTGAAAACTTGTCCTTAGAGAGAGATTTTCAGCCCTCTGCAAATCTGCCACCAGGAAACATTTACAAAATGGAGGAAATGAGCAAATATACTTATAAAATGTTATATCTAATTACTGACCCTGTGGACATTTCACTTGACAGATCTCCACACTAATACCTGCCAGCAACACCTTACCAGATGATAAGGAACACAGACTGAACGATTGTTTGGGA